>NC_084623.1:14340745-14713245 GCF_033978795.1 Nerophis ophidion
CAAGTAAAAGTAAAAGTAAGTTGCATTAAAACTACTCTTAGAAGTACAATTTATCCCAAAAGTTACTCAAGTATGGCCACCAAACGTCTTGCTTGGCCGATTCAAGATACGGTTTGTGTCTGACACCTGTCTTGTTCTTCGAAGCGACCCCTGTGAATACAAGATCATAGTAGAGATATTCCTGCTTGTACCAGAGAAGGAAACTGGATTTCTTTGCGCTAAACTTGCACAAAAGACTCACACCATTGAAGCGCTAGGGTGCATTATAGGGCTCATTAGGCCCAGCCTAAGTACAAAAGCTGTGTCAATCTGTTCACACTGAATTTATCTGATTATAACCTAATGAACTGCAAAAGACGGCACTCCAGAGGCTCAAAAATGTGTGTATGAAAACAAGAAAGTCAGTATCACGCAATACAATACAGGGTATCTTATCTCAGAGAATGTTTTGTGGATTTAACCAGTGTTGCGTGACGTTATTATTAATAAGTTGTATAATATTTTTGTACATGTAATTTGTGTTTAAATGTTTTCAAAATGTTGTGACACCCAAGTTGCACAGTAGAAATGTAATTTAAAGGCCTACCTAAATGAGATTTTCTCATTTAAACGGGGATAGCAGGTCCATTCTATTCGTCATACTTGATCATTTTGCGATATTTCCATATTTTTGCTGAAAGGACTTAGTAGAGAACATCGACGATAAAGTTCGCAACTTTTGGTCGCTAATAAAAAACCCTTGCCTGTACCGGAAGTAGCAGACGATGTGCGCGTGACGTCACGGGTTGTGGAGCTAATCACATCTGAACATTGTTTACAATCATGGCCACCAGCAGAGAGAGCGATTCGGACCGAGAAAGTGACGATTTCCCCATTAATTTCAGCGTGGATGATAGATTGGTGGATGAGGAAAGTGAGCGTGAAGGACTAGAAAAAAAAAAAAAAAAAGATGAGGGCTGTGGGAGCGATTCAGATGTTATTAGACACATTTACTAGGATAATTCTGGAAAATCCCATCCATCCATCCGACCATCCATTCATGTGGAGGAGCAGCGGCTTTACTTTGAGTTCCTCCAGAGCTTCTCACCCTATGTCTAAGGGAGAGCCCACGGCGGAGGAAACTCATTTCGGGTTGGGGAGGAGACCCCCTCCCCCAAGTGGAGGAGTTCAAGTACCTAGGAGTCTTGTTCACGAGTGGGGGAAGAGTGGATCGTGAGATCGACAGGCGGATCGGTGCGGCGTCTTCAGTAATGCGGACGTTGTACCGATCCGTTGTGGTGAAGAAGGAGCTGAGCCGGAGGGCAAAGCTCTCAATTTACCGGTCGATCTACGTTCCCATCCTCACCTATGGTCATGAGCTTTGGGTCATGACCGAAAGGATAAGATCACGGGTACAAGCGGCTGGAAAATCCCTTATCTGCTTATTGTGTTGGTACTGTTTTAGTGAGATTACATGGTCGTACCTGTACAACCTGAGAGTCGGAGGGGTGTGGCCACGGGTGAGGTGACCACCAGTGTCTCCGAGGGAAGCCACGTTTCTTGACGAGGCGCAGGCAGCCGGGCTGAGATTTATTTTTTTTGTTTCCCTCCTCCACGGTGTTAGCATCAGACGGTCGGGGGCGGCCGGTGGGAGGAGGCAAAAGAGTCTGCAGCTGCAGCAGGAACGACGCAAGCTCTCCGCTCATGTCTACGGTAAGAGACGACTTATTACCACCATTTTCTCACCGAAACCTGCCGGTTGACATGTGGTAGGGAACCATGTACGCTTGACAGCTCTGTTCCATAGTAAAGTTTCACCGTCATCTTTCGGGAATGTGAACAAGGAAACACCGGCTGTGTTTGTGTTGGTAAAGGCGGCCGCAATACACCGCTTCCCACCTACATCTTTCTTCTTTGATGTCTCCATTATTAATTGAACTAATTGCAAAATATTCAGTAACACAGATGTCCAAAATACTGTGTAATTATGCGATTAAAGCAAACGATTTATAGCTGGGATTGGTGCTGGAACAAAATGTCCGCTACAATCCGTGACGTCACACGCACGCATCATCATACTGCGACGTTTTCAGCAGGATAATTCGCGCGGAATTTAAAATTGCAATTTAGTAAACTGAACCGGCCGTATTGGCATGTGTTGCAATGTTAATATTTCATCATTGATATATAAACTATCAGACTGCGTGGTCGGTAGTAGTGGGTTTCAGTAGGACTTTAAAGTAGTGTATAAAAGCAAGAAGAAAACCTACCTGCTAATGATGTAATGTTGATGTTTAGAATTTCGGGGCCTGCGAATGCACCTTGCTCGCCGTGACCGCCGTTGATGCATAACGAGGAAGTGGTGAGATGCTTTTGTAAAGAGTGTTTGCAATCAAACCGCCATCGCCGTGTTGAGGTCGGCAATAACGGTTTTACAAGATGCATGCCTTTTTCGGAACCTGCATTACAATTTAATATAACAGTGTTGGGGGCAGCACGGTGCGACAGGGGTTAGTCAATGTGCCTCACAGTATGAAGGTCCGGAGTAGTCCTGAGTTCAATCCCGGGCTCGGGATCTTTCTGTGTGGAGTTTGCATGTTCTCCCCAAGAGGAGGGCAGAGTGTAGGTAAACAGAACATCAGAGGGTCAAATGTGCGAGAAAATGAGAGCAGAGGGTGTTGACAAACAATGTTGCAACCTTGTGTGGGAACCGCATGTGCAGACGGCGTGACTGCGTGGGTTTCCTCCGGGTATTCCAGCATCTTCCCACCACCAAAACATGCACCTGGGGTTAGGTTGATTGGCAACACTAAAATGACGTTAGTGTGTGAATGCGAGTGTGAATGTTGTCTGTCTATCTGCGTTGGCCCTGTGGTGAGGTGGCGAATGGTCCAAGGTGTACCCCGCCTTCTGCCCGAATGCAGCTGAGATAGGCTCCAGCATTGGGTATAAAAACTGCTTCCCAAAAAATGCTCAGTCTTTCACAAGAAAGGATGGGGCGAGGTACACCCCTTTGTCCACAACTGCGTGAAGAAATAGTCAAACAGATTAAAAACAATGTTTCTCAAAGTGCAATTGCAAGACATTTCAGAATTTCAAAATCTACGGTCCATAATATCATCAAAAGGTTCAGAGAATCTGGAGAAAAACACTCCACGTAAGCGGCATGGCCGAAAACCAACATTGAATGACCGTGACCTTCGATCCCTCAGACGGCACTGTATCAAAAACCAACATCCACAGTATCTCTAAAGGATATCATCACATGGTCTCAGGAACACTTTAGAAAACTACTGTCACTAAATACAGTTCGTCGCTACATCTGTAAGTGCAAGTTAAAGCTCTACTATGCAAAGCGAAAGCCATTTATCAACAACATCCAGAAACGCCGCCGGCTTCTCTGGGCCCGAGATCATCTAAGATGGACCGATGCAAAGTGGAAAAGTGTTCTGTGGTCTGACGAGTCCATATTTCAAATTGGTTTTGGAAATATTCAACATCGTGTTATCTGGACCAAAGGGGAAGCGTTCCATCCAGACTGTTATCGAAGCAAAGTTCAAAAGCCAGCATATGTGATGGTATGGGGGTGCATTAGTGTCCAACGTATGGGTAACTTACTCATCTGTGAAGGCACCATTAATGCTGAAAGGTACATACAGGTTTTGGAACAACATATGCTGCCATCAAAGCCCCGTCTTTTTCATGGACGGCCCTGCTTATTTCAGCAAGACAATGCCAAGCCACATTCAGCATGTGTTACAACAGCGTGGCTTCGTAAAAAAAAACTGCGGGTACTTTCCTGGCCTGCCTGCAGTCCACACCTGTCTCCCATCGAAAATGTGTGGCCGATTATTGTCACGCCTGTAAATCTGGTTTTATGTTTGATCATGTTTTGTTTTGTTTTCTGGACTGTTGTTCCATTTTGCACTTCCTGGTTTGCTTTTGTTACCATGTCAACGCATTAGTTCCCACCTTGTCACGCCCCTGCCCTCAGTCCTGCACCTGTTCCTGATTATCACAGCCAGGATTTAAGTCATTTTCTTTCTGTTCATCAGTCTGGGAACTTTGCTTTCATTGCCTTTCATACTTCATGCCATGCTTTTCGATTCATCCACGCCAAGTAAGTTTTTGTATGTATTTATGCCTTTGATAGTATCTTTTGTTTGTTTGTAGATAGTATTGCCATTGTGCTGTTTTTGTTCTAAGTTTTAGTATAGATTATTATCCGCCATAAAGCACGCTTTTTTTTTTGCCTTTTTTTTTGTATTTTGAGTATAAATAAAAACAAACATGTACCTGAATTCACGCCTGGCTGGTCCTGTAATCCCTCTACGTCGAAGGAGCAACAAACAATCCATGTCCAAGTCTGACAATTATGAAGCGTAAAATACGACAGCGGAGACCCCGGACTGTTGAACGACTGAAGCTCTACATAAAACAAGAATGGGAAAGAATTACACTTTCAAAGCTTCAACAATTAGTTTCCTCACTTCCCAAACATTTATTGAGTGTTGTTAAAAGAAAAGGTGATGTAACACAGTGGTGAACATGCCCTTTCCCAACTACTTTGGCACGTGTTGCAGCCATGAAATTCTAAGTTAATTATTATTTGCAAAAAAAAATAATAATAAAGTTTATAAGGTTGATTATCAAATATCTTGTCTTTGTAGTGCAATCAATTGAATATGGGTTGGAAAGGATTTGCAAAGTTTTTATTGACCGCTAACACAATTTCCGAACTCAAATGGAAACGGGTTTTGTAACTTTGTCTTGAATTTGAAAAAAAAAAAAACATTTTATTTTTAAGTGAGAGCCTTCAGAGGGATGACAGAGATGTGGGCCGTTTTTGGTTCTAGCACAGTACAGTTAAGCCTGAAATGATTACCGTATTTTTCGGAGTATAAGTCGCTCTGGAGTATACGTCGCACCGACAGAAAATGCACAATAAAGAAGGGAAAAAATATAAGTATAAGTCGCATTTTTGGGGGAAATTTATTTGATAAAATACGACACCAAGAATAGACATTTGAAAGGCAATTTAAAATAAATAAAGAATAGTGAACAACAGGCTGAATAAGTGTACCTTATATGAGGCATAAATAACCAACTGAGAAGGTGCCTGGTATGTTAACCTAACATATTATGGTAAGAGTCCTTCAAATAACTATAACATATAGAACATGCTATACGTATACCAAATAATCTGTCACTCCTAATCGATAAATCCGATGAAATGTTCTTCCTCGATGTCACTTCTAAACAATTATGCGAACTCCTGGCGGGGTGTATATTGAAGCCTGGAATAGTTAGGGTTGCATGGGATTCTGGGTATTTGTTCTGTTGTGTTTATGTTGTGTTACGATGTGGATGTTCTCCCGAAATGTGTTTGTCATTCTGGTCTAGTGTGGGTTCACAGTGTGGCGCATATTTGTAACAGTGTTAAAGTTGTTTATACGGCCATCCCCAGTGTGACCTGTATGGCTGTTGACCAAGTATGCATGGCATTCACTTGTGTGTGTGTGAAAAGCCGGCACGCAAAGACAGTGCCTTTAAGGTTTATCGGCGCTCTGTACGTCTCCCTACGTCCGTATATAAAGCGGTGTTTGAAAAAGTCATAAATTGTTATTTTAGAAACCGATACCGATAATTTTTACACCGATAATATGCATTTATCGGCCGATAATATTGGCAGTCCGATATTATCGGACATCTCTAAGTTAAAGTACCCATGATTGTCACACACACGAGATGTGGCGAAATTATTCTCTGCATTTGACCTATCACCCTTCATCACCTCTTGGGAGGTGAGGGGAGCAGTGAGCAGCAGTGGTGGCTGGGAATAATTTTTGGTGACTTAACCCCCAATTCCAACCCCTTGAAATGTAACTATCATTTCATTTTTATCATCATTTATTTTTATTCCTTTCATGAAAATGCATATTTACAAGCCACGTACAATTGACACTTCCATAGTTTTTTTTTGTTTTTTTTCTTATACATTTCCATGATCAGAAAGGAGCAGATGGAAGAATTATATTCTTATAATTATCTGCCCCCTTTTTAACACAAATTACAGTATTTAGGGACGGCGTGGCGCAGTGGGATAGTGGCCGAGCGCAACCCGAGGGTCACTGGTTCAAATCCCACCTAGAACCAACCTCGTCACGTCCGTTGTGTCCTGAGCAAGACACTTCACCCTTGCTCCTGATGGGTGCTGGTTGGCGCCTTGCATGGCAGCTCCCTCCATCAGTGTGTGAATGTGTGTGTGAATGGGTAAATGTGGAAGTAGTGTCAAAGCGCTTTGAGTACCTTGAAGGTAGAAAAGCGCTATACAAGTACAACCCATTTATTTATTTATTTATTTACATTCGGTGAATGTGCGTATGAAACTGGTGGGGTTCGGTACCCCCAACAAGGTTAAGAACCACTGTACTGGATAAAGCGGCACACATACCACAGTTTGAGAATCACTGCATTAACGTTATTTAATGTCAATTTTCCCCAACCTTGAGTCTATAACACAAGCACATTTATGTCCACATGGATAAAATCAATAATCAATGGAATCATTGCTTAATAAGTAATGCTTCTCTCAACCACAACTGAGACCCTCTTTTTTTCACACCGGATAAAATATTCTCACTGCTTTTAACAGCTGGCTCTCAGAGTAAAAGACAAAGCTTGAAGTCCCAAAGGTTGTCATCCTTTTTTACATTCAAAGAGCCTGCAGACGAGCACGTTCTGCTTAAAGGGTTTTTTTTTTTGTTTTTTTTCATCACTGACAGCCTTGACTGACAAGGTCGGGTACGATTCTTAATATGGGCTGACCTTTGCCACCGGGTCGCTCTAATGGTGGCAAAAATAACCACCAGCGCACGCTCGGAAACGTGCTCCATTTTTTTTTTTTTTTTTTTTACGCTTTTATGCGTTTTCATGCTGAGATTCACTTTGCATGGGAGAGAAGAGTTCTGTGAAAGAAGGGACTTTATATTCAGCAATAAGGACATTTGGATCAAAACATTTTTTAGGGACCGAATGTCCCTTTGGGACAGAGAACCCTATTGAATTTGTAGCGTTTTATTCTTTCTTTCTTTAATATTATTCCGCAGCTTTGAGCTGTAATTTGACCCCCTTAAAATGCTTCAAAACTCACCACATTTGACACACACATCAGGACTGGCGAACATTGCAATTTAATTAAAAAACCTAACCCCAAAACTAGGAACCCCTTGGAAAAAAAAAAACACAGACAAAATTGTCTGTAACTTCCAGTAGGAATGTCGTAGCGACATGAAAGAAAAACTTCTATGTAGGTGTCACTTAGACCTAGATTTCATACACTGACACCCTTGAGCAAAAATCCACAGGAAGTATGTAATCCCCCCTTCAAAACAAAAGTTTTGTAAAAACACTCACCTTTGCCTCTTTCAGCTGTAATTTGACCCCCTTAACATGCTTCAAAACTCACCAAACTAGACATACACATAAGGACTGGCGGAAATTGCGATCTAGTCCAAAAACCTAACTCCAAACTCAAAATTGCGCTGTAGCGCTCCCTAGGAATAAAACACAGACACAATTGCTCGTAGGAATAAAACAGACAAAACTGCCTGTAACTTCCAGTAGGAATGTCGTAACGACATGAAAGGAAAACGTCTATGTATGTGTCACTTAGACCTAGATTTCATACCGTGACACCCTTCAGCAAAAATCAACAGGAAGTATGTAATCCCCCCTTCAAAACAAAAGTTTTGTAAAAACACTCACCTTTGCCTTTTTCAGCTGTAATTTGACCCCCTTAACATGCTTCAAAACTCACCAAACTAGACATACACATAAGGACTGGCGGAAATTGCGATCTAGTCCAAAAACCTAACCCCAAACTCAAAATTGCGCTCTAGCGCCCCCTAGGAATAAAACACAGACAAAACTGCCTGTAACTTCCATTAGGAATGTCGTAGCGACATGAAAGAAAAACTTCTATGTGGGTGTCACTTAGATCTAGATTTCATACACTGACACCCTTCAGCAAAAATCAACAGGAAGTATGTAATTCCACCTTCAAAACAAAAGTTTTGTAAAAACACTCACCTTTGCCTCTTTCAGCTGTAATTTGACTCCCTTAACATGCTTCAAAACTCACCAAACTAGACATACACATCAGGACTGGCGGAAATTGCGATCTAATCAAAAAACCTAACCCCAAACTCAAAATTGCGCTCTAGCGCCCCCTAGGAATAAAACACAGACAAAATTGCTCGTAGGAATAAAACAGACAAAACTGCATGTAACTTCCAGTAGGAATGTCGTAACGACATGAAAGAAAAACATCTATGTAGGTGTCACTTAGACCTAGATTTCATACACTGACACCCTTCAGCAAAAATCAACAGGAAGTATATAATCCCCCCTTCAAAATAAAAGTTTTGTAAAAACACTCACCTTTGCCTCTTTCAGCTGTAATTTGACCCCCTTAACATGCTTCAAAACTCACCAAACTAGACATACACATCAGGACTGGCGGAAATTGCGATCTAATCAAAAAACCTAACCCCAAACTAAAAATTGCGCCCTAGCACCCCCTAGGAATAAAACACAGACAAAATTGCTCGTAGGAATAAAACAGACAAAACTGCCTGTAACTTCCATTAGGAATGTCGTAGCGACATGAAAGAAAAACATCTATGTAGGTGTCACTTAGACCTAGATTTCATAAACTGACATCCTTGAGCAAAAATCCACAGGAAGTATGTAATCCCCCCTTCAAAACAAAAGTTTTGTAAAAACACTCACCTTTGCCTCTTTCAGCTCTAATTTGACCCCCTTAACATGCTTCAAAACTCACCAAACTAGACATACACATAAGGACTGGCGGAAATTGCGATCTAGTCCAAAAACCTAACCCCAAACTCAAAATTGCGCTGTAGCGCTCCCTAGGAATAAAACACCGACAAAACTGCTCCTAGGAAGAAAACACCGACAAAACTGCCTGTAACTTCCAGTAGGAATGTCGTAGCGACATGAAAGAAAAACTTCTATGTAGGTGTCACTTAGACCTAGATTTCATACACTGACACCCTTGAGCAAAAATCAGCAGGAAGTATGAAATCCCCCCTTCAAAACAAAAGTTTTGTAAAAACACTCACCTTTGCCTCTTCCAGCTCTAATTTGACCCCCTTAACATGCTTCAAAACTCACCAAACTAGACATACACATAAGGACTGGCGGAAATTGCGATCTAGTCCAAAAACCTAACCCCAAACTCAAAATTGTGCTGTAGCGCTCCCTAGGAATAAAACACAGACAAAATTGCTCGTAGGAATAAAACAGACAAAACTGCCTGTAACTTCCAGTAGGAATGTCGTAACGACATGAAAGGAAAACGTCTATGTATGTGTCACTTAGACCTAGATTTCATACCGTGACACCCTTCAGCAAAAATCAACAGGAAGTATGTAATCCCCCCTTCAAAACAAAAGTTTTTTAAAAACACTCACCTTTGCCTCTTTCAGCTGTAATTTGACCCCCTTAACATGCTTCAAAACTCACCAAACTAGACATACACATAAGGACTGGCGGAAATTGCGATCTAGTCCAAAAACCTAACCCCAAACTCAAAATTGCGCTGTAGCGCTCCCTAGGAATAAAACACAGTCAAAACTGCTCCTAGGAAGAAAACACTGACAAAACTGCCTGTAACTTCCAGTAGGAATGTCGTAGAGACATGAAACAAAAACCACTATGTATATCTTACTTAGACCTATATTTCATATATTGACAAGCTCCAGCAAAAAATCAACAGGAAGTTTGCACTTCCTCCTTCAAAACAAAAGTTTTGTAAAAAACGGTCACCTTTGTTCAAACATTATCTCCTCTGAGCGCGTTTGTCGTGTCTGCTCCAAACCACCACAGGAGAGCGATTGAACCCTTCTGGTTAAAAGTTGATGAAAGAGTTTTAATTACTGCTACGGTTTTGATTTTATCAGCCTTCAAAGAACTGCTGTGCCGAAAACTATTTCAAAGATGGCCGCCGTGCGCAGACACAGTGAGGGAAACGTGTTTTGTTTTGTTTTTTTCCCCGTACCGTCTGCTGCTGGTGCGCACGCACCAACATCCGTGAGGGAGGGGTTGTGATCGTATATACCAAGATGGCTGCCAGGTGCCGTAGCTAATCTGGTATGTTTGAAAGTTGTCGTTTGCCTGCATATCGTAAAAACAACCGTCCAACATTTTACAACTAATTGTAAACTTATCAGGGCCGAGTCACGAAGAGGGAGTGTGTCGATGTTAAGATATTACGCCGAGTTGGTAAGTCCATCTGTTTGCTAATAGTAGCCACTAGCCGTACTCATGTATTTTCGATGGGCGGTTAGCATCGGGTTTTTTGAACTTATATCTGTCAGTAGGCACGTTATGGAAGGTAAAAACTACAATATAATACAAAGTAGTGTGTTGTTCTAACTTATATCTGGGAAGCCCAGACTTCCCTCTCCTCAGCCACTTCCATATATACTCGGTCCTGTCCATCGCTGCTTGCAGCTTTAATTCTTATTTGTTTCTTTATTTTTTTGCAGAAAAATGCATTTTATTTCCTCTAAATCTTTAATAGTTTCCAAATATGTGTGATAAAGCAAAAAAAGCTACATTACTGTCTCGATAAAACTACTTTCCATGCAAAATTAATATTGGATCCGCGAGATTAGGCCGATACTGATGTTGATCGCATATGATATCAGCACGAATAATAATAAATGCTAGTGTTATTTTTTATTGTTGAATGATAAGAAAGGCTTTCTTGATCAAGTAAAATTGTGTCCAAGGGAAAATAGCAGTTTCATTGCTTGATACAAATAGGCTTTTTTTGTCATTATTATTACAATTTGTAGATTTGTTAGTGCTTCTACTTTCTATTTTTGTTCCACTTGCTGTTTTGGTTATGTCTTGCAGGGACTTGACCACGGTTATTTAAAGGCCTACTGAAACCCACTACTACCGACCACGCAGTCTGATAGTTTATACATCAATGATGAAATATTAACGTTGCAACACATGCCAATACGGCCGGAAGTATCATGCTAAAACGTCGCGGTATGATGGCGCATGCGCGGACATCACACATTTTGTTCAATGAAAAATGGAGACGTCAAAGAAGAAAGCTGTAGGTGGGAAGCGGTGTATTGCGGCCGCCTTTAGCAACACAAACACAGCCGGTGTTTCATTGTTTACATTCCCGGGGAAGCTTTACTATGGAACAGAGCGGTCAAGCGAACATGGTTCCCTACCACATGTCAACCGGCAGGTTTCGGTGAGAAAATGGTGGTAGTAAGTCGGCTCTTACCGTAGACATGAGCGGAGAGCTTGCGTCGTTCCTCCTGCGCCTGTCAAAGAGGCAGCTGCGGACTCTTTTGCCTCCTCCCACCGGCCGCCCCCAACCGTCGGATGCTTCCACCCTAGAGGAGGAAAAAAAAAAAAAATCTCAGCCCAGCTGCCTTCGCCTCGTCGAGAAACGTGGCTTCCCTTGGAGACACTGGCAGTCACTACACCCGTGGCCACACCCCTCCGACTTTCAGGTTGTACAGGTACGACCATATAATCTCACTAAAACGCAGATAAGGGATTTTCCAGAATTATCCCAGTAAATTTGTCTAATAACATCTGAATCGCTCTGCTGTCTAGTTGTTTTTTTTCTTCTAGTCCTTCACTCTCACTTTCCTTATCCACAAATCTTTCATCCTCGCTCAAATTAATGGGAAAACCGTCGCTTTCTCGGTCCGAATCGCTCTAGCTGCTGGTGGCCATGATTGTAAACAATGTTCAGATGTGAGGAGCTCCACAACCCGTGACGTCACGCGCACATCGTCTGCTACCTCCGGTACAGGCAAGGCTTTTTTATCAGCACCAAAATTTGTGAACTTTATCGTCGATGTTCTCTACTAAATCCTTTCAGCAAAAATATGGCAATATCGCGAAATGATCAAGTATGACACATAGAATGGACCTGCTATCCCCGTTTGAATAAGAAAATCTCATTTCAGTAGGCCTTTAAGCACTGTTTTCCACACCTGCTCTTGATTAGTGACCGGGTCACTCCCCTGCCTCTGATCACTAATCAGGAGGGTTTATCCGTCAGTGTCGCCTTCCTTGCGACATTGATTTCTTTCTCCTTTGATTAATCTTCAAGGGTTGCCTCTTTGATATTTTTTCCCCCTGCATAGTCCCAATTAAAAGACCTTCTTATCTGCACTTCGCCTACAGTCTCTACATCTTGGGGTCACGCCATCAGAAACGATGCATCACAATGGAAAACAACACAAAAAAGTCAAATAAAAAGCTAAGCAAATGTGTAAAGGGAATCCTTTACACTGATGCTCACTTAACACAAGATTTGCTAAGGTTTGACATGACTAGTGATGTGTGCAGATTGTTACTGAAATATTGTCGATTCTAAAATCAAAATATTGATACTGTAGTTATTTGTGAGAATGTGTAAACACATTGTAAAAATTAATGAAACTTGTGAATGATCAAGGCTGAATGCTTTTGTTTTAATATTTACAATATTCACATGTTCATGGTAACTGAACTGTGACTTTTTATTCTAATAGTAGTACTCATTAATTCATTTATTTTAATGATTTATTTATGTTATTAATTTGTCCCTACTTTATGGTTAGAAACACAATTTTTGTGTACTTTGTATGTTTGTGTCCTGTTTTATCCTGTATTTGTTTGGCTACATAATTATTCACACCACTACCTTAATATACTTAAGAGTTTCAAATATATAGATATATAATAATAACATATACATGGTAATACATTTAGTATTAAATACATAATAATTTAATGATAAGAAAAAATATAAAAATAATATAATCCATACTATTTAATAAATAATAACAATAAATAACTGTATTCCTTATACAAACCCCAAAACCAGTAAAGTTGGCACGTTGTGGAAATTGTAAAAAAATACAAATACGATGATTTTCGAATCCTTTTCAACTTATATTCAATTAAATTAACAGTAAAGACAAGATACTTAATGTTCGAAATGAAAAATGTATTTTTTTGCAAAGATTTGCTCATTTGAAATTTGATGCCTGCAGCATGTTTTAAAAAAGCTGGCACAATGGCAAAAAAGACTGATAAAGTTAAAGCATGCTCATCAAACACTTATTTTGTACCTCCCACAGGTGAACAAGAGAATTGAGAACAGGTGGGTGTCCAGGGGCGTCACTAGACCTAATACTGTACTGGGGCACACCTGGGGCACAATTTGATGATATGGAAAAAATGTTTTTCTTCCTAAAGATAAACCATTTGAGAAGCACTCAACTCACACATGCTTACTCCAAATCATCATTGATGCAGAACCAGCAGACAATAACTAACATTGGAAATTCCCCCGACAGCTCGTACAGCAAATAAATATGTTTGTCTTGATAAAAGGAATGACGTTAGTTAACTTAGCATCAACTTAAGACAACTATGTTGCCTAGCTAGCCATGACTTCACTTACATTTCTCATTCCTGCTGCTTCTTCTACGCTGCGGGCGAATAACTTTCTGAAATCCATCTAGGAGTTACAGTTTGAGTCAAATCAATGTCTATGTTATGTAGTCTTAAAACTCTGAAGCGTTTTTTTTCATTGGTGAAATTTTTACTGGGGCACTGCAGATCAACAGTGGGGCACGTGCCCCAGTGAAATCTGTCTGGCGACGCCCCTGTGGGTGTCATGATTGGGTAAAAAGCAGCTTCCATGAAATGCTCAGTCATTCACAAACAAGGATGGGGCGAAGGTCACCACTTTGTTAACAAATGCGTGAGCAAATTGTTCAGCAGTTTAAGCACAACATTTCTCAAAAAGCTATTGCAAGGAATTTAGGGATTTCACCATCTACGATCTGTAATATCATTAAAGCAATGCCTGTGACCTTCGAACTCTTAGGCGGTACTGCATCAAAAATCGACATCAGTGTGTAAAGGATATCACCACATGGGCTCAGGAACATTTCAGAAAACCAGCTTGTCGCTACATCTTTAAGTGCAAGTTAAAACTCTACTATGCAAAACGAAAGCCATTTATCAACAACACCCAGAAACAGCACTGGCTTTGATGGGCCCGAGCTCAACTAAGATGGACTGACGCAAAGTGGAAAAGTGTGCTGTGATTTGACGAGTCCACATTTCAAATTGTTTTTGGAAACCGTGGGCGTCGTGTCCTCCAAAACAAAGAGGAAAAGAACCATCCGGATTGTTCTTGGCGCAAAGTTTTAAAACCAGCATCTGTGATGGTATAGGGGTGTATTAGTGAACAAGGCATAGGTAACTTAAACATCTGTGAAGGCACCATTAATGCTGAAAGGTACGTACAGGTTTTGGAACAACATATGTTGCCATCCAAGCAACGTTATCATTGACGCCCCTGCTTATTTCAGCCAGACAATGCCAAGCCACATGTTACAACAGCGTGGTTTAGTAGTAAAAGAGTGCGGGTACTACACTGGCCTGCCTGTAGTCCAGAGACCTGTCTCCCATTGAAAATGTGTGGCACATTATGAAGCGTAAAATACCACAACGGAGACCTTAAACTGTTGAAAAACTTAAAGGCCTACTGAAATGAGATTTTCTTATTCAAACGAGGATAGCAGGTCCACTCTATGTGTCGCACTTAATCATTTTGTGATATTGCCATATTTTTGCTGAAAGGATTTAGTAGAAAACATCGACGATAAAGTTCGCAAATTTTGGTGCTGATAAAAAAACCTTGCCTGTACCGGAAGTAGCAGACGATGTGCGCGTGACATCACGGGTTGTGGAGCTCCTCACATCTGAACATTGTTTACAATCATGGCCACCAGCACCAAGAGCGATTCGGACCAAGAAAGCGAAAATTTCCCCATTAATTTGAGCGAGGATGAAAGATTGGTGGATGAGGAAAGTGAGAGTGAAGGACTAGAAAAAAAAAACACACTCTACAGTGGGAGCGATTCAGATGTTATTAGACAAATTTACTAGGAAAATCTCTTACCTGTTTATTGTGTTACTAGTGTTTTAGTGATATTATATGGTCGTACCTGTACAACCTGAAGATCGGCCCTGCATCTTTCTTCTACCCCAGTTGACGGGTGGTGGCGATGCCCATCTCTGCCCTTCGCAAGGGACTCTCTTCGAAACACAATCTTTCGAAATGATCGCTGCATAATACACTGTACTTTGTGTGTGTGGTCCAATCCAACCGTGTTCGCTTGACCGCTCTGCTCCATAGTAAAGCTTCACCGTCATCTTTCGGGAATGTAAACAATAAAACACCGGCTGAGTTTGTGTTCCTAAAGGCGGCCGCAATACACCATTTCCCACCTACAGCTTTCTTCCTTGATGTCTCCATTATTCATTGAACAAAATGCAAAAGATTGAGCAACACAGAATTCCATAATACTGTGGGATTATGCGATGAAAACAGACGACTTATTGCTGGGAACGGTCCTGGAACAAGATGTCCTCTGGACGCGTCACTATAACGCGACGTTTAAGCATGATACTTCCGCGCTAATTTTAAAATTGCAATTTAGTAAACTAAACCGGCCGTATTGGCATGTGTTGCAATGTTAATATTTCATCATTGATATATAAACTATCAGACTGCGTGGTCGCTAGTAGTGGGTTTCAGTAGGCCTTTAAGCAGTACATCAAACAAGATTGGGAAATAATTCCGACTGATAAGCTTCAATATTTGGTCTCCTCAGTTCCCAAAGGTTTACTGAGTGTTGTTAAAAGAAAAGGCCATGTAACACAGTGGTAAAAATGCCACTGTGCCATTAAATTCTAAGTTAATGAATATTTGCAACAAAAAAAATAAGTATGTGTTCAGTTTTTATTTACATGCACACTTTACTGGTTTTGGGTTTTTTACTATATTATTTGAACTACACATTTTTTTACATTTTAGCAGACACATTAGGTACAGTACAGTACATTTGCACAAAGTATTGGTATAGGATCGGCATCGCCGATACCAGCCTTTTCACTCCTAGGACATTCTGCTTTTACAGAAGTTTATTAATCAGCAATTCATTCGTCATGAACACACTTCAGTTAGAGCATTTCTTTTTTTTTTTTTTCAAGAGTTTAGTATGCAAAATTGGAGGCTTTTTTTTTGTTTGTTCTTGCCACGATTTCAATGGAAAGTTGATAGCAACCATTCTATTTGCGCCCAATTTTTACTGATTTGTTTGCGGGGTGTTGATGGATCCTCTCGCCGGAAGAGTAGCACGGATGAGGTGAGAGGTCTCTGACGTGTAATTATTTTCATTTTGGTGACAGTGTGGGGTTGCTCTGCATTTGCCTCAGCCACTGTGACAGCTCACTATCTTCCGGCAATGGTAATGGGCGTCAGGTGCTCATTATAGGGTGGCAATGACACATCCGCAAGACAGCCCTAAAAATAACTGAAACATTTCCCTGCCTACATGTCACATGGGGAAATACAGTAGAGCGTGTTGTCAGTAGCAAAAGTTCACACGGGTCAGAAAAAGTTAACTGGATTAATCTGACGGTCACAATCAGCAATTTAAAAAAAGAAACATGCTTCCATGGTAACAATAAACCTCGGTCGAGTTGGTTTGTCAACAGTCTTGACATACAAAATAATGTTGTTCTGCAGGCAGTATGGGATATTCAATTACATTGTTTTGGTGGCCATATATATATATATATATATATATATATATATATATATATATATATATATATATATATATATATATATGTATGTATGTATTTTTTTTGGTGTATTTATTTGTCCAAGTTACAGGTCCTTCTGCAAAAAAAAAAATAAATAAAAGAATAATAATAATCGTCAAAAATAACTAGTTTTTAGAAGACAGCGACGTGTGATTAGATGGCCCAGGTGGGCCTGGTTACCTAATCACCTGTCGCCTTTATTAGCAGCAGCCGGGATGAGACACGTGGTTGGAGTTGGAGGGGCTGCTGAGCGGACACAACAGAGAAAGACAGTTTGCTGGAAGGCTAAAGCCTTTGCACATTTATGAAAATAAAACAGTGTTATACCTTGAATTCCGGGCTCTCCTGGCAGTGTGTGGTGGTCCGAAAAACCCACTAGAGGGCAACCTTTGCACAGAGATATTCAATTAAATATCCTGAAAGCTATCAGTCTTATTTTGTATATTTGATTATTTATTTATTTTTTTTTGGTCTATTTATTTGTCCGAGTTACAGTTCCTTCTGCAAACAAAACCTAGTCAAAAATAATTAGTTTTTTGGAACGTGCTGCAAAAATGTGATTTTACACATTTTTTTAACCGAATACCGAACATGCCACCAGTTGAATAGCACAAATGATGAAAAAGAGAGGACCTAAGATGGAACCTTGAGGAACACCACTAGTATAACTAAAGAAGTTGAACAAATTAAAAAAGTAAATAAGCGACAGCAACACCTTACCGTAAACACTATAAGCCGCTACTTTTTTCCTACACTTTGAACCCGGCTGTCACACCGTGGTGAGGGATGTCTTGCCTTCTTTTTTTTCTGTCTTGTGAATTGCGTGTTTTAGTTTGAGGGGGCGTGGCCTGCAGACCTGCCGCGGAACGTGGTGTACCAGGGCCGGCCTCGAAGACAGCAACGAGTAAATAGATGGCCCCAGTTGAGCCTTGTTATCTAATCACCTGTCGCCTTTATTAGCAGCAGCCGGAATGAGACACGTGGTTGGAGTTGGAGGGGCTGCTGAGCTGACACAGCAGAGAAAGACATTTTGCTGGAAGGCTAAAGCCTCTGCACATTATTGAAAATAAAACAGTGTTATACCTTGAATTCCGGGCTCTCCTGGCAGTGTGTGTTGGTCCGAAGAACCCACTAGAGGGCAACCTTTACACAGAGATATTCAATCAAATATCCTGAAACCTATCAGTCTTATTTTGTATATTTGATTATTATTATTTTTTTGGGGTCTATTTATTTGTCCGAGTTACAGTTCCTTCTGCAAACAAAACCTGGTCAAATATAGTTTTTTGGAACATGCTGCAAAAATGTGATTTCACACATTGTTTTAACCGAATACCGAACATGCCACCAGTTGAATAGCCCAAATGATGAAAAGGAGAGGACCTAAGATGGAACCTTGAGGAACACCACTAGTATAACTAAAGAAGTTGAACAAATTAAAAAAGTAAATAAGCGACAGCAACACCTTACCGTAAACACTATAAGCCGCTACTTTTTTCCTACACTTTGAACCCGGCTGTCACACCGTGGTGAGGGATGTCTTGCCTTCTTTTTTTTCTGTCTTGTGAATTGCGTGTTTTAGTTTGAGGGGGCGTGGCCTGCAGGCCTGCCGCGGAACGTGGTGTACCAGGGCCGGCCTCGAAGACAGCAACGAGTAAATAGATGGCCCAGGTGAGCCTTGTTATCTAATCACCTGTCGCCTTTATTAGCAGCAGCTGGGATGAGACACGTGGTTGGAGTTGGAGGGGGCTGCTGAGCGGATGCAGGAGAGAAAGACATTTTGCTGGAAGGCTAAAGCCTCTGCACATTAATGAAAATAAAACAGTGTTTTACCTCGAATTCCGGGCTCTCCTGGCAGTGTGTGGTGGTCCGATGAACCCACTAGGGGCCAACCTTTGCACAGAGATATTCAATTAAATATCCTGAAAGCTATCATTCTTATTTTGTTTATTTGATTATTATTATTTTTTTGGAGTCTATTTATTTGTCCGAGTTACAGTTCCTTCTGCAAACAAAACCTGGTCAAAAATAATTAGTTTTTTGGAACGTGCTGCAAAAATGTGATTTTACACATGTTTTTAACCGAATACCGAACATGCCACCAGTTGAATAGCCCAAATGATGAAAAAGAGAGGACCTAAGATGGAACCTTGAGGAACACCACTAATATAACTAAAGAAATTGAACAAATTAAAAAAGTAAATAAGCTACAGCAACACCTTACCTTAAACACTATAAGCCGCTACTTTTTTCCTACACTTTGAACCCGGCTGTCACACCGTGGTGAGGGATGTCTTGTCTTGTTTTTTTTTCTGTCTTGTGAATTGCGTGTTTTAGTTAGAGGGGGGCGTGGCCTGCAGGCCTGCTGCGGAACGTGGTGTGCCAGGACCGGCCTCGAAGACAGCAACGAGTGAATAGATGACCCAGGTGGGCCTGGTTACCTAATCACCTGTCGCCTTTATTAGCAGCAGCCGGAATGAGACACGTGGTTGGAGTTGGAGGGGCTGCTGAGTGGACACAGTAGATAAATACATTTTGCTGGAAGGCTAAAGCCTCTGCACATTTATGAAAATAAAACAGTGTTATACCTTGAATTCCGGGCTCTCCTGGCAGTGTGTGGTGGTCCGATGAACCCACTAGAGGGCAACCTTTACACAGAGATATTCAATAAAACATTTTTGGAGGCCAAATATCCTGAAAGCTTATTTTGCATATTTGATTTTTTTTTTTTTTTTTTTGTCTATTTTTTTGTCCGAGTTACAGGTCCTTCTGCAAACAAAACTTAGTCAAAAACATATATTTTTTTTGGCGGCAAGGAGGCGGAGACGACGACCGAGCGGAGAGGCAGGACGTGCGGGGAGCGACGCTACAAGCGAGGTCAGGTGCGTGGCTCGCACACCAGGACACAATTAACATTTTTCCTCACGATGTATAACAGTGGAGAAGGAGGAGAGATCGGGGAAGAAGGAGGCAACAGCGACTAAAGAGCAAGAGCGACAGAATGCAAGACGCGGCCGACGAAGACGCGGCCGACTAAAAGAGCGACACGGGGGAGCGAGCAGCGTGAGCGACGACGGCGCGAAAGACCTCCTTTATTTGAAAAAATAAATGAGAGTCCAACCAGCAAAAGCAATGTCCTTCCTTGGTGGTGCATGGAACCCTCACGATGACAGCGAGCGACTGTCACACTCCTCATTGAGCTAAATTGAATCCAGTCCCTGTTTAAGTTATTGCTTCTTGTCTGTTTTATATATGTCACCAGTGTTTGAACCTGACAGTTGTATTCAGTGTTAAAAATGTTATATGGCTCTCACGGATATACATTTTAAAATATTTGGCTCTCATGGCTCTCTCAGCCAAAAAGGTTCCCGACCCCTGGTTTACAGTATAACAAAATACTGTTTACTTACCAAACAGCCCTATGTGTGATGTCTGCCGGAATGTTTTCATGCATATTTGTATGCATTATCCTAATGTAATGACACCAGTGTCGTTAGCATGACTGAAAATGCTAACATGCCTACGAGTGTCTGTGTTAGTAAAATTAACTTACAATGGCATTCTTTTTCTACTGTTTCAGTTTCACAAAATTCTTAGTAAACTCATCAAGACGTCACCGTGGATTTATTGAGTCCATTTAGCTGATTGGAGAGCAAGTTTCGCTGCTAATGGGTCCATGATGATGACTTCTGTTTGGTTTGATCAGCCGTTTTACTGCCGGGACAAATCCATATTTGTACCTGCTATCGTTGTCATGATCATGTTATGTTTAAATTGTTATATACTTAGTTTGTTGTCTATTTCTGTTACAGCACCCTCCACCTGCCTCTGATTAGTGGTCGGAACACTCACCTGCTCCTGATCACTAATCAGAGAGCTATGTATACCTGCCTCGCGCCACACTCTGCCTGGCAGTTTTGCTCGCTTGTAAGTCATCGATTCCTTCTTGTAAGTTTATGTTTGCCAGCTCCTTGCTACGACCCTCGTACTTGTTCATTTATTAAGCTTTGCCGTAGCCTCCCGTGGCATCGGCACGTTTGCCGTTTTGTATTAAAAGTAAATAGATAACTTACCTACACGCTGCTTACTATCACCGCAAAACACCCGACCCGAACACAACAATCGTAATGTAATCAAGCTAGTGTTGTTAGCATTAGCTATTATGCTAACTCGTCTCTGTTGGTATTATTGACTTACAATGGCATTATTTTTGTATTGTTTCAGTTTCACAAATTCCTCAGTAAATTCATCAAAACATCACCGTGGATTTATTGGGTCCGTAAGGTTGTACCGGTATGGGTATAGTATGGCGATACTAATGAATTATACCGCTAATGATGCCGTACCTGAATGTAAACAAACACCATTGGTGGATCATTCAATCAATCAATGTTTATTTATATAGCCCCAAATCACAAATGTCTCAAAGGACTGCACAAATCATTACGACTACAACATCCTCGGAAGAACCCACAAAAGGGCAAGGAAAACTCACACCCAGTGGGCAGGGAGAATTCACATCCAGTGGGACGCCAGTGACAATGCTGACTATGAGAAACCTTGGAGAGGACCTCAGATGTGGGCAACCCTCCCCCTCTAGGGGACCGAAAGCAATGGATGTCGAGCGGGTCTAACATGATACTGTGAAAGTTCAATCCATAGTGGCTCCAACACAGCCGCGAGAGTTCAGTTCAAGCGGATCCCAGACAGCAGCCAGAGTCCCGTCCACAGGAAACCATCTCAAGCGGAGGCGGATCAGCAGCGTAGAGATGTCCCCAACCGATACAGGCGAGCGGTCCATCCTGGGTCCCGACGAGCGGTCCATCCTGGGTCTCGACTCTGGACAGCCAGTACTTCATCCATGGTCATCGGACCGGACCCCCTCCACAAGGGAAGGGGGGACATAGGAGAAAGAAAAGAAGCGGCAGATCAACTGGTCTAAAAAGGAGGTCTATTTAAAGGCTAGAGTATACAGATGAGTTTTAAGGTGAGACTTAAATGCTTCTACTGAGGTAGCATCTCGAACTGTTACCGGGAGGGCATTCCAGAGTACTGGAGCCCGAACGGAAAACGCTCTATAGCCAGCAGACTTTTTTTGGGCTCTAGGAATCACTAATAAGCCGGAGTCTTTTGAACGCAGATTTCTTGCCGGGACATACGGTACAATACAATCGGCAAGATCAGTGGATCTACACCTGAGATCCACTGTAATGATACCAAGTACAAGAGCGTATCCAGTCCATATTTTTTTCGTCACAAAATCTTTTTTCGTTTTTTTCAAGTTCATATTATCTTTAGAAACTCGGGAAATACGTCCCAGGACACATGACGACTTTGAATATGACCAAAGAACGATCCTGTAACGATTTGGTATCGGATTGATACCTATATTTGTGTTTACGTTACTGATGCAACGTATCAAACAACAGAAGAATAAGTGATTAGTACATTTTAACAGAAGTGTTAAAAGAGAAAGTGAGCAGATATTAACAATAAATGAACAAGTAGATTATTAATCATTTTTTACAGTTTGTCCTTCATTATGTTGACAAAATAACAGAATGGAAATGACACAATATGTTAATTATGAGCCTTTGTTTGTTTACTTACTACTAAAAGAGAAGTTGTCTAGTATGTTCACTATTTTATTTAAGGACAAACTTGTAATAAAAAACATAAGTTTAATGTACCCTAAGAATTTTTGTCAAAGTAAAGCCGATAATGCAATTTTTTTGTGTGGTCCCCTTTATTTAGAATTGTATCGAAACACATTTTGGTACCGGTACCAAAATATTGGTATCGGGACTACACTATGAGTCTGTTTAGCTCATTGGAGAACTAGGTTCCGCAGCTTTAATAATGACTTTTGGTTTGTTTCATCCTCCTTATATTCAGGTTAAAAAAAATATAAGGTTCTGGATCATTTGTACTAAAGTAGTTGTTGGATCTCACTGATCAAGTCTGCCGTGATTAGTAGAAGTTAACTGTAGAAATAATATGAAAAAACACATGTCTAAGATTGAAACCCAGGGTTTTGTTCTTGAGCAACAAACATTCAAATTTTCCACCATCCTCCCCATCGCAGAGGCAATTATGTAATATTATGAGAAGATACATTTCGTAAAAAGATAGGAATGGGGGAACTCATTTGGAAGACCGGCATGTACAGTATTTGATGGAACCCTTTAGTTGCGTACATTTGTTCATGTACAGCTCCATACTGCAGGGAAGCGCTACAACGGGAATTGAATGCGGAACCGCTGTGCATTAGCAATTTGCTTTGTGGGCCCTTTTTATTCCTGGTTCCCATCAAAAACAGAAATGTGGCGTAGTTAGAGAGGCGACTAATGTTCCACTTGTTTCATCGCTGTCAGAATTTGATAGACGCACCTGCACGAACAGACGAGCAGACGTTATCAAGTGAATTGCGAGCGCCGCTCGGCCAATTTGTGCGGTGTTCGACGTTGTTGTGTAAAAGTTGTTTGTTTTCAACACTTTGACAGATATTAACAAAAGCCATAGAAATCAATAACAGTCCCCGTTCCAATTATTTTTCAATAAATGTTGTTTTTGTTCAATTCAAAGTACATTTGTAGTAGTCAACACCAACAGCTGTCAAGCCAAATATGGAATATAATGATCAAAAATGATACTTTTAAACAAGAAAACTTTATGCGACATCACAGATTTTTCACACTGATGAAGAGACTTCAAGAAAACATGTGTTTGACTTGGTTCTTTTGCGAAGAATTGGCCTTTTTGTCATGTCTTGGTGATCATGTTTAGTTTGGCTATGTTTCGTTTGGTTTTTGCACTCTTTCAGTTCCTGTTTTTTCACTCCCTGCTTTTTTTCCATGCCAACCCAATAATATTCACCTATACTCATGTCACGCACCTAATTCATTTGGACTCATGCACCTGTTAATCACCACAGCAATATTTAAGCATGCAGTTGCCAGGCAGTTAGCCTGGCGACATCACTCGCTAAACACCCTTGTTATGCTGCTCTCATTCATGCTCTTTTCTCATTCCAAGTAAGTCTTCTTTATCCATGCAATAGTTTGCAAGTTTTGTTTTATGTCTACAGTTTTGCCTTTGTGGTAGTTTTGTTTTCTTAGCCAAGTTTTGAACCTCTGCCTTTCGTTTGTTCCTTTTTATTGAGTTAAGATTATGTGGAGAGGCGAAGAGGCGGGGCGTGCCAAGAGTGACACCGCAGTCATGTGCAGGTGTGTGGATCGCGCACCAGTAAACAATTAACTTATCTCCTCAAGATGTATAAAAGGGGAGAAGGAGGAGAGATCGGGGCAGAGGAGGAGAGCCCGAAGCAGCGACCGAGGAGCGGAAACAAAGAGCAGAGGAAGACGACGACGACGACGGCAGCTGAAAAGCGGACCGAGAGCGAGCAGTGGAGAGGAGCAGCTGAAAAGCGATCCGACTTGAAATAAAAAAATATATATATATGTGAAGAGGCGGAGCCGGCGAACGAGCAGCGGGGCAGGACACGCTGGAGCCCGGCCCAAGGTGGCGGAGAATGCGGCCGAACGGAGAGGCGGGGCGTGCCAGGAGCGACGCCGCAGTCATGTGCAGGTGTATGGATCGCGCACCAGTACACAATTAACTTATCTCCTCCTTCTCCCCTTTTATACATCGTGAGGAGATGAGTTAATTATGTAGTAGTTCACGATCCACACACCTGCACATGACTGCGGCGTCGCTCCCGGCACGCCCCGCCTCCCCGCTCGGCCGCATTCTCCGCCTCCTTGCCGCCATCTCCAGCGTGCCCTGCCCCGCTGCTCGTTCGCCGGCTCCGCCTCTTCAAAAATTAAAATCATGTTTTTACCTTCAAGTCGTGTCCGATCCAGTCGCTTTGCACCACGGGAAAACAAATCACACCAAAGAACTCGTCATGACACCTTTATAGGAAAAAAACTATTAGTACCTGTTTTTGGGATCTGCATAGGTACGGTACCAAAATTATTTTGATATTTTACAGTACTTTTTGATACTTTTCTAAATAAAGGGGACCACAAAAAGTTGCATTATTGGCTTTATTTTGAGAAAATATGTTAGGGTACATTAAACATATGTTTGTTATTGCAAGTTTATCCTTAAAATAATCAACATACACATCAACTTGTCTTTTAGTAGTAAGTAAACAAACAAATACTCTTAATTTAGCTGCTGACGATGCAGTAACACATTGTGTCATTTTGCCGTCTATTATTTTCTCAACATTGTTAAGGACAAGCGGTAGAAAATGAATTATTATTCAACTTGTTTATTTACTGTTATTATCTGCTTACTTTCTTTTTTAATACTTTCTATCTTTACTTCTATTGAAATGTAATAATCACTTATTCTTCTGTTTGATACTTTACATTAGTTTTGGATGATACCACAAATTTGGGTATCAATCCAATACCAAGTCGCTACAGGATCTTACATTGGTCATATTCAAAGTCCTTATGTGTCCAGGGACGTATTTTCTGAGTTTATAAACATAATATACATTGAAAAAAAACGAAGGAAGATGTGATGCCAAAAAATATTGATGTAATCATAGTAGTATCGACTAGATACGCTCCTGTACTTGGTATCATTACAGTGGATTTCGGGTGTAGATCCACCCATGGCATTTGTTTACATTTTGACGCCGGTGCGCTACGGTGTGTAGTGAAGCATGTTTAGCTATTCCTCGTTCTGCAGGGATGATACTTGTAAGAAACGTACTTTATTTGTTGCCATAGAGGCGAGGATTAGTGATTTAGAAGTAGCTAAAGCACTGCCGACTTCGACTGAACTTTATCCATGTCTTAAAGCACCTCTTCCTGAGGGTGTTTCGGCATTATAACTTCACCTTTCTCTTTAGTTTTTAAGCCAAAATGCGTCCGGTTCTCCCTTTTGTGTCAACACACTGTGTCTGTTTGTAAGTACTCTGTGATTGTGCGCTGCCGAACACGCTCCTCTGGTCGTAAAACCAGCAATGACATGACGAGACTACTACGGAACTTTTCAGAGGCGGTATAATAAGGAATATGATTCATTAGTATTGCGTTTATCGGGCTGATGATTTTAGGTTGTCCTGAAGAATTTGGAGGCAGCAAAACAGGCCCAGAGCATAATACTGCCACCACCATGTTTGACGGTAGGTCTGGTGTTCTTGGGATTATAGGCTTCACCTCTGCTCATCCAAACATATTGCTGGGTATTGTGGCAATTATTTGAAACTCAAGACAGCCATGACATTATGTTATTTACGAGTGTATGTACTTTTGACCAATGTGTTTTGTCTTTTCCCTGCCTTCTCCTTTTTTTTATGGTGTCTGTTTTCTTCAGTTAATTAGTCCCCAGCGAGGCACACCCGCAACTAATCCCTACAGAGGTGTATTTAAGCCAGTCACCTACAGCTGGGTCCTGCCGGTTATTGTCTCCTGTACCTGTTTTACCTCGTCAGTCTTGGTACGTTGTTTTTCCTTATTCCTGAAATTCCTCTCCTCTTTGTGTTTAATTCCTAGCCTCCCTGAGGTAAAGACGATTTTTGTGTTGGACCTTTTCCGTGCTCAAGTGTGCCCAGGCCTATTCCCCTACCGACCACTGAGGGACCTGTTTGTGTTTGTTAATTCATGGTGTGCACTTCTGCCCCATCGCCTTTTGTTACACTTTTTGGGCTTAAATTTTCCTTTTGTTGTAATTCTACCTGGCCTCCCGTCTCTGCATCGTGGGGTCACCCCCACTTGACCCATTCCTAACGGACCACGACTGTACATCATGTGTTGTTTTCAGTACAAGACTTATATACGGCTTTTAATTTTTTGTGGCTCCAGACATATACATTTTTTGTATTTTTTGGTCCAATATGGCTCTTTCAAACTTCTTGGGTTCCTGAACCGATGTTTTCACACTATGTAAAAAACCCGATCTTGCTTTTACCGTCTCCTTTGTTCCAGCCGTTCTGCTTCCCACTGTTTAGAGTTAAAACGTGAACGCTGCCCTATTGCCGGTTAGCGGCTTTGGCAGGTATGGTACCATGTTCAAAATGCCATTAGGCTAATGCTAATTCCGCTGGAGGGCGGGAAGAATGCCCTGACACTTTTCATCGCCATCATTATCTGCGGCACATGCATGTCGTGAGAGGAGGGAGAAGCTTTTTACTGCAACCTGAGCCTTCATAATGGGACCTGAGAGAGGTGCGGGTTATTCTCTTCTTAAAAGGCCCTGACATCTCATTCCCGCTGTCACATGCAACACCGATGGAATACTACTGCTCGAAACCGCTAGTTTAATAAAATACTCTCATGTCTGGTGTTAAATTGACAATCCTAATAACCTTTTGGTTCTTCTGACTGAATTCGGTATTGGGTCCGCTACGTTTTACTATACTTATAAGTGCTTTTTAACCATTAAATCTTATATATACATATATATATATATATATATATATATATATATATATATATATATATATATATGTATATATATAGGATAGGATAGGTCCTTATTGTCATTGCAACAAGTACAACGAAACTTTGTTTTCAGCACAAACCTGTTCAAGATTAGACAAACAAACAGTGTACAGGGTTACAGAACAAGAACGCTGATGGGTCGCCATAAGGCGCCCCGTAAAAGATGGGAAAAAGGTCAACGCTGGGGAAGGATGAGTAAAAAAATACAATCCAGACTGGGCTCCTAAGGGGCCCAGTTCGGAGTGGGAAAATAACCTCCGTAGAAAAAAGCACATATAAATATTACAACATACATCTCGAGATATCTAGCAACAGAGGGAAAGTAGTTCAAGGTCATGGTGGTAGGCCACAGCTCTCAGGCGCTGACCATTCATGCATCACCCCTACGGGATTTGCGTCGAGGGCTTTGGGTTGGGGGGGCGGGGGGTGTATGTGTGGCGTATATTTTTTTATGGATGTGTGTGTGTATAAGCCCGTAGTGTGTCTCTGTTCCGCGGCCTTGATGTATTGTTCCGTCTCGTCCAAAGTCAACAACAACAGGTGTGTGTCCATGAGAGACAAAAAGGGAGTTTGTTGTGTCTTCGCTGCGCTGTTTTTCGGGAGAGTCTCGAAGCCAGGGAAACAACCCAAGTTAGAATGATTTAGTATGCGAGTGAAAATAAAATTTGCTTTTCACTCTAAATTGTCTATGACTGGTCCTCAAAACCTGCGGGGTAGACAGTCCGATGTAATCCACAGTTCTTCCAGCATCCTCCAATCATTTGTGGCAGCTTTGGGGTACTTTGAAGACTGCCAGCAACTTCCAATTTGTCGACAAACCAGAGCAACGCTTACTCCAATCAGCAGATGTCCTGTTGTCATAATTCCGAATAGGTTGATATCTTCACGTCCTTGACATTAAAGGGTCTACAGGCACGTGGCCCTCCTTCTTCTCCCAAGAGTCCGTCGTGTGTCCAGCAACAACCGCCTCGTCACGACAGCAGGTTCCCCCAAACCCAAGATCTTTTCAGTTTTGTTGAGGCCAGTTAAATAGTTCCAATGTTTAGATTTGGAGAGCAGTGCAAAAAGAGGCAACAATAAAGTTAAGACAAGACAAAACAAAGAAGCAAGCAGGAGAGATAAGGAAGAGGAAAGCGGAGCGTCCACCCTTGTTGAGTAATATATATATATTAGAGATGCGCGGTTTGCGGTCTCATCCGCGGAGTATGCGGATAAACCGCGGGTCGGGCGGGTGACATGACGAAAATATACATTTTAATTAGACTCGGGCGGCTGGCGGTTGAACCATCCAGAAATATTTGATATACATGGTTCTGGGATCGGTATCCTTTGCCATTCAAAGAGCCATTTAAGACCCGTGTCACAAAGTGAAGAAGACAATAGGAGACACTAATATTCTCTAGATCAGGGGTGCTCATTACGTCGATCGCGAGCTACCAGTCGACCGCAGAGGGTGTGTCAGTCGATCTCGAGCCAGGCTTTTAAAAAAAATAGACCTAAAAATGAGTGATCATCAATCTTCACCAAGACGTCACTTAAATGACATTCACGGTACCAAAGGGTCTTGTGAGATGACGCTGGCTGCTGCAAGATCATTATTATTAAAATATGACCGAGAGGAAGGCGAAAAACACTTTTTATTTCACCAGACTCTCGCGCCGTACCTTCCGTCAAAACTCTAAAGGCCGACTGCACATTTCCTATCTTCACAATAAAAGCCCTGCTTCATGCTGCCTGCGCTAACTAAATACAGAGTCTTGGAAAACTGGCGTGCACAAGCGATCCCTCAGAAAACTGGCGTGCACATCACTTGTGCACGCCAGCTTTCCGAGACTCTTATTTGGTTAGCGCAGGCAGCATGAAGCAGGGCTTTTATTGTGAAGATAGGAAATGTGCAGTCGGCCTTTAGAGTTTTGACGGAAGGGACGGCGCGAAAGTCTGTTGAAATAAAAAGTGTTTCTCGCCTTCCTCCCAGCGTCATCTCACAAGACCCTCGGGTGCCGTGAATGTCAATCAAGCAAGCTACGGAATTTGCCGCCAATGTTTTTCTTGTAAAGTGTATGGAAGCTGGATGAATTAGATGCCAAAAAACAACCACTTTCATGTGGTATTGTACGGAAAGGACAACTTTTTTTCTCCTCCATTTGAAAATGTGGGCGTTATCATCTATACTGTCTGATTCCAATCAATGCAAGTCATCAGAATCAGGTAATACACCAACTTATATTCTTGTCTTTGTGAAAGAAAGACATCTATATGTGTTACACATGCTTGTATTATCATTAAACACATTTAACTTGTTTACAAAAAAGTCTCTTTCATAAATAAATAAATCTAAATTATATATAAATGAGGTGGATCCCCTCGAGTTGGTCAATTGAAAAGTAGCTCGCCTGCAGAAAAAGTGTGGGCACCCCTGCTCTAGATTGACTGCCGGCAGTCGCCCAGATAATAAGTATTAGGGCGTGCTATGAAGCCATTGACTTTGTCGCCTTCTACAACATGTACGATCTGCTTGTCAGTCCGGTATCATGTTGTGTGTGGCTTCCGCAGCAACACGCACACGACTGCAAGGCATACTGGGTGACACAGAGTACACTAATGGTTGTGATATAAACAATCATAGTAATATGCACCACACTGTGAAGCCACACCAAACAAGAATGACAAACACATTTTGGGAGAACATCCTCCCAGTAACACAACACAAACGCAACACAACAAATACCCACAATCCTTTGTATCCATGACACAACTGACTCTTTTATACACCCCGCTAGCAGCAAACCCCAATCCCCCCCCCCCCTGGGCGTTTGTTAAGGTGGGTGGGGCTGAAGCGCGTGGGTGTAAAATATAATCAGGAATGATCACAGATACAAAGGATTCCGGGTATTTGTTGTGTTGCGTTTATGTTGTGTTACTGTGAGGATGTTCTCCCGAAATGTGTTTGTCAATCTTGTTTGGTGTGGCTTCACAGCGTGGCGCATATTAGTAAGTGTTAAAGTTGTTTATATCACAACCATCAGTGTACTCTGTATCACCCAGTATGCCTTTCAATCTTGCACGTGTGATTGCGGAAGCTGCACACAACATGTTGCCGGACTAACAATCGGTGTGTACATGTTGTTGAAGGTGTCAAAGGCAATGGCTTCACAGAACGCCCATATTCTTGTCATCAGGATGAACGCCAATTGGATATTCGCGAGAACGTTAGCGGCTCCAATTGTCTTCATTACTCTGTGAAACGGGTTTGAATAGCTCTGTGAGTGTTAAAGGTGGCCGACCTCTGATGTATTTCAACGGGCGGGTGGCGGGCGTTTGCGGTTTTGATAAAATGTTGGTTCGGGTGGATGGCGGGTGGATGACGACTTTGGCGATGAGGTTGCGGATGATATAATTGCCTATCCGCGCATGTTTAATATATATATATATATATATATATATATATATATATATATATATATATATATATATATATATATATATATATACATATATATATATATATATATATATATATATATATATATATATATATATATATATATATATATATATATATATTTATACAGGGCTTCACGGTGGCAGAGGGGTTAGTGCGTCTGCCTCACAATACGAAGGTCCTGCAGTCCTGGGTTCAAATCCAGGCTCGGGATCTTTCTGTGTGGAGTTTGCATGTCCTTCCTGTGAATGCGTGGGTTCCCATCCGGGTACTCCGTCTTCCTCCCACTTCCAAAGACATGCACTTGGGGATAGGTTGATTGGCAACACTAAATTGGCCCTAGTGTGTGAATGTGAGTGTGAATGTTGTTTGTCTATCTGTGTTGGCCCTGCGATGAGGTGGCGACTTGTCCAGGGTGTACGCCGCCTTCCGCCCGATTGTAGCTGAGATAGGCGCCAGCGCCCCCCGCGACCCAAAAGGGAATAAGCGGTAGAAAATGGATGGATGGATATTTTTTTACATACATGTGTTAATTCCACGACTGTATATATCGGTATCGGTTGATATCGGAATCGGTAATTAAGAGTTGGACAATATCAGGATATCGGATATCGGCGAAAAAGCCATCATCGGACATCTCTAGTTATTATGTATGTGCCTGTTACTACATTACATGTTTACACAGTTATAGTGTGTATATATAAAACGTTAGATGTTTTTGGCTCTTTTTAACATGCTATATAGCAGACTTTTTTAGTGATTTTTAACGAGTTAAAATGCATTAAAAAAAAACACATAATGGACAAAATTCCAACAAAAAGTGCGGTTTCCCTGTAAATAAATGTATTTTTTTTTCTCAAAACTTGGTCACAGTTTTATATAAAGTTTAAGGGTATATTTTGAAGTACAATTTTCCCCTGTAGTCTGAGCGCTGGCTCCCTCACTCAATCAGTCAATGTTTATTTATATATCCCTAAATCACAAGTGTCTCAAAGGGCTGCACAAGCCACAAGGACATCCTCGGTTCGGAGCCAACATAAGGGCAAGGAAAAACTCACAACCCAGTGGGATGTCAATGTGAATGACTATGAGAAACCTAGGGGGAGAACTGTGCAATGGATGTTAAGTGGGTCTAACATAATATTGTGAAAGTCCAGTCCATAGTGGATCTAACATTATAGAGAGAGTCCAGTCCATAGTGGGGCCAGCAGGAGACCATCCCGAGTGGAGACGGGTCACCTGTCTCTGGTTGCTAACCATTGTGTTGCTTATGGATGATTTTGCTTAGTTTGCTGTTATTTTGTTGGTGTTCTTCCGAGCTGCACATATTTGTATTGAGTTTTGCTTTTTCTAATGAAAAACGCATTTTCCTGCACTTGCCTGCCGTCTCTGCATCCCGGCATCCAGACAAACACAGACCGTGACAAAATAGACTAATCCAATAAAAACCAAACTATATCAGTAGCTTTTTACATTTTCAAGAGACGCCACAAAGTAGCGAGTGAACACTGTAACTAAATACTTCTTTCCTTCCGTCATCTTTTGTGGTCACGTTCTGTTTGGTTTTGGACTCATTGTGAACTATTGTTTGTTTTTGTCACCATGACAACTCATTAGTTTCCACCTGTCATGTCACGCACCTGATTCAGTTGGACTCATGCACCTGTTAATCACCACAGTCCTATTTAAGCCTGTAGTTGCCAGGCAGTCAGCCTGGCGACATCACCCTCCACACACCCTTGTTATCCATGCTGATGATCCATGCTCTTTTCTCGTTCTAAGTAAGTTTTCGTTATCCATGCCACAATTTGTTTGTTTTTGTCACCATGACAACTCATTAGTTTTCACCTGTCATGTCACGCACCTGATTCACTTGGACTCATGCACCTGTTAATCACCACAGCCTTATTTAAGCCTATAGTTGCCAGGCAGTCAGCCTGGCGACATCACCCTCAACACACCCTTGTTATCCATGCTGATGATCCATGCTCTTTTCTCCTTCTAAGTAAGTTTTTGTTATTCATGCCATAGTTTGTTTGTTTTTGTCACCATGACAACTCATTAGTTTTCACCTGTCATGCCACGCACCTGATTCACTTGGACTCATGCACCCGTTAATCACCACAGCCCTATTTAAGCCTGTAGTTGCCAGGCAGTCAGCCTGGCGACATCACCCTCCACACACCCTTGTTATCCATGCTAATGATCCATGCTCTTTTCTCCTTCTAAGTAAGTTTTCGTTATTCATGCCATAGTTTGTTTGTTTTTGTCACCATGACCACTCATTAGTTTTCACCTGTCATGTCACGCACCTGATTCACTTGGACTCATGCACCTGTTAATCACCACAGCCCTATTTAAGCCTGTAGTTGCCAGGCAGTCAGCCTGGCGACATCACCCTCAACACACCCTTGTTATCCATGCTGATGATCCATGCTCTTTTCTCCTTCTAAGTAAGTTTTCGTTATTCATGCCATAGTTTTTTTGTTTTTGTCACCATGACAACTCATTAGTTTTCACCTGTCATGTCACTCACCTGATTCACTTGGACTCATGCACCTGTTAATCACCACAGCCCTATTTAAGCCTGTAGTTGCCAGGCAGTCAGCCTGGCGACATCACCCTCAACACACCCTTGTTATCCATGCTGATGATCCATGCTCTTTTCCCGTTCTAAGCAAGTTTTCGTTATTCATGCCATAATTTGTTTGTTTTTGTCACCATGACAACTCAGTAGTTTTCACCTGTCATGTCACGCACCTGATTCACTTGGACTCATGCACCTGTTAATCACCACAGCCCTATTTAAGCCTGTAGTTGCCAGGCAGTCAGCCTGGCGACATCACCCTCCACACACCCTTGATACCCACGCCGATATCCATGCTCTTTTCTCGTTCTAAGTAAGTTTTCGTTATTCATGCCATAGTTTGCAAGTTGTGTTTGTTTGTTCCTTTTTTCGAGTTATTACTAAAAGATGTCCTTACGAAAACAAATCACACCAAAGTCCACGTCTTGACAACTTCTTTTTGACTTAAACTTGTTTTCTTCTGCGACAAGAAAAATAGAACCCTTGCTCCTAAAATATATATTGAACTTTTAAACTATTGACTTGGGTCGAGTGTTTGAATTTTGAGTTTTCGTTTTCTCTGCTCTGTTTTTTTAAGGTTTCTCTTCAATGTATTCTTATGTGAGTCACATGAATAGGGACATAACCCCCAGTGTCTGTTTTTTTTTAACAGAACAGTTAGAGTAAAAATAGGGCAGTAGAAGCCATAGAACAGTTGAAACAAGCCACACAAGTCAGGCTGACGGCTCCGTTAGCAGCTGATAAGCCACATATTTCTATTTATCATTCCAATAGCAAAACTGCCTCCCCCTACCTATTTATTTTGTTTCATGGAGTGCATTGTTCAGGTGCTCCTTTCTGCCCATTATGAATGTGTCTCTCTCTTTGTGCGGGATTGGAAGCGAACCATTTTGAGTGTAATGCTTTTAAGTAGCCTTTTTTTGTTCCTCAAACAAAGGAATTACAAATTATTTCCAATAATAGGGTTGCTCAAAACCTGCCTTTATGGCCCCTTCTTTAAACTACCGTATTTTCCGGACCATAGGGCGCAATGGTCTATTTTTCTTCTTTTTTTATATATACAAACCCCGTTTCCATATGAGTTGGGAAATTGTGTTAGATGTAAATATAAACGGAATACAATGATTTGCAAATCATTTTCAACCCATATTCAGTTGAATATGCTACAATGACAACATATTTGATGTTCAAACTGATAAATAATCATTAACTTTAGAATTTGATGCCAACAACACATAACAAAGAAGTTGGGAAAGTGGCAATAAATACTGATAAAGTTGAGGAATGCTCATCAAACACTTATTTGGAACATCCCACAGGTATGCAGGCTAATTGAAAACAGGTGAGTGCCATGATTGGGTATAAAAACAGCTACTATGAAATGCTCAGTAATTCACAAACAAAGATGAGGCGAGGGTCACCACTTTGTAAGCAAATCGTCAAACAGTTTTAGAACAACATTTCTCAACGGCCTATTGCAAGGAATTTAGGGATTTTACCAACTATGGTCTATAATATCATCAAAAGGTTCAGAGGATCTGGAGAAATCACTGTGCGTAAGCGATGATATTACAGACCATTGATCCCTCAGGCGGTACTGCATCAAAAACCAACATCATTGTGTAAAGGACATCACCACATGGGCTCAGGAACACTTCATAAAACCACTGTGAGTAACTACAGTTGGTCGCTACATCTGTAAGTGTAAGTTAAAACTGTACTATGCAAAGCCAAACCCATATATCAACAGCACCCAGAAACACAGCCCGCTTCGCTGGGCCTGAGCAAAGTGGAAAAGTGTCCTGCGGTCTGACAAGTCCACATTTCCAATTATATTTGGAAACTGTGGACGTGGTGTCCTCCGGAACAAAGAGGAAAATAACCATCTGGATTGTTATAGATGCAAAGTTAAAAGCCTGCATCTGTGATGGTATGGGGGTGTATTAGTGCCCAAGCCATGGGTAACTTACACATCTGTGAAGGCACCATTATTGCTGAAAGGTACATACATGTTTTGGACAAACATATGTTGTCATCCGAGCAAGGTTATCATGGACGCCCCTGCTTATTTCAGCAAAACAAAGCCAAGCCACGTGTTACAACAGCGTGGCTTTGTAGTAAAAGAGTGCGGGTACTTTCCTGGCCCGCCTGCAGTCCAAACCTGTCTCCCATCGAAAATGTGTGGCGCATTATGAAGCGTAAAATATGACAGGGGAGACCCCAGACTGTTGAACGACTGAAGCTCTACATAAAACAAGAATGGGAAAGAATTCCACTTTCAAAGCTTCAACAATTAGTTTCCTCACTTCCCAAACGTTTATTGAGTGTTGTGAAATGTAAAGGTGATGTAACACAGTGGTGAACATGCCCTTTCCCAACTGATTTGGCTAGTGTTGCAGCCATGAAATTCTAAGTTAATTATTATTTGCAAAGTAAAAATAAAGTTTATGAGTTTGAACATCAAATATCTTGTCTTTGTAGTGCATTCAACTGAATATGGGTTGAAAAGGATTTGCAAATCATTTCATTCCGTTTATATTTACATCTAACACAATTCATATAGAAACCGGGTTTTTAAAGGCACACCGGAATATAGGGCCCATTAAAGTAGTAATATATATATATTTTTTTTTTTCAAAATTTAAAACACTTCCTTGTGGTTTACATAAATGGAAATGGAACAAGATTAAGAAAACCGTTTTTTGTTTTAATATTTTTTCTGTAGGAGGACAAACATGACACAAACCTCCACTTTTTATGTTACACAGGCTTCACTGGTGAGACCGTTTTGTCCTACTAATTTCAGCCATCCTTGAACTCGTCATAGTTTGTTTTCATGTACAACTGTCTCCGATGCTGCCACAGAAAGACCTGTTTTTATGCCACTCCTTCTTTGTCTCATTTTGTCCACCAAACTTTGTATACTGTGCGTTAATGCACAAAGGGGATCTTTGTTGATGTTATTGATTTGCTGGAGTGCAAATCCAGCATATTTGGTCAATCCATGACGGCAAGCTAATCGATGCTAACATTATTTGTATGTGAAATTGGCTGCGTTTCTGATAGTTGTTTGTGTGCCATGTTGTTCCAGACCACAGCAAACGTTACACAGAAGAAGACAGCCTTCCGTTTCCTTAAACGTAAGCCTCCCTTTTACTAATGATTTCCAATGTTGCAAAAATGTGTAAAATAAAAATTGAAATACATTTCTGTCAACAAAAATTTACGTCAGCCTTTGATGGTAGGCTAACATAGCTAATATACACACTTACATCATGTGTTTCCTTCTTTATAACACGTATATAAGACTTTTACAGTCATTTTGATAGTAGGCTAATATAGCTATTATAGACACTTACATCATGTGTTGCCTTCATTATAGCGCTTATATGGGACTTTTGAAGTAATTTTGGTAGTAGGCTAATATAGCTAATATAGACACTTACACCATGTGTTTCCGTCATTATAACACATATATCAGACTTTTAAAGTCATTTTGATAGTAGGCTGATAAGGCTAATATGGACACTTATATCATGTGTTACCTTCATTGCAACACTTATATAAGACTTTGTAGTCGTTTTGATAGTAGGCTAATATAGACACATCATGTGTTGCCTTCATTATAACATATATAAGACTTTTAAAGTCATTTTGATAGTAGGCTAATATAGCTAATATAGACACTTACACCATGTGTTGCCTTCATTATAATACATACATAAGACTTTAAAAGTAATTTTGATATTAGGCTGACATAGCTAATATAGACACTTACACCATGTGTTGCCTTCATTATAACACTTATATAATAGTTTTAAATTCATTATGATAGCAGGCTAACATAGCTAATATAGACACTTACACCATGGGTTGCCTTCATTATAAAACTTATATAATAGTTTCAAAGTCATTTTGATAGTAGGCTAATATAGCTAATATAGACACTTACACCATGTGTTGCCTTCATTATAATACATACATAAGACTTTTACAGTCATTTTGATAGTAGGCTAACATAGCTAATATAGACACTTACACCATGTGTTGCCTTCATTATAATACATACATAAGACTTTTACAGTCATTATGATAGTAGGCAAACTTAGCTAATATAGACACTTACACCATGTGTTGCCTTTATCATAACACTTATATACGACTTTTAAAGTCATTTTGATAGTAGGCTAATATCGCTAATATAGACACTTACACCATGTGTTGCCTTTATTATAACATATAAATAAGACTTTAAAAGTAATTTTGATATTAGGCTGACATAGCTAATATAGACACTTACACCATGTGTTGCCTTCATTATAACACTTATATAATAGTTTTAAAGTCATTTTGATAGTAGGCTAATATAGCTAATATAGACACTTACACCATGTGTTGCCTGCATTATAACACTTATATAATAGTTTTAAAGTCATTTTGATAGTAGGCTAATATAGCTAATATAGACACTTACACCATGTGTTGCCTGCATTATAATACATACATAAGACTTTTAGAGTCATTTTGATAGTAGGCTAACATAGCTAATATAGACACTTGCACCATGTGTTGCCTTTATTATAACACTTATATAATACTTTTAAAGTCATTTTGATAGTAGGCTAATATCGCTAATATAGACACTTACACCATGTGTTGCCTTTATTATAACATATAAATAAGACTTTAAAAGTAATTTTGATATTAGGCTGATATAGCTAATATAGACACTTACACCATGTGTTGCCTTCATTATAACACTTATATAATAGTTTTAAAGTCATTATGATAGCAGGCTAATATAGCAACATAGACACTTACACCATGTCTTGCCTTCATTATAACACTTATATAAGACTGTTGTAGTCGTTTTGATAGTAGGCTAATATAGACACATCATGCGTTGCCTTCATTATTACACCTATATTAGACTTTTAAAGTCATTTTGATAGTTGGCTAATATAGCTAATATAGACACTTACACCATGTGTTTCATTCATTACAACACATATATAAGACTTTTAGAGTAATTTTGATAGTAGGCTAACATAGCTAACATAGACACTTGCACCATGTCTTGCCTTCATTATAACACTTATATAAGACTGTTGTAGTCGTTTTGATAGTAGGCTAATATAGACACATCATGCGTTGCCTTCATTATTACACCTATATTAGACTTTTAAAGTAATTTTGATAGTTGGCTAATATAGCTAATATAGACACTTACACCATGTATTTCATTCATTATAACACATATATAAGACTTTTAGAGTAATTTTGATAGTAGGCTAACATAGCTAATATAGACACTTACACCGTGTGTTGCCTTCATTATAACACTTATATAATACTTTTAAAGTCATTTTGATAGTAAGCTAATATAGACACTTACACCATGTGTTGCCTTCATTATAACACTTTTGTTAGGCATTTAATTTTTTACAACAAATCTTTACATAAGTAGAAAAAATTAATAACACATTATTTCTTAATATCTAATTATAAATATACTTGATCTGCATTTTTGTTGGTTGTGTCTTTTGCGCGAATACTCAGGCTCCCATAAATCTACTTCTGGCCGTGGGATTTGCACGTAAAATAGGAATTATTAATTATAAATGCAATAATATTAAATAATTTCCTGACGGAATCAACAAAGTAATATATAATATTGTTATAGCTGTAGCATAAAAATACCTGTTTGCTTCATTCTAAATACGATATGTCATTTAACTGTAAAGAAAGCCCTGTAGACATGAAATAACAGCCACCTAGTCACATTTATAAGCTGCAAACTCAAAGCGTATTTTATTTATTCAAGAGCTGCTGAAAATGCCCCATAAAAAAAGCTGTACATTTACTAAAATATATCTGTGAAAACTGACTGGTTGATAAAGAATGTCACATGTATGAGCTCAGGTACCAGATCTTATTCAAAACAAACAGGAATACGGAAAAATAATAGGAAAATCCGTCATAATACGTGGTTTGTGTTCTGCAGTAATATAAATACATATTAAGTAGAGGCTTTGAAAAAGGACGCGGTGTCACCTTAGATACCTGGCAGGCCGAGTGCAAGGAATTGACAAACATTCCAATGCATCTAAAATATTAAGGACTTCAGCACTTACCTCAAATGATATGCATCCCTGAGTTGCGATGTTCTCATTTGTTACTGGTGGAATTCCAGCTTTGCATCTCATAAATCATACACTAATAGGAAAATGTCACAATAATAAGCATTGTCTGGCTGCTATAACAAGACTTTTTCATTATTTCAAGTAGCGTGCGAGCACATTGCTTACAAAAAGCATGCATAAGTCAAGAAGCATTTCGGCTGAATGTCTTTTTTTTTGCAAGCCACACAAGTAGGCAGATTTTGAGAAACAGCAACGGGTGTAATAATATGGATAGGTTAGTCATTAATCTACATTTAACACACTTCCTTGCGGTCTAGATCAGTCATTATCAGTCAATCAATGTTTATTTATATAGTCCTAGTGTCTCAAAGGGCTGCACAAGGCACAACGACATCCTCAGTTCAGAGCCCACATAAGGGCAAGGAAAAACTCCCAACCCAGTGGGATGTCAATGTGAATGACTATGAGAAACCTTGGAGAGGACCGCGGATGTGAGTGACCGGATGCAATGGACGTCAAGTGGGTCCGGTATAATATTGTGAAAGTCCAGTCCATAGTGGATCCAAAATAATAGTGAGAGTCCAGTCCATGGTGGAGCCAGTAGGAGACCATCCCGAGCGGAGACGGATCAGCAACGCAGGCGAGCGGTCCACCCCGGGTCCCGATTCTGGACAGCCAGCACTTCATCCATGGCCACCGGACCTGTGCCCCCCTTTCCACTAGGGATAGGGGGGCAGAGCAGAAAAGAAAAGAAACGGCAGATCAACTGGTCTAAAAAGAGGGTCTATGTAAAGGCTCGAGCATACAAATGAGTTTTAAGATGGGACTTAAATGCTTCTACTGAGGCAGCAACTCTAAGTGTTGCCGTGAGGGCATTCCAGAGTACTGGAGCCCGAATAGAAAACGCTCTATAGCCCGCAGACTTTTTTTGGGCTCTAAGAATCACTAATAAGCCGGAGTTCTTTGAATGCAAATTTCTTGCCAGGACATATGGTACAATACAATCGGCAAATTACAATGGAGCTAGACTACGTACATATATATATATATATATATATATATATATATATATATATATATATATATATATATATATATATATATATTTGGGGGTGTTTGTTTGTGTGTGTGTATATATATATATATGTGTATATATATATATATATATATATATATATATATATATGGAACCAACGTGGTTGAGCATTATTAATCAATGTGTTTTTGTGACATTTGTTCAACAAGCAAAATATCCGGAGAATATTTTTCACCAAAATCAATGCTAACAGACAGTGGAATGACAGAAAAAAAACTAAATGTTTGAATTCCTCTCATACGGAATATGTCACATTGAGCTTTACGGTGTTGATAGCAGACCAGATGGCGTGCAGCAGATGATATAACGTTCACAATCACAAAGACTGACTTGACTTGGACGCGATCCCTAAATAAACACAGCTTGGCTCAAAATTAAACAGCTTTGTTAAACCTGGCCCACAGGGGAAACAAAATATATTTTGGGACGGAGTACAGTATTGTAGTAGCTTCATTTAATGTCACTTACATTTTTAAACAGTATGTACAGTTTGAGATGAGAGAAGCTGTTTAGAGTTTTAAATTGTGACAGGTTTTCCTTAACTCAGGTTCTGTATTCGGGTAGACGGATATCATCCCAGTAAATGACTTCATGCTGTTTGATCAAATATTGATGATTTATTTTCATTCATCAGGTAACAAGGACTCATCCCCCTCTGTGCTCAGTGTGGGAACGTCTTGTTGACGCAATGCTGATGACTTATCCTGCAGACTTTGATTTGTGACTTGGCCTTACTGTTTAAACAGCCATTAGGCAATTAATATGGCTTACTAATCGTCCGTGCAAAATACTGCTGGTTTGAGTACTTATCATGAAGTGTTGGTCACAAAAATCAATGCTGTTAAACGCAGCTATAAGAATGTTGTTTCTTGCTTAATGGCTCACCCTTGAGTTGGAGTCCCTTTAAAGGGGAACATTATCACCAGACCTATGTAAGCGTCAATATATACCTTGATGGTGCAGAAAAAGGACCATATATTTTTTAAACCGATTTCCGAACTCTAAATGGGTGAATTTTGGCAAATTAAACACCTTTCTGTTTATCGCTCTTTTTGCGATGACGCCAGAACGTGACGTCTCCGAGGTAATACAGCCGCCATTTTCATTTTCAACACATTACAAACACCGGGTCTCAGCTCTGTTATTTTCCGTTTTTTCGACTATTTTTTGGAACCTTGGAGACATCATGCCTCGTCGGTGTGTTGTCGGAGGGTGTAACAACACTAACAGGGAGGGATTCAAGTTGCACCACTGGCCCGAAGATGCGAAAGTGTCTGCCGCCAGACCCCCATTGAACGTGCCAGAGTGTCTCCACATTTTACCGGCGATGACAGACATGACACAGAGATGTATGGATAACCTGCAGAAGCATTCGCAACCATAAATTCAACGAAATCACAAAGGTGAGTTTTGTTGATGTTAACTTATGTGCTAATCAGACGTATTTAGTTACGGCGTGACTGCCAGCTAATCGATGCTAACATGCTAGGCTAATCGACGCTAACATGCTATTTACCGGCGGTGCTAAAGCAGACATGGCACAGAGATGTATGGATAACCTGCAGATGCATTTACAACTGTATTACATTTCCTTCCACCCACATTCAATGCAAAAAAACAATATATACCAGTCAAAGGAAATAAGTTGCTCCAGTGTCACGAGATGCGAAAGTCCTGATCGTTTGGTCCGCACATTTTACTGGCGATGCTAACGCAGCTATTCGGCCATGCTATGGCTATGAATAGCGTCAATAGCTATTCGCTCAATAGCTTCAGTTTCTTCTTCAATACTTTCATACTCCAACCATCGGTTTCAATACATGCGTAATCGGTTGAATCGCTTAAGCCGCTGAAATCCGAGTCTGAATCCGAGCTAATGTCGCTATATCTTACTGTGCTATTCGCCGTTGTTTGTTTACATTGGCAGCACTGTGTGACGTCACAGGGAAATGGATAGTCGCATCGCAAATAGCGAAAATCGAGCACTTTAAAGCTTTTTTTAGGGATATTCAGGGACCGGTAAAATTTTGAAAAAAACTTCTAAAAATACAACAAGCCACTGGGAACTGATTTTTATTGTTTTTAACCCTTTTGAAATTTTGATAATGTCTCCCCTTTAAGAGAGACTGACAACATAATAAGTGACTGCAATCTGTGTGACCACAACTTAAGTGTGTTTTAAAGGGCTCCTCCACATCGAGAGGAGCCAGATGAGGTGGTTCGGGCATCTGGTCAGGATGCCACCCGAACGCCTCCCTAGGGAGGTGTTTAGGGCACGTCCAGCTGGTAGGAGGCCACGGGGAAGACCCAGGACACGTTGGAAAGACTATGTCTCCCGGCTGGCCTGGGAACGCCTCGGGATCCCCCGGGAAGAGCTAGACGAAGTGGCTGGAGATAGGGAAGTCTGGGCTTCCCTGCTTAGGCTGCTGCCCCCGCGACCCGACCTCGGATAAGCGGAAGATGATGGATGGATGGAATATTATTTCTATTTCTAAACCACTTCATTTTAGTCTGCATAACATGAAATGTTTTTTGGTCAACAGTTTGCATTGATTTTGCTGCAAAGACCTTTAGTCTCTTCAAGCCTCAGGTGGCTTTAGATGGATGGAACTTTATTGTCCTTGTACAAGTACAACAAAATGTCATTTTCAGCACGAATCCGTTCAAGATTAGACATGCAGGGTAGTGCTGTCACGATAACGATATTTTGGTACCGGTACCAAAATATTTTGGTACTTTTCTAAATAAAAGGGTCGACAAAAAAAATGTCATTATTGGCTTTATTTTAACCAAAAAATGTAACGGTTCATTAAACATAAGCTTCTTATAGCAAGTGTGTCCTTAAATCGAATAGTGAACATACAAGACAACAGTCTTTTAGTAGTAAGTAAAATAAACAAATGGTCCTAATTTAGCTGCTGACTTATGCAGTAAAATATTGTACCATTTCTTGTTCTATTATTTTGTCAAAATTATTTAGGACAAGTGGTAGAAAATGATTGATTAATCTACTTGTTCATTTACTGTTAATATTTGATTATTTTCTCTTCTAACATGTTCTATCTGCACTTCTGTTAAAATGTAATAATCACTCAATCTTCTGTTGTTTGATATGTTACATTAGTTTTGGATTATACCACAAATTTGGGTATCAATCCGATACCAAGTAGTTACATGATAATACATTGGTCTTATTTCAGGTCCTCATATGTCCAGTGACATATTTCCTGAGTTTATAAATATATATATTTTTTAAACAAAATATTTTGTGATGCTAAAAAATATCGATGTAATCATAGTAGTATCGACAAGATAAGCACCTGTTTTTGGTATAATTACAGTGGATGATAGGTGTATATATCGACCAATGGCGTTTGTTTATATTGTAGCGTCCCAGCACAAAATTTGTTTTGTGGTGTTTATGTTGTGCTACGGTGCTTATATTCTCCCAAAATGGGTTTGTTATTATTTAGTGTGGTTTCACTATATGGCACATGTTTATGACAGTGTTGGCGTTGTTCATACGGCCACCCTTAGTGTGACATGCATGGCTGTTGATTAAGTATTCCCTTTGTTCACATGTGATAAGTATTTTCAAGATTTTTGTCAAAATGGTCGATGATCGGACATATCGAAATCCTTTCTTGACTTTGTCAACTCCAGACAAGTTTTAATCATTCACTATCATAGCTCTGGTGTGTTGTGAATCATACATAGCTATCACTCATTCCACAGGGTCTATGCTTGATTTCATCATACTTGAGAAAATGAAAGGATTTTAAGTGCGCTTTAGTCCGAAAAATGCGGTACATTTTTGAACAGTTACAATACACATGTTAAAATGCTGCTATTTTTGGCAAGACGTGGGGGTGTACGCAGCTTACTGCGAGGATTGTTCTCCCAAGATGCAAACGGACTACTCTGGACCAGGCGTGAAGGTAGGAACATATTTAATTATCTGACTCAAAAGTGAAAACAAAAAGGGCGCACAAGGCGAAGGTAAAACTTAACGCAGGATACAAAAACTAACACTTAGACCAGGGGTGTCAAACTCAAATACAGAGTGGGCCTAAATTTTAAAGTGAACAAAGCCGCGGGCCAAGGTTGAACAAATGAACCTTTTAATAGGGACCCAAACACGTTTTGCATTGAATATTGAACAAACAAGGCTTATATAACGTTATAGTGACATGCAGAAATCAATTTCAAATAATAAATAATAACAATATTTGAAAAATATCAATGGCATATCAAATAAAATTTAAATAAAAATTGAATGCCTCTTTTCTATTTGCAGCGTTCTGAGGTAAATATAAGAATACACTTTTCCACAGACCAATAATAAATTTGAAGGTATAATAACAATAAGTAACGAGTCAAACATTCAAGCCTTGAAGTAGCAAGAGAAAGTGAATGAATAAAACGTTAATTATTGCTCAGTTTGTTACACTGATTTGCTTAAACAATGCTTATACCACCTAATAGTGCAAAATCAACTTTCAAAAAACAAACTAAAAAACCTCACAGAAATAAACATTTAAATAAAAAATTTAATGCCTCTTTTCTATTTGCAGCCTTCTAATGTAAATATCAACATTGTCTTTTTCCACTAGCTAATAAATTTGACGATAAAATAATGAGGTGGTCAGGGTTGGGGGTGGTGGAGTTTTGTGGTAGCGGGGGTGGATATTGTAGCGTCCCGGAAGAGTTAGTGCTGCAAAGAGGTTCTGGGTATTTGTTCCATTGTGTTCATGTCGTGTTTCGGTGCGGTTGTTCTCCCGAATTGTGTTTGTCATTCTTGTTTGGTGTGGCTTCACAGTGTGGTGCATATTTGTAACAGTGTTAGTTGTTTATACGGCCACCCTCAGTGTGACCTGTATGGCTGTTGATCAAATATGCCTTGCATTCACTTGTGTGTGTGTGTGTGTACAAGCCGCATATATTATGTGACATGGCCGGCACGCTGTATGTATAGAGGAAAAGCGGACGTAACGACGGGTTGTGGAGAACGCTAAAGGGAGTGCCTTTAAGGCACGACCCCAATATTTTTGTCCGGGGAGAAATTCGGGAGAATGGTTGCCCCGGGAGATTTTCGGGAGGGGCACTGAACTTCTGTAGTCTCCCGGGAAAATCAGGAGGGTTGGCAAGTATGAGTATAAGCGGTAAATGCGGTGTTACAGCGGCACTGCCGCTGTATAATCCTGGCGGGCCAGCTCTAATGTTAATTTGATATTTCCTCAAGGGCCAAATGAAATTACACGGCGGGCCAAATTTGGCCCGCGGGCCAGGGTTTGACACCCATGACTTAGACAGAAACTATGGACATGAAACAAAACTTGCTAACTGTTGCATGAATAAACAAAACTTACTTGGCAAGGCATGAGATAAACAATACGGAGCATTCCTCCACTTAATCATTATTAATTGTCACCTTTCCCAACTTTTTTGTCACGTGTTGCTGGCATCAAATTCTAAAGTTAATGATTAATTGCAACCTCAAATTTTTTTTATTAATTTGAACTTCAAATATGTTGTCTTTGTAGCATATTCAACTGAATATGGGTTGAAAAAGATTTGCAAATCATAGTATTCCGTTTATATTTACATCTAACATAATTTCCCAACTCATATGGAAACAGATTTTGAACTTCCGACCCTTCCCCTGATCCTGTGGAGGGACCGTGGGTTTGGTCGCCTCTAAGTGATAGTGTGAATGTTAGTGCCAATAGTTGTTGCAAGTGTTGCAAAAGCAGTTGTTCTACAACGTCATAAAAAAAATCTGACAAGTATGAGTCATAAGCTGTCAAGTATAGGAATAGCTACCCGTTGACATTGGAAAGTGTCAACATTTTATTTCATCCCCTGCTGATTTTGTGCGCTTTACCCTGGCTTACCAAAGATGTGAATAGTTCAAGTGTATGGGAGGTGTTTTTGTAACAGAGAGAGACATTATGTGAAATGAAAATCCAGAAAACGATAAATAAAAGTCTGGCGGGATATGTGGTCAGCGCTGCCTGTAGGAGCAAAGGTCACCGCCTCTGTCCATGGTGCTGAGGACAGACCACCTCAGACGGGGGCGTGGCAGTGCTGACGGCGGGACACAGCCTTACCCTCCTGGGTAAGCTAATTGGTCAGTTTATTGATCAGCAGACATCCCAGGAGACATTTTTATGAGAGAAACAACCCCAAAGCAGAATGGTTCCACCTCCATGTTGGTCGGTAGCGATGCTGTTGGGGACATACCAAATAACGTAAATCTGGTCTCATTCTGTATTCCCAAGCCTTCTGTGTATCCTAGCGGTTCTCACATTTTGTTTAGCAAGTACCAACTCAGAAAACACTTGGCTCTCCAATTACCAGCATATTGACCAACATTAAAACACATTAGTATATGTGACAGGTCTCCAGCCGTCATCGTGTGAGTTGCAAGGACCATCGATACGTGACCCATTGTAGCAGGTTTGACCCTCGTTTATTATTTCAATAAACATGTTTTGGTTCCAGTCGGTCGCGCAAATTTCTAGCGCGACCTCTTTTTTCCTGCTCGTCTCGGCGCGCCTTTCAGTGGCCGGTGACTGGTCGCTCTCGTCGTCTTTGTCGTCGTTGTCCGTTGCAGTTTCTCCACCGTCTTCTGCCACGATTGATCCTCCTTCTCCCCTTTTAAACTGCAGGAGCAGATGCAGGGATTGAGAGCAGCTGTGGGGATTACGCACCTGACTCTGATGGCTGCAACGTCGCTCCAAGCGTAATCCACCTCTCCGCTCCGCCGCACACTCCGTCCCCTGGCCACCATCTTGAGTAGGACCGCCGTTTGTCCTACCCTGCTGTCGGCTCCGTCTCTCTACAGTATAGTATGCCTAAGTCAGGGGTCGGCAACCCGTGGCTCTTTAGCGCCGCCCTAGTGGTTCCCTGGAGCTTTTTCCAAAAAATATACATTTTGTTTCAATATTGTCTTTGTAAGAGAGCAAACTTGACACAAACCTTCCTAGATGTTAGAAATCCCACAGTTTGTATCAAACATGCTTCACTGATGGGAGGATTTGACAAGTACCGTTTTGTCCTACTAATTTCGGCGGTCCTTGAATGCACCGTAGTTTGTTTACACGTACAACTTTCTCAGACGCTGCCACAAAAGGACGTGTGTTAAGCCACTCCTTCTTTGTCTCATTTTGTCCACCAAACGTTTCATGCTGTGCTTGAATGCACAAATGTGAGTGTAGTAGTCTTCTTCTAGTGGGGTGGGTGAATTACTCTCGTCAGCCTGATACCGGTGTTCTGATTTAACAACTGGTTTTATTTTGCCATCAAGCACTTGCATGACACCCGACTTTTCAATCCTCCTTTGTCTCATGCTCCCTTCTCTCCTGCGCCCGGCCGCTCACTCTTAAAGGCAGCAGATGATTAGATGAATTACAATCCGAACACCGTTAGTTCCGAACCAGTTGTGGTTCTCAATGTTTTTTTTCCACCAAGAAAAAAACCTTTGCTCTCCAAGTACCACCATGATGACTAACATTAAAACACAGTAGCCTAGTAGGCCTAAGTAGTCATTAAAAACAAGGTAAAGGTTTTATTTAACAAGTACCATAAATTGTCAACTATAAACTGCTACTTTTTTTCCCCTAGATTTTTAACCCTGCTGCTTATGAGATGGAGCGGCTAGTTTATGATTTTTTTTCCCCCCGCAAATGCCCTTAATGTTTTGTGTTCAATAGTTTGCATTAAACCCAAGCAGAGGACTGAAATTGTGTGTTATTTGCTGTGGTGCCACCTTTTGGACGAGTTTGCTCACTGCAGGTTGAAAATGTACTAGATATGCTAATATAGACACTTAAGTTATTTGTTGCTTTCATTATAAGACTTTTACACGGCTTTTGATTTTTTGCGGCTCCAGACAGATTTGTTTTTTGCATTTTTGGTCCAATATGGCTCTTTCAACATTTTGGTTTGCTAACCCCTGTTCTAGCGTATTTATTAGTAGCCAGCGAGAAAGTAGATACCCCGTCTGATTTTTTTGCAAGCATGTTATAGGACTTCAAATTACATTTTGAATGGTAATAATGTCAGTAAATTGTTTATTAAAATAATCTAAAACACCTATGTGCCCTGACAGCGGGGCAGGGCACGCTGCAGCCCTGCCCAAGATGGCGGCAAGGAGGCGGAAAATGCGGCGGAGCGTGCCGGGAGCGAACTCGCCGCAATCTAATTCAGGTGCATGGCTCACACACCGGGAAAGTATTAACATTTCTCCTGATGCTGCATAAAAGGGGAGAAGGAGGAGAAATCGGGGCGAAAGGAGTTGGAAAGCCAGCAAGAACGGTCGAAGAGCGGCAGCAGCGAAATAGAGAGAGAACAGCGCACGAGAGACGACGAAAGAGCGACCAAGGAGCCAGCAGCGGAGAGGAGCTGAAAGAGTGATCCGAGCTGCAGAAAAGCTTTATTGAAAAATAAAGAGCCAAACCTTGTGCAAAAGCGATATCCTTCCTGGGTGGTCAGTGGAACCCTAGCGGCGACCGGGAAAGTCGTCCACAATTTATTACATGGGACATGTGAGGGTCGAAAAGACTTAAAATAAATCTAAAGGTAAAATTTAGAGTAGAAAAGTACTCAATTGCGAGAAAGTGATTTTCAAGATTTAATTTTGGGGTTTGTGTGAGAGCATATATTTTTCTCGTTTTTTTCTTGAAGGCACTCACTCTCCCCTGAAATAAATACCTCTATCAAGCACAAATAAGTATGTTATAAAATGTTCGCATTATTCCCCTCATATTCAAAATGAGCATACCTTAAGAATGCATTGTAAATCAGCAGGGGGTCAAATCCATATTTCCAGACTATAATACACAAGCCTTTTCCCCCCCTGACCTGCAAGAAGGAAAAGCTTCTAAAGGAGGAATAAGACAAGGTGATGTTCAAAGTAGAGCCACAACTTTGATGGTATGCACCAGAGCTTCAAAGAAAACATGCATATTGTCCCTATGGAAAGCTCGGCATTTCGTAATGAATGTAGAGCGGGTGGATCCTTAGACAAGGCCTTTAATGTTTTCATCAGAGCTTCAAAGTGACGCGAGGATCCACTTCTTACATGTTGTATTGTTTAAAATCATTTTTTTGAAGCCACCGACTTTCAAAATAATCACTAGCCATTTTTTCATGTGTGGCTCAGTTGCGCCAACATAAGAGAGACTCCGATATTTTAGCAAGCAAGGAAAGCTAGACACAACCACCTTGGGTATTGCACCCTAGGAAAAAAGTTGGGTTTTACGGTCGCAATTAGGCGCTCGTTTTCGTTAAACCAACGGGACGAGAGCTGTTGTTGAGTAAAAATAAACGTGGGATGCAGGATACTTTATTTTCAAGCCGATACTGACAATTTTCTGCACTGCTAAAAAGAGCTGACAAAGTTAAAAAAGACTAGCGTTTCGAAAAAAAAATACTAAAAATAGTGAATTTGTGACTTTTAGTTGATGATACATTCTAAAACATACTTGCCAACCTTGAGACCTCCGAATTTGGGAGATTGGGGGATGGGAGTCGGGGTGGGCGGGGGCGGGGTTAAGGGTGGAGGAGTATATATATATATATATATATATATATATATATATATATATATATGTATATATATATATATATATATATATATATATATATATATATATATATATATACATATAAATAATATGCATATTATATTATATATATATATATACACATATATATATATATAAATATATATATATACTTTATATATATTTTTTTATTTTTGTTTAATTTTATTATATTTATTTTATTACACGGATATATATATATATATATATATATATATATATATATATATATATATATATAAAATAAATACTTTACTTTTTAGAAATACTTATAAATATATATATATGTATATTTATTTTATTTAACTGTATATATATATATGTATATATATATATATATATATATATATATATATATATATATATGTATATATATATTGTATGTGTGTATATATATGTAAATATATATATATATATATATATATATATATATATATATATATATATATATATATATATATATATATATATATATATATATATATATATATATAATACATTATATATGTATTTTTGTTTTGGTTTAATTTTATTATATTTATGTCATTACATATATATATATATATATATATAGAATAAATACTTTACTTTCTAGAAATACTTATAAATATATTTATGTATATTTATTTTATTTTATTATATATATATATATATATATATATATATATATATATATATATATATATATATATATATATATATATATATGGGGCGGCATAGCTCGGTTGGTAGAGTGGCCGTGTCAGCAACTTGAGGGTTGCAGGTTCGATTCCCGCTTCCGCCATCCTAGTAACTGCCGTTGTGTCTTTGGGTAAGACACTCACATTCACACACCAGATACAGGTATATATATATATATATATATATATATATATATATATATATATATATATATATATATATATATATATATATATATATATATATATATATATGTATGAGTGACTATATCCGTTCCACCACCGTGTTCAATGGAGAAGTCGGATCTAAAAAAATTTGCGGGCAGCCTGCAGCTTCCCCTTCGAGCTGTCCTGGATCAACTGAAATTCTCGTTTCCAATCATTTTGGAACTTGCAAGCGCACTTCTTCTTCTTTCTCGTCGTCGCCATGACTGTCTCCTCTTCGTTCTTCTGCTTCGTTGTTGTGTGTGCAGTTGTAATGTGACTGGGCCGGCACGCTATTTATATGGAAGAAAAGCTGACTTGATGACAGGCTGTCCTCACTCAGGTGTGCATTTTGTTGTCCGGCTGGAAATCGGGAGAAATTCGGGAGAAGGATTGTCCCGGGAGATTTTCGGGAGAGGCTCTGAAATTTCGGAGTCTCCCGGAAAATTCGGGAGGGTTGGCAAGTATGTTCTAAGACGATCCATCTAATGAATGCATGGGTGTCAAACTCTAGCCCGCGGGCCAAATTCGGCCCGCCGTGTAATTTAATCTGGCCCTTGAGGCAATATCAAATTAACATTAGAGCTGACCCGCCGCTGTAACACAGCATTCACCGCTAATACTTTTACTTGCCAACCCTCCCGATTTTCCCGGAAGACTCCCAAAGTACAGTGCCCCTCCCAATATTTATCCCAATATTGGGGGTGGGCCTTAACCTTCGTCTTGTGTTAGGGTCGGCACCGACCCGTTTTAGTTTTTAAATGCATAAAAACACCACATACATTTATTTTTTTGCATCAAAGCTTTTTGACTTTGTCAGGAACCTCTTTGTCAACAAAATAAAACCTTTTAATTTTTTTCACAAAATTATAAAATGCTCTGGTAGAAATGATGCCCTTGGTGTTGTTAGGGTCGGTTTCGACCCAGTTATAAAAATAAGATGATAAAGCAATGACAAGAGCCAAAACTGAACACTCTGACAGCCAGCTCCTCTCCCAATCATGTGAGTTTTAGTGGATTCTCATTTTACCTTGTTATCCTGTACAAAAACAAACAAAAGACGGACACTAAAAGTGTCACTTTTTGCCACTCTGATTTTGTTTTTTTATTAGTTTTGGAACTAGTAATCTATTTCTCTTGATTTCATTTGATTGATTGGTTGTTGTTTGTTTGATGTTGGATTTCTGTTGCTGAAAAAAATACTTTTTAGCCTTTTTCTTGAAGTAAATATATATGGGTCGAAATTGACCCGTAACACCATAGATGTTATTATAGTTAAAATTCTTAAAATGAAAAAATAAATAAAACACATTTATTTAAGAGATGTGTTCTTATACCCCTTAGTAATAGTTAGGTAACACAACAAGCTTTTTTTATGTATATGATTCTCTTGAGGTTCGTTTTACCATTTTTTAAAATTGAAATCGAGGGGTATACTGACAAAAAAAGGCCCAATGGCCCAAACCAAAAATAATAAAACCAATATTTTCAAGGATAAGGAAGCCTAACGAGGTAACCAAGAGATGAGAAACAAATTGGATGATAGATCATTGTTTTTAGTGTATTTTACAGCTGATTTAAGACATGGGTCAAAACCGACCCGTTAACATAAGAGATGGTAACAGAAAGCTAACACAAGAGGAAGGTTAAAGGCATTGCCTTTGGCGTTCTCTACAACCTGTCGCCACGTCCGCTTTTCCTCCATGAAAACAGCGTTCCGGCGCAGTCACATAATATATGCGGCTTATACACACACACACACAAGTGAATGCAACGCATACTTGGTCAACAGACGTACAGGTCACACTGAGGGTGGCCGTACAAACAACTTTAACACTGTTACAAATATGCCGCACACTGCGAACCCACACCAAACAAGAATGACAAACACACTCAGATATGGTAACACATATAGCGTTACCATATCTGAGTTACTGTGTAGAAATATGGGGAAATAATTACAAAAGTACACTTCATTCACTAACAGTATTACAAAAAAGATCAGTTAGAATAATACATAATGTTGGATATAGAGAACATACAAACCCTTTATTTATTGAATCAAAGATACTGAAATTCCACGACATAGTGGAATTGCAAACAGCTAAGATTATACACAAAGCAAACTATAACCTGCTTCCCAAGAATATACAACAATTCTTCTCAACAAAAGAAGAGAAATATAATCTTAGAGAAAAATGTAATTTAAAACATTTGTATGCACGTACAACACTTAAAACCTTCAGTATATCAGTATGTGGAATTAAATTATGGAATGGATTAAGCAAAGCAATCAAACAATGTACTAATATGATCCACTTCAAGAAACTCTTCAAACTGGAAGTGTTAACAAAGTACAAAAATGAAGAACCATGATAAACATTCTGATTTTACTCACTCATTCATTCTCAAAATAATCTGATTTATCTCATCGTATGGATTAAAATTTAAGCAATTATTTATTTATTTATTTATTTGTATTGTGATTACTTATCACTTATGGAGTATACATTGTGAATACATTGAGAACAAGAAGTGAACAAAAGTTTTAGCAACTGTTATGTAAAGAAAATGGGTAGGATTAAATAAGCTCTGCTTCTTCCTCCTCCTTTTCGAACATGTTGAAAAGAGAAACTGGAAATTGTGATGTATCATGGTGTATGCTTGCATGTTCGAAATAAACTCAAACTCAAACTCAAACACTTCGGGAGAACATCCGCACCTTAACAGAACATAAACACAACAGAACAAATACCCATAATCCCCCTTGCAGCACTAACTCTTCCGGGACGCTACAATATACACCCCCCGTAATCACCAAACCCCGTCCATCTCAACCCCGCCGCCAAAAAGAGGCATTCCATTTTCATTAAAATTTAATTTGATATGCCATTGATATTTTTTAATTATTATTATTATTTGAAACTGGATTTTGCATGTCATTATAAAGTTGTATACTGTAAGCTTTGCTTGTTCGAGATTCAATGCAAAACTTGTTTGGGTCCCCTATTAAAAGGTTAATTTGTTCAACCTCGGCCCGCGGCTTTGTTCGGTTTTAAATTTTGGCCCACTCTGTATTTGAGTTTGACACCTCTGGTCTAATGTTTCCTAAGTTTGTGTTCATTTCCTGTGTAGCGCTCTTATTTTTGGTTCCTTTTCCTGCATGTCGGCCTCGGCGCTCTTTACCCTCGCCTGACTCTGATTGGTAGTGGTAGCGGTTGTCAATCAGCTGGCTCGAGGATTATTTTGAGTTAAATGTCACATACAGTCCGGCTCTCCTTGTGTGCTGTTTATTGCTTTTGTGCAATTCCCTACATCGTGCCTTTTAGTGGACATTGAAAGACTCTTAGCTACATGTCGTCCTCCTGTCTCCCGCTTCTTGGGGGCACAGCTGCCGCAGCCTTGCCTCCTAACCCGTGACAGAATCCTTGAGACAGAAAGTAACCTCGAGGCGACTTGGAGACGTCGTTTTGGACCGCACATTCCCTGGAGAACATGAAGGCCAGGTTTGTGCAGTTCCAACCCACGGAAAGATCACTCCTTTCCCCCCGCACTTCCAGTGGGACTTTCGACACCGCGTCTCAAGTGGGTCTACTAACAACACCAGGTCCAGCCCGGCGTCCTGTTCGGACTCTGCACAGGACGTGTCGCTGTCCCTTCTCCTGGCCCCGTTCCGCCCTTCCCTGGCTTTTACAGTGGGGGATGCCCATTATGGTCCCCCTATAGACTGGACTCTCACTATTATGTTAGATCCACTATGGACTGGACTTTCACAATATCATGCTAGACCCATCTGGTCTCCCCTAGAAGGGGGGTCACCCACATCTGCGGTCTTCTCCAAGGTTTCTCATAGTCATTCTCATTGACATCCCACTGGGTTGGGAGTTTTTCCTTGCCCTTATGTGGGATCTGAACCGAAGATGTCATTGTGGTTTGTGCAGCCCTTTGAGACACTTGTGATTTAGGGCTATATAAATAATTATTATGTTGGATCCACTACGAACTAGACTTTCACAATATCATGCTAGACCCATCTGGTCTCCCCTAGATGGGGGGTCACCCACATCTGCGGTCTTCTCCAAGGTTTCTCATAGTCATTCTCATTGACATCCCACTCGGTTGGGAGTTTTTCCTTGCCCTTATGTGGGATCTGAACCGAGGATGTCATTGTGGCTTGTGCAGCCCTTTGAGACACTTGTGATTTAAGGCTATATAAATAACTATTATGTTAGATCCACTATGGTCTAGACTTTCACAATATCATGCTAGACCCATCTGGTCTCCCCTAGAGGGGGGGGTCACCCACATCTGCGGTCTTCTCCAAGGTTTCTCATAGTCATTCTCATTGACATCCCACTCGGTTGGGAGTTTTTCCTTGCCTTTATGTGGGATCTGAACCGAGGATGTCATTGTGGCTTGTGCAGCTCTTTGAGACACTTGTGATTTAGGGCTATATAAATAACTATTATGTTAGATCCACTATGGACTAGACTTTCACAATATCATGCTAGACCCATCTGGTCTCCCCTAGAGGGGGGATCACCCACATCTGCGGTCTTCTCATTGACATCCCACTGGGTTGGGAGTTTTTCCTTGCCCTTATGTGGGATCTGAACCGAGGATGTCATTGTGGCTTGTGCAGCCCTTTGAGATATTTGTGATTTAGGGTTATATGTATAACTATTATGTTAGATCCACTATGGACTAGACTTTTACAACATCATGCCAGACCCATCTGGTCTCCCCTAGAGGGGGGGGTCACCCACATCTGCGGTCTTCTCCAAGGTTTCTCATAGTCATTCTCTTTGACATCCCACTGGGTTGGGAGTTTTTCCTTGCCCTTATGTGGGATCCGAACCGAGGATGTCATTGTGGCTTGTGCAGCCCTTTGAGACACTTGTGATTTAGGGCTATATAAATAACTATTATGTTAGATCCACTATGGACTAAACTTTCACAATATCATGCTAGACCCATCTGGTCTCCCCTAGATGGGGGGGTCACCCACATCTGCGGTCTTCTCATTGACATCCCACTGGGTTGGGAGTTTTTCCTTGCCCTTATGTGGGATCCGAACCGAGGATGTCATTGTGGCTTGTGCAGCCCTTTGAGACACTTGTGATTTAGGGCTATATAAATAACTATTATGTTAGATCCACTATGGACTAGACTTTCACAATATCATGCTAGACCCATCTGGTCTCCCCTAGAGGGGGGGGTCACCCACATCTGCGGTCTTCTCCAAGGTTTCTCATTGTCATTCTCATTGACATCCCACTGGGTTGTGAGTTTTTCCTTGCCCTTATGTGGGATCTGAACCGAGGATGTCATTGTGGCTTGTGCAGCCCTTTGAGATATTTGTGATTTAGGGTTATATGTATAACTATTATGTTAGATCCACTATGGACTAGACTTTCACAACATCATGCCAGACCCATCTGGTCTCCCCTAGAGGGGGGGGTCACCCACATCTGCGGTCTTCTCCAAGGTTTCTCACAGTCATTCTCTTTGACATCCCACTGGGTTGGGAGTTTTTCCTTGCCCTTATGTGGGATCCGAACCGAGGATGTCATTGTGGCTTGTGCAGCCCTTTGAGACACTTGTGATTTAGGGCTATATAAATAACTATTATGTTAGATCCACTATGGACTAAACTTTCACAATATCATGCTAGACCCATCTGGTCTCCCCTAGATGGGGGGGTCACCCACATCTGCGGTCTTCTCATTGACATCCCACTGGGTTGGGAGTTTTTCCTTGCCCTTATGTGGGATCCGAACCGAGGATGTCATTGTGGCTTGTGCAGCCCTTTGAGACACTTGTGATTTAGGGCTATATAAATAACGATTATGTTAGATCCACTATGGACTAGACTTTCACAATATCATGCTAGACCCATCTGGTCTCCCCTAGAGGGGGGTCACCCACATCTGCGGTCTTCTCCAAGGTTTCTCATTGTCATTCTCATTGACATCCCACTGGGTTGTGAGTTTTTCCTTGCCCTTATGTGGGATCTGAACCGAGGATGTCATTGTGGCTTGTGCAGCCCTTTGAGACATTTGTGATTTAGGGCTATATATATAACTATTATGTTAGATCCACTATGGACTAGACTTTCACAACATCATGCTAGACCCATCTGGTCTCCCCTAGAGGGGGGGTCACCCACATCTGCGGTCTTTTCCGAGGTTTCTCATAGTCATTCTCATTGACATCCCACTGGGTTGGGAGTTTTTCCTTGCCCTTTTGTGGGATCTGAACCGAGGATGTCATTGTGGCTTTTGCAGCCCTTTGAGACACTTGTGATTTAGGGCTATATAAATAATTATTATGTTAGATCCACTATGAACTAGACTTTCACAATATCATGCTAGACCCATCTGGTCTCCCCTAGAGGGGGGGTCACCCACATCTGCGGTCTTCTCATTGACATCCCACTGGGTTGGGAGTTTTTCCTTGCCCTTATGTGGGATCTGAACCGAGGATGTCATTGTGGCTTGTGCAGCCCTTTGAGATATTTGTGATTTAGGGTTATATGTATAACTATTATGTTAGATCCACTATGGACTAGATTTTCACAACATCATGCCAGACCCATCTGGTCTCCCCTAGAGGGGGGGGTCACCCACATCTGTGGTCTTCTCCAAGGTTTCTCATAGTCATTCTCTTTGACATCCCACTGGGTTGGGAGTTTTTCCTTGCCCTTATGTGGGATCCGAACCGAGGATGTCATTGTGGCTTGTGCAGCCCTTTGAGACACTTGTGATTTAGGGCTATATAAATAACTATTATGTTAGATCCACTATGGACTAAACTTTCACAATATCATGCTAAACCCATCTGGTCTCCCCTAGATGGGGGGTCACCCACATCTGCGGTCTTCTCATTGACATCCCACTGGGTTGGGAGTTTTTCCTTGCCCTTATGTGGGATCCGAACCGAGAATGTCATTGTGGCTTGTGCAGCCCTTTGAGACACTTGTGATTTAGGGCTATATAAATAACTATTATGTTAGATCCACTATGGACTAGACTTTCACAATATCATGCTAGACCCATCTGGTCTCCCCTAGAGGGGGGTCACCCACATCTGCGGTCTTCTCCAAGGTTTCTCATTGTCATTCTCATTGACATCCCACTGGGTTGTGAGTTTTTCCTTGCCCTTATGTGGGATCTGAACCGAGGATGTCATTGTGGCTTTTGCAGACCTTTGAGACTCTTGTGATTTAGGGCTATATAAATAACTATTATGTTAGATCCACTATGGACTAGACTTTCACAACATCATGCTAGACCCATCTGGTCTCCCGTAGATGGGGGGTCACCCACACCCGCGGTCTTTTCCAAGGTTTCTCCTAGTCATTCTCATTGACATCCCACTGGGTTGGGAGTTTTTCCTTGCCCTTATGTGGGATCTGAACCGAGGATGTCATTGTGGCTTGTGCAGCCCTTTGAGACACTTGTGATTTAGGGCTATATAAATAACTATTATGTTAGATCCACTATGGTCTAGACTTTCACAACATCATGCTAGACCCATCTGGTCTCCCCTAGAGGGGGGGTCACCCACATCTGCGGTCTTCTCCAAGGTTTCTCATAGTCATTCTCATTGACATCCCACTGGGTTGGGAGTTTTTCCTTGCCCTTATGTGTGATCTGAACCGAGGATGTCGTTGTGGCTTGTGCAGCCCTTTGAGACACTTGTGATTCAGGGCTATATAAATAAACATTGATTGATTGGGTTAGTGCATCTGCCTCACAATACGAAGGTCCTGAGTAGTCCCAGGTTCAATCCCGGGCTCGGGATCTTTCTGTGGAGCGCAGGGGTGTCCAATTTTTTTTTCCACAGAGGGCTGCACACTGAAAAATTTTAGCATGCGGGGGCCATTTTGATATTTTTCATTTTCAAACTATAACAAAATATATGGATTTTTTTTTTTTTTTAATCCTTAGGGCTCCTGGGGAGCAGTGGGGGCCCCGGTCACTAAAATGTTAAAAATAAGTCAAAATATTGTTATTATTTTTTATTTAATGCTTACAGTACATATCTTTATCAACTTGAGGTTGATATAAAGTAAAACAAATCAGGTTTCCTGTCAAAGGCAATTTTATTTTTTATAGTAAAACTGAAATATGCAGTATTTAGATGGATAGTTAGTACTTTATTGATTCCTTTAGGAGAGTTCCCTTATTTAGCAATTAAAGCCCTCAAAGATCAATAATGAAGGACACCATTGATTTTAATTATTTAATATTTTTGAGTAATCACAGTAAAAAGTGAAATAAAATCCTACTTAATATATTTGAGATCCGAAATGTTCCCCACTCATAAAGTGATGCATTTTTATTAGTTTTTTTTAAAAACTTTTAACACTTAAATTTCAAGATCAACTTCCGATATATCTGTTGATTTTAAGTTTGAACTATTATTTTGTTTGATTTATGCTCTTTTGTCAAAACTTTCATGTTTTATATGGCAACCACACAACACATGCAATATTTTTTCCACATAAAACATTTTAAAGTGATAATTTTTAAGTAATAATTAATTATAACATGGAATTTTTTTGTCCTTTTTTTTGAGCAATGGAAAAAAAAAGAAAATACAGACAAAAGGAAAAAAAACTGCCTGCATGGCAACTTTGTGTCAACATTGCCACTTTTTCTCATTAGATTTCACCTCATTCCACTTTTTTTTAAATATTTGTTTGAATTTTTGCAATACTATCAATTTTGCAATTTTTGCAGAATGTGTGGCCGGTAAACGATTAGCTGCGGGCCGCAAATGGCCGCACTTTGGACACCCTTGCTGTAGAGTTTGCATGTCCTCCCCGTGACTGCGTGGGTTCCCTCGGGGTACTCGGATGGATGATAAAAGAAGGCGTCTGACATCCGCTTCCTGAGGTGGGGAGAGAACCAATACTCACAGCTCTGCTCATCGTCTTCAGCTGGTCTTTCCACGACGCTGCCATCATCGTCTCCAGCGGGTTGTCCCACGACGCCGCCATAGTCATCTCCAGCACGTCGTCTCCAACGCGTCGAACCACGACGCCGCTATCATAATCTCCGGCGGGTTGTCACACGACGCCGCCATCATCATCGTCGCCTCAGCCACCTCCAGCTTTCATGCTACACGAGTGGCCATAGGCCAGGACAGTCTTTGCGTCACGGTAAGCGACGGTCTCGGGCGTGGACTTTTGCGGTGGTTGAGAAGCCGTCCTTGCTCGGGTCAGCCTCCTCAGCGACTACAATTGTGGCCTTTTCATGGACGCCCAAAGCGCTATCAGCAGCGATGCCCAGGACCCGGGCATGGATATTCACGGCTGCTAGTGCGCCACTGCCGCTCACGTCCGACACCTTCTGTGGTCGCCCACCTCACCAGTTCGACGTGTTGCCTCCACCTAACTCTCCTTCCCTAGCTGCGGAGTCACAAGGCTTGAGCCGTGACTTTGAACCTTGTATTTTTTTTGTTGGGACGTCAAGAATCTGTCCCTCAAAGGGGGGGTACTGTGACGATCTGTCACATCATGTTTTATGTTTCCTTACTTTGTTTTTATTTCCAGTGTAGCGCTCTTATTTTCGGTTCTTTCTCCTGCATGTCTCCCAGAGAGCTCTTTCCCCTCACCTGGCGTTGATTGGCAGCCTGGCCACAAGTTGTAGTGGTTGTCACTCAGCTGGCTTCTATAAATGCCTTTCGTCACTGCTCGAGGATTATTTTGTGTTAAATGTCACATATTGTCTGGCTTTCCTTGTGTGCTGTTTATTGCTTTCATGCACTTCCCTGCTGTACCTCATGCCTTTTTGTGCGCATTGAAAGACTTACCTGGACAATGTCCTCCTGCCTCCTGCATCTGGAGGTCACATCTACCACAGCCATGTAATCAATTTGCAGTGTGCTTCTCAGGGGCCGATATCGACGTATCTCGTATTCTTTAAATGTAGTTTGTGAACAGCTGTAGGTAAGACATACTTAAACTTGAGTACATATGAAAAAGTCCTAACTAAATATGACATCACTAATAATGAAGTGCTAAGTTAGTGATGTGCGATACCACTCATTTTCATTCCGATCCGATACCAAGTTAAATTCAGGCTGGTATCGATCTGATACTGAAACTTTACACGAAAATACTGTGGAAGACTCTTGCTTCCGGGTTCTCTGGACCACCAGGGATGGACATGACAGGCTTGTTTTAGGTTCAACAATGTTTATTTTTCAATAAACCTGAATGCTTTACAGCAATTTGTCTCTTTTTTCCACACAGTCTTTCTGTTGCCAGCAAAGATATGTCCGTCTCTCCCTCCCGCCGCCTCCCGACTGCGGCCTTTTACAGAGCAACAGGTGATTAGACAAACACTTTCAGCTGTGTCATCCAATCACCTGTCGCCAACCTCGAGGCCGGCCCTGCCACACCCCGCTTCCCCGCAGGCGCACAGGCCATGCCCATCACATATCTCCACCGCCCGACTCATGCCGGGACGCCGTCCGGACGCGCCAACCCCCCCCTCCTGGAAGAGAGTGGAACAGGAAGTCGGCCACAGCCATCTGTGCACCTGGTCTGTGGATCACTCTGGAGTTGTAGGGTGGCAAAGCCAGATACCAACGGGTGATCCGCGCGTTTTCATCCTTCATGCGGTGAAGCCACTGGAGTGGTTTGTGGTCCGAGCAGAGGCTAAATGAGCGCCCCAGGAGGTAGTATCGGAGGGCCCCGACCGCCCACCTGATGGCGAGGCACTCCCTCTCTACTTTGCTGTACCAGGCCTCCCTTTCAGACAGCTTACGGCTGATGTAGAGGATGGGACAGTCGACGCCCTCCACCTGCTCGGACAAAACAGCTCCCAGGCCTCTGCCCGACGCGTCAGCCTGCAGACAAAACGGGAGGGAAAAATCAGGCATGTATACAACCGGCTCCTCGCAGAGGGTCTTCTTAACCCTGTCAAACGCCTGCTGGCACCGCTCCGTCCACTGGACCAGATCTGGGGCACCCTTTCGGATGAAGTCAGTTATTGGGCTGGTCAGGTCTGCAAACTGGGGGATAAACCTCCGGTAGTACACCGCCAGACCCAAAAACTGCCCGATTGGGCGCAAAGTTGTGGAAGACTCTTGCTTCCGGGTTCTCCAGACCCCCAGGGATGGACATGACAGGCTTGTTTTAGGTTCAACAATGTTTATTTTTCAATAAACCTGAATGCTTTATAGCAATTTGTCTCTCTTTTCCACACAGTCTTTCTGTTGCCAGCAAAGATATGTCCGTCTCTCTCTCCCGCCGCCTCCCGACTGCGGCCTTTTACAGAGCGACAGTTGATTAGACAAACACTTTCAGCTGTGTCATCCAATCACCTGTCGCCAACCTCGAGGCCGGCCCTGCCACACCCCGCTTCCCCGCAGGCGCACAGGCCACGCCCATCACATATACCTTATGTGTCTGGTAAAATTTTAAAAGTTGTGTATTTCAAATCATAACAAATGTCAAAGCATAAAGAATCCAATACAGATGTATTTGTTTTAAACTCTAAAAGTATATTGTGGTGGTGACGTGAACAACAAAACTAATACAACAGAAAAAACACAGGACAAAGTCATACAAACATGGTGTTTCAAACCATAAAAAAGTAAAATAAAAAAAATAATTGAAATAAATATTTAATAAGCTATGTAAGAATAAATAACAACAGTACAAACTAATAAAAAAAGAACAAAAATGTGTAATGTAACGATAAAAAGTTGAAAATGTAAAACTAATAATTAATAACAATACACTTAGTCACCTGTAACACAAAGTTTTTTTCTATAAATATATATAGTATCAGCTTAGCATTTTTTAAATAAAAAAAATAGTACGACGACCCCCCTATTTCTGACTCGAGGAAAAAGGGGGCTCAGGAAAAGTGTGGACACCCCTGATCTTAAAAAAAATTATAAGCTCTTAAAATACAGAAAAATAACATATAATTAATACATTAAAAAAGTTTAGTGAATTGCTTATTCAAAAAAATGCAATGATACTAACTTCTAAAATAATTAATTAGAAAAATAAAACAAATAAATACTTAAATGTGTAACTGAACAATATTAGAAGTTTTGACACACTAGGTTATGCAGTTACACAATTGTATAATTGTTATTTTTATTATATTCTTACAGTGGGAAAAACAACAGTAAAATGTCAGAACATTTGCAAAAAAATCGGTATGTAATGACAAAGCTGTAAGGTTCTGATTATCAACAACAATATCCATCCATCCATTTCTACCGCTTATTCCCTTTTGGCGTTGCGGGGGCGCTGGCGCCTATCTCAGCTACAATCGGGCGGAAGGCGGTGTACACCCTGGACAAGTCGCCAACAACAATATGTTGATTGGCAACTCTAACTTGGCCTTAGTGTGTGAATGTGAGTATTAATGTTGTCTGTCTATCTGTGTTGGCCCTGCGATGAGGTGGCGACTTGTACAGGGTGTACGCCGCCTTCCGCCCGATTGTAGCTGAGATAGGCACCAGCGCCCCCCGCGACCCCATAGTGAATAAGCGGTAGATAATGGATGGATGGAATATGTTTAGTCACTTGAAATAAAAGAAAAAAACAGAGCTGGCAAATCTTTTGTGGTCACCTAATAACCTTTCCATGCAGGAGACGGCGGCAGATCAACTGGTCTAAAAGGGGGTTCTATTTAAAGGCTAGCATGTACAAATGACTTTAAAGATGGGACTTAAATGCTTCTACTAAGGTAGCATCTCTAACTGTTACCAGTTGGGCATTTCAGAGTACTAGAGCCCGAATTGAAAATGCTCCATAGCCCGCAGACTTTTGGGGGGCTCTGGGAATCACTAATAAGCCGAATAAATGAGCCAACGTTCACCTGCCATGATTGACACGTAGATCTAAGTATCATCTGCGTGGTTGTGATAGGACACATTGAAGCTGTCTATATTCAGGTTGAACAACAGGGGTCCCAAAATTGAGCCCTGAGGAACCTCTGTTAAAATAATCATATATATATTATCACACAAACTTTAGTATGCTTAAAGATTGTTGCTATAGTTATTAGCTATTGTGCTCAAGCTGCATTGTTTCTATCTGTGCAAGGACAAAACTTGTTGTCTGAGAGGTGGCCTCAACCACAGATGCTATCTTTGTCTTAGCCCGCTAACAGCCAAGGACTTCAAGGACCTCAACGAAGATAAGATGACAGCACGCAGACAAAGGAGAAACAAGGAAATCACAAAGCCCTCAGCACATTCCGTTACGTATTGTGCGTACCGGACCTGATTTGCATAATATATGTGACCTCTCCTTTTAGAGGCAGCCTCACTGATGTTGACTGTGGAACTCCAGAATAAATAAAGGGATGTGGGAACTGTACCTTAGAGCATAGGGTGAGACTGTGACTAAGTGTGCAGCTCCGTGCATTCTCCTCATGAGCTAAATTGAACACTGTCTCTGCATGGTTCCTTGCTTCTTGTTTGATTAGTAGATGTCATCAGTGTTTGAACCTGACAACCCCACAGGTCAGAAATATTTGGTCAGAGACACAGTTACCAATTTCAACCAGTCAAGAGCAGAACCGGATATCCCCACCCCGTGTTCAGCTAGTATGGTCAACTGTCTCAAAGGCATCGCTCAGGTCCAGCAGAATCAAGACCGTTGGCGTTTTTTCACCGCTGTTTCAGTGCTGTGGTGGGGGGTTAAAGCCTGATTGGAAAGTATCAAACACATCGTTAAACAGAAGAAAGTCATTTTTGATATACAATATATACATTTTTCATGGATTTAACAAAAGCATTTGACACAATTAATCATGATATGTTAATTCAAAAACTAGAACGTTATGGCATCAGAGGTTTGGTCTTGAGCTGGATAAGAAGTTATTTAACCAACAGGAAGCAATATGTGAAGATGGGTGAAAATAGTTCAACACGATTGGATATATCTTGTGGTGTACCCCAGGGATCAATACTGGGACCAAGATTGTTCAATCTTTATATAAACCGTATTTGCAAAGTTACAAAAGACTTGAAGTTAGTTTTATTTGCAGACGACACAACTGCTTTCTGTTCAGGAGAGAACACACAGAAGATAATACAAATAATAACAGAAGAAATGAATAAATTAAAAAAATGGTTTGATAAAAACAGGCTATCCTTGAATCTCAGTAAAACTAAAATAATGCTATTTGGTAACAGTTGAAAAGAGCATCAGACACGAATACAAATAGATGGAATATATATCGAAAGGGTAAAAGAAACCAGATTTTTGGGAGTATTAATAGATGATAAAATGAACTGGAAATCTCATATACAAAACATACAACATAAGGTGGCAAAAAATATTTCAATAATGAATAAAGCAAAATACGTCCTGGGCCAAAAATCACTTTATATTCTCTACTGCTAGCTAATGTTACAATATCTGAGTTATCGTGCAGAAATATGGGGAAACAACTACAAATGTGCGCTACATTCGTTAACTGTGTTACAAAAAAGATCGATTAGAATAATACACAATGTTGGATATAGAGAACATACAAACCCCTTATTTATTGAGTCAAAAATATTAAAGCTCGATGACTTGATAAAATTGCAAACAGCTAAATTGATGTCCAAAATAAATTATGTACAAATAAAGAATGTACAACAATTCTTCTCAACTAAAGAGGAGAATTATAACCTTAGAGGAAAATCTAACTTAAAACATTTGTATGCCCGTACAACACTTAAAACTTTTAGCATATCAGTATGTGGAATTAAATGATGGAATGGATTAAGTAAAGAAGTTAAACATTGTACTGATATGACCCAGTTTAAGAGGATGTTTAAATTAATAGTGCTTACAAAATACAAAGAAGAAATATTATGAGAAACACTTTCAAACTTATTGAAAATAAGATATTCTTCATCTTAGTATGTTAATAATGACTGAAATAATTAAGTACATGTTAGAAAACTGCTGTGTTACTCACTCATAGATGTCATAGATGTCATTCCCGGGAGCCTTTTGACCATGGAGACCAGCTGCTGGGTCTCTGCCACACCGGAGTCGCTTTGGAGGGACTGGAGGAGATACGGATGAGGGGACAGGGCTGCGGAACTGGCACTGAGCGCTGGGACGGAGAGGCTTCGCGGTGTCTTGGCTGGGTGAGCAGGTGTCGGACACCTCAGTCACCTTGGACGTATCCTCGCTCATCCATGCGGACTGGACACTGGCCGGGAGTGGAGTCGGCTGTCCTGGTTGCTTTGTTGGGTCTGCTCCTTTCTTTGGCCATCCTCCCTCCACCCCAGCGGACGATGGCGTGGAACACCGCAGAGGCCACCACAGTGGATATGTTTCTTTTACTTTTTATTCATAGTTGTATGTAGAAGTGTCTGGTTGTATCTTCTGGTTTAATGTCTTTAATGTCCTCTGTGTTCTTTGATGTTTGATGTTTCCCTCTTACACACATGTAAGAGGGAAACTATGGCTATGAGTTGTTGTTTTTTTTTTTTTTTTCCCTTGGCCTCAGTCTGCACCCCCTCTCCAGGGCCCAGGCTAACACCGATTTTTTTTATTTTATTTTAATCTTCTATTTTTTTCTCCCCCCCTTGTTTACCTGTATCTCATCTTTTTTTGTAAGGGGCGCTGGAAGCCGGCAGACCCGTCAGCGATCCTGTTCTGTCTCCCTTTAATGTTTGTCTGATCTTGAATGGGATTGTGCTGAAAATTGTAATTTTCCTGAAGGAACTCTCCTGACGGAATAAATAAAGTACTATCTAATCTAATCTAATCTAATTTTGCTATTTGATATTTTACTGTATATTTGTGGGCGCTCTGAAGTGGAAAAGGGGTAGGATTAAATAAGCTTTGCTTCTTCCTACTCCTTTTCGGACATGATGTATTGTGTGTTGCGAAATGATGAAATTACCTGATGTATAATGTTGTATGTACGTCATGTTCGAAATAAACTAAGAAAAGAAAAGAAAGAAAATAACTTTTTTCTAGGTCTTTGCTCAATAATGGCAAAGACTAGTTCTCCAGTACTCTTCTTTAAGCGAGGCTGAATGACAGCAGTTTTTAAGGCTTTTGGAAATGTTCCAGTCTAAAGTGAGATGTCAACTAGATGAGCGAATTGCGGTAACAAACTGCTCAGCACAGATTTTAGAAATCTAGAGGGTAACTTATCAAGGCAGCATGTTGATGGACTCTGACCGTGGATGATTTCTTCAACTGTTTTGGCAGTGACCGGAGTGAAATGTGCCAGCTCCAGTTGACTGCAGTTTTTTCACCCTTTGATCTGGAGGTAAATGTTGACTTCTTTCACCGCGGAATTCCACTGTGGGTGCCTCATGAAAAATATTGTGTCGTAGTGCACACATTTCTTGTTGACGTATCCAACAGCTTTCGCAGGGAGCCAATGTTTGGGTTTCTCCTTCAGTCATGTACAGAGGGTGATTGTCATTTAGTAAAAAATAATAAAAAGCATAAAAAGGATTCAGAGAGTCTTGGCTCACTTAAAAGTAAAGGAATAGAATTAGCATATTTTTCGGACTATAAGGCACACTTAAAATATATATATATATTTTTTTTAACTCGACAGTGCGCCTCATAGCTCGGTGCACCTAATGTACGGAATAATTCTGGTTGTGCTTACTGACCTCTAAGCTATTTTATTTGGTACATGATGAAATGAGGGCAAATCACTCCACGAAGACAGCCCTCGCAAAAATGACTAATGATCTATTGCTAACGATGGATTCTGATGCGTCATCTATGTTGCTGCTCCTCGATCTTAGCGCTGCTTTCGATACTGTCGATCATAATATTTTATTAGAACGTATCAAAACACGAATTGGTATGTCAGACTTAGCCCTGTCTTGGTTTAACTCTTATCTTACTGATAGGATGCAGTGTGTCTCCCATAACAATGTGACCTCGGACTACGTTAAGGTAACGTGTGGAGTTCCCCAGGGTTCGGTCCTTGGCTCTGCACTCTTCAGCATCTACATGCTGCCGCTAGGTGACATCATACGCAAATACGGTGTTAGCTTTCACTGTTATGCTGATGACACCCAACTCTACATGCCCCTAAAGCTGACCAACACGCCAGATTGTAGTCAGCTGGAGGCGTGTCTTAATAAAATCAAACAATGGATGTCCGCTAACTTTTTGCAACTCAACGCCAAAAAAACGGAAATGCTGATTATCGGTCCTGCTAGACACCGAACTTAATAATTTAATAATACAACTCTAACATTTGACAACCAAACAATTAAACAAGGCGACACGGTAAAGAATCTGGGTATTATCTTCGACCCAACTCTCTCCTTTGAGGCACACTTTAAAAGCGTTACTAAAACGGCCTTCTTTCATCTCCGTAATATCGCTAAAATTCGCTCCATTCTGTCCACAAAAGACGCTGAGATCATTATCCATGCGTTTGTTACGTCTCGCCTCGACTACTGTAACGTATTATTTTCGGGTCTCCCCATGTCTAGCATTAAAAGATTACAGTTGGTACAAAATGCGGCTGCTAGACTTTTGACAAGAACAAGAAAGTTTGATCACATTACGCCTGTACTGGCTCACCTGCACTGGCTTCCTGTGCACTTAAGATGTGACTTTAAGGTTTTACTACTTGGCACCAACGTCCCACTGGGTCATTATTGTCACCGATGTCCCACTGGGTGTGAGTTTTCCTTGCCCTTATGTGGGCCTACCGAGGATGTCGTAGTGGTTTGTGCAGCCCTTTGAGACACTAGTGATTAAGGGCTATATAAGTAAACATTGATTGATTGATTGACCAGTAGATGGCAGCCACCCATAAGAGATACGTGTAGACTGCAAAATAATTGCAGTCACACTTAAGAGATACGTGTAGACTGCAGTATCACTCAGGTAAACAACACTAAAATTGTATATGTTCCATTGAAAATAAGGAACATTACACACGGTGTTTAAATAGCAATCAAAATGTTTTAGTACGACTTTGGTAAGCTATGAAGTCGCACCGCTTGATGGATTGTACTGTGCTTTAACATACGAGTATGTGGGGGAGGGTGTAGTCAGCGCTGATTGCAGGAGGAAAAGTCACTGATGCTGTCCATGGGACTGAGGACAAGCGCCATCGCACGGGGGCGGGGCATGTGCCGGGGCATTGCACGTAAGCGATGATATTACGGATCTTCGATCTCTTAGGCGTTTTTTGCATCAAAAACCGACATCATTGTGTAAATGATATCACCACATGGGCTAAGGAACACTTCAGAAAACCACTGTCAGTAACTACAGTTTGTCGCTGTAAGTGCATGTTAAAACTCTACTATGCAAAGCCAAAGGCATTTATCAACAACTCCCAGAAACTCTGACAGCTTTGCTGGGCCCGAGCTCATCTAAGATGGACTGATGCAAAGTGGAAAAATGTGCTGTGGTCTGACGAGTCCACATAACAAATTGTTTTTGGAAACTGTGGACATTTTTTCATGCTCAGTAATTCCCAAACAAGGATGGGGCGAGGGTTACCACTTTCTAAGCAAATTGTCGAAGAGTTTTAGAACAACATTTCTCAACGGTCTATTGCAAGGAATTTTGGGATTTTACCAACTATGGTCTGTAATATCATCAAAAGGTTCAGAGAATCTGGAGAAATCACTGTGCGTAAGCGATGATATTACAGACCTTTGATCCCTCAGGCGGTACTGCATCAAAAACCGACATCATTGTGTAAAGGACATCACCACATGGGCTCAGGAACACTTCATAAAACCACTGTCAGTAACTACGGTTGGTGGCTACATCTGTAAGTGTAAGTTAAAACTCTACTATGCAAAGCCAAACCCATATATGAACAGCACCCAGAAACACAGCCCGCTTCGCTGGGCCTGAGCAAAGTGGAAAAGTGTTCTGTGGTCTGACTGTCCACATTTCCAATTATATTTGGAAACTCTGGACATCGTTTCATGCTCAGTAATTCACAAACAAGGGTGGGGCAAGGGTCACCACTTTGTAAGCAAATTATCGAAGAGTTTTAGAACAACATTTCTCAACGGTCTATTGCAAGGAATTTAGGGATTTTACCAACTATGGTCTGTAATATCATCAAAAGGTTCAGAGAATCTGGAGAAATCACTGTGCGTAAGCGATGATATTTCAGACCTTTGATCCCTCAGGTGGTACTGCATCAAAAACCGACATCTTTGTGTAAAGGACATCACCACATGGGCTCAGAAACACTTCATAAAACCACTGTCAGTAACTACAGTTGGTGGCTACATCTGTAAGTGTAAGTTAAAACTCTACTATGCAAAGCCAAACCCATATATCAACAGCACCCAGAAACACCGCCCGCTTCGCTGGGCCTTAGCAAAGTGGAAAAGTGTTCTGTGTTCTGACTAGTCCACATTTCCAATTATATTTGGAAACTGTGGACGTGGTGTCCTCTGGAACAAAGAGGAAAATAACCATCCGGATTGTTACGGGCGCAAAGTTCAAAAGCCAGCATCTGTGATGGTATGGGGGTGTAATAGTGACCAAAGCATGAGTAACTTACTAATCTGTAAAGGAACCATTAAGGCTGAAAGGTACATACAGGTTTTGGAGCAACATATGTTGCCATCCAAGCAACGTTATCATGGACGCCCCTGCTTATTTCAGCAAGACAATGATAAGCCACGTGTTACAACAGCGTGGCTTCATAGTAAAAGAGTGTGGGTACTGGACTGGCCTGCATGTAATCCAGACCTGTCTCCCATTAGAACAATAGAGACTGTTGAAAAACTTAAGCTGTACATGAAGCAAGAATGGGAAATAATTCCACCTGAAAAGCTTAAAAATCGGTCTCCTCAGTTCACAAACGTTTATTGAGTGTTGTTAAAAGGAAAGGCCATGTAACACCGTGGTAAAAATGTCCATGTGCCAACTTTTTTGCAAACTTCACTGGTGTTGGGGTTTGTAGTTAAATAATGTATGCAAAACCAAATATAAAACACAGGTTTAGACAGACAAGAAAACAGATTGAGGAAGGACATAAAACTGAATTGCAACCCGGGCTCGACTTGAAAACAATATTCGGTGTTGTTTTACAATAAATTAATTTGTGTTATTGATAAAACCTAATGACCAATAAATGTTTATCTTGGCAAAACGGTAATGCTTGCAAAATGAGGTTTTAATGACCATGTTAATAAGCAATAAACTTACAAACTGGAAAAACAATGTGTAAATGTGTGATTTGGAGACATTACTTTATTATGAGATAGAGATAACTATCACCATGCAGTTTATATATAAATACTTCTAAAACACTTTATATTGTGGAAACATTGTATATTTCTTTGCTTTAGATTATTTACATCTACCTCCATGCAGTCATTTATTTATCAGAGTACGCAAAGCCATGAGGTGTCTTAGTCTTAGATCTTAGCTTTGGCGTTATTTTCACAAGGGGATCTTTTATTAGAAATGTGTCACATATTTTAAGAGGCAATGTGAAGCCATTTGGAACTGAAACTGCTAGGGTCTTGGTTCTATCTATTGAACATACATAAACACTCTTAATCAAATTAAGACAACAACTAAAAAAATATATTTTCCTTTATTCAGCACTGCTTTTCACTTTTGTTCAGTTTATCATTGCAGTTTTTATGCAAGCATGCTTCTTTAGGTGAAATGTATACATTGCTTTATATATATACTGTAAACCAGGGGTCACCAACACGGTGCCCGCGGGCACCAGGTTGCCCGTAAGGACCAGATGAGTCGCCCGCTGGCCTGTTCTAAAAATAGCTCAAATAGCAGCACTTACCAGTGAGCAGCCGCTATTTTTAAAATGTTATTTATTTACTAGCAAGCTGGTCTCGCTTTGCTCGACATTTTTAATTCTAAGAGAGACCAAACTCAAATAGAATTTGAAAATCCAAGAAAATATTTTAAAGACTTGGTCTTCACTTGTTTAAATACATTTGTTTATTTTTTTACTTTGCTTCTTATAACTTTCAGATAGACAATTTTAGAGAAAAAATACAACCTTGAAAATTATTTTAGGATTTTTAAACACTTGTACCTTTTTACCTTTTAAATTCCTTCCTCTTCTTTCCTGACAATTTAAATCAATATTCAAGTATTTTTTTTTTTTCATTGTAAAGAATAATACATACATTTTAATTAAATTCTTCATTTTAGCTTCTGTTTTTTCGACAAAGAATATTTGTGAAATATTTCTTCAAACTTTTTATGATAAAAATGTTTAAAAATATTATTTCAAATCTACAAAATCTGTACAGTCAAATTTTAAATAAATGTGTTTTTTTTTTTTTTACTTTGCTTCTTATAACTTTCAGAAAGACAGTTTAAGAGAAAAAATACAACTTTGAAAATGATTTTAGGATTTTTAAACACTTTTACCTTTTTACGTTTTAAATTCCTTCCTCTTCTTTCCTGACAATTTAAATCAATATTCAAGTATTTTTTTTTTTTATTGTAAAGAATAATACATACATTTTAATTTAATTCTTCATTTTAGCTTCTAGTTTTTTCGACAAAGAATATTTGTGAAATATTTCTTCAAACTTTTTATGATAAAAATTTTTAAAAATATTTTGTCAAATCTACAAAATCTGTACAGTCAAATTTTAAATAAATGTGTTTTTTTTTTTTACTTTGCTTCTTATAACTTTCAGAAAGACAGTTTAAGAGAAAAAATACAACTTTGAAAATGATTTTAGGATTTTTAAACACTTTTACCTTTTTACGTTTTAAATTCCTTCCTCTTCTTTCCTGACAATTTAAATCAATATTCAAGTATTTTTTTTTTTTTATTGTAAAGAATAATACATACATTTTAATTTAATTCTTCATTTTAGCTTCTAGTTTTTTCGACAAAGAATATTTGTGAAATATTTCTACGAACTTATTATGATTAAAATTTAAAAAAAATATTCTGGAAAATCTAGAAAATCTGTAGAATCAAATCTAAATCTTATTTCAAAGTGGATTTAAACCTATTTAAAACATGTCATCAAGATTCTAAATTTAATCTTAATCAGGAAAAATTAAAAATGATGTTCCATAAATTACTTTTTAATTTTTTTTCAAAAAGATTCAAATAAGCTAGTTTTTCTCTTCATATTTTTCGGTTGAATTTTGAATTTTAAAGATTCGAGATTGAAGATAAACTATGTTTCAAAATTTAATATTAATTTTTTTCGTGTTTTCTCCTCTTTTAAAGTTCAATTAAGTGTTTTTTTCATCATTTATTCTCTACAAAAACCTTCCATAAGAGGAAAAAAAATGTACGACGGACTGACGGACAGAAATACCCATTTATATATATATATATATATATATATATATATATATATATATATATATGTATATATATATATATATATATATATATATATATATATATATATATATATATATTATATATATTTGTATTTATATATTAAAGGTAAATTGAGCACATTGGCTATTTCTGGTAATTTATTTAAGTGTGTATCAAACTGGTAGCCCTTCGCATTAATCAGTACCCAAGAGTAGCTCTTGGTTTCAAAAAGGTTGGTGACCCCTGCTGTATACAAATACACTATATTGCCAAAAGTTTTTGGCCACCTGTCTTTACCCACATATGAACTTGAAGTGCCATCCCATGTAATTGTCCAACATGTTTTTGGTATCTTGGAGCATTCATAGTTCATTTCACTGTAACTAAGGGGCCAAGCCCAACTCCTGAAGAACCAACCCCACACCATAATTCCTCCTCCACCAAATTTCACACAGTCCGAAATGTAGCGTTCTCCTGGCAACCTCCAAACCCACTCTCGTCCATCAGATTGCCAGATGGAAAAGCGTGATTCATCAGTCCAGAGAAGGCGTCTTCACTGCTCCAACGTTTTGCATTGGACTTGGTGATGTATGGTTTAGATGCTGCTGCTCGGCCATGGAAACCCATTCCATGAAGATCTCTGCGTACTGTACGTGGGCTAATTGGAATGTCACATGAAGTTCTGAGCTCTGTAGCAACTGACTGTGCAGAAAGTCATTGCACTATGCGCTTCAGCAGCCGCTGACCCCTCTCAGTCAGTTTACGTGGCTTACCACTTGGTGGCTGAGTTGCTGTTGTTCCCAAACTCTTCACTTTTCTTATAATAAAGTTGATTTTGGAATATTTAGGAGCCGGAAAATTTCACGACTGGATTTGTTGAACAAGTGGCATCCTATTATATTTCCACGCTGGAAATCACTGAGAGCGGCCCATTCTTTCACACATGCTTATGGTAATAGTCTCCATGCCTAAGTGATTGATTTTATACACCGGGCCAAGTGATTAGGACACCTGATTCCCATCATTTGGATGGGTGGCCAAATACTTTTGGCAATATAGTATATATATATATATATATATATATATATATATATATATATATAGGGTCCTGTAATCAAGGTCTATACATAACAATTTAAACTGTGAGCGGGAACGTTGCTTTTTCCCTTTGTCCACCTTGTCATGTTTGTGCATGTCATATTTAGGCTACGTTCACACTGCAGGTCAATTCTGATTATTTTGCCCATTTTTTTCCAAGTCACTGTTAACAAAAAAATTTCAAGTTGAGTTCTTCAATGTGTCTGGAAAAAAATAGCATTGATGACTTCAAAATATGTTTTTAAGGGTAACTGCTCTTTTTGAGGAGGAATTGTGCCTATCATTCACCATCATTATAAGAAACAAAAACACTTTTTTTTTTTTTTTTTTTAAAGGATTCTAAAGATTTAAAAAAAACTCATAAGAAGTGGCTAACTCTACAGCTAATGGGCGTCACCTATGTGTCCTTAAAAGCCCTGTAAAACAACTTCAAAACCCTGCATTAACATTTTATATACAGTACACACCATAAGTGTATACAGTCGTGGTCAAAAGTTTACATACACTTGTAAAGAACAAAATGTCATGGTTGTCTTGTGTTTCCAATAGTTTCTAGAACTGTTATTTTTTTGTGATAAAGTGATTGGAGCACATATTTATTTGTCACAAAAAACATTCATGAAGTTTGGTTCTTTTATGAAATTATTATGGGTCTACTTATATACCTGGTATATTTTAGCGCAGTGGTCCCCAACCTTTTTGTATCCGCGGACCGGTCAACGCTTAGGAATTTGTCCCGCGGCCAAGGCAAATTTTTTTGTTTTTCTTTGTCATAAAAAAGGGTCGTTTTTGGAGGTTTTGTGGTTGGTGCACTAATTGTAAGTGTATATTGTGTTTTTTATGTTGATTTAATATTTTTTTTTAGTTTTTTTTTTTAATAAAAATGAATAAAAAATTCTTGTGCGGCCCGGTACCAATCAGGCCACGGCCCGCTACCGGGACGCGGCCCGGTGGTTGGGGACCATTGTTTTAGCGCTTTCATGGCGAGTTTACAGACATATATAAGCAAGAACTTCACACTACTTTATATTAGAAAATGGCAACATCAGAGGATGAATGTCCCATAACAAGAAAATAGAGAAAAAGAAGATTATAGACTACAAAGCTGGACACGCACAATTTTTCAGGATTTATGCAGATCCCAATTACAGATCAGCAGGTACCAGAAGGTAAGAAAAGTTGCATAATATTGCAAAACAAAACGCCAGATAATACGTCTTACCTTATACACACACACCATAATAATATCCGTACGTTTAATGTGCCGACAATCCACCAAGCGGTGCGGCTTCATAGCTTGCCAAAGTCGTACTAAAACATTTTGATAGATTTTTGAGCGCCATGTGTAATGTTCTACATTTTCAATGGAACATTTAAAATGTTGGTGTTGTTTACTTGAGACAGATTGCCATCATAGAGAGTTGTGTGGTCCTCTGTTTTTATTTTTAATCTATTGTTTTAATTTGTTTTACCCTTTAAAATAGTTTTTAATCTTTTTTTTAATTTTCATATTGGTTTTATTTTTTATTCAGTCATTGTTGGAGCTAAGGATATTTAAATATTGTATTTAATATTGTTGAGCAAGACTTTGGAAACATTTATGTTGGTTAAATGTGCTATACAAATAAAGTGCAGACTACACTTATCTCTTATGTTTGACTGCCATCTACTGCTCAGACCTATTATTACACCATGTACGAAAAAAAAATTGCTTCGAGGTTGGTAAGCAAAACGTAATTATTCCGTACGTTAGACGCACTGGGTTAATAAGACGCACTGTTTTGAGAAAACAATATATATTTTAAGTGCGCTTTATAGTCCGGAAAATACGGTACATATATTTTTAACACATTATTTCTGTTCAAACTGTCTGTAATGTTACAGTGGCCAAACATATTAAATGTATTTGTTACAAAAAATGTGTGCCTTGTTTTTAATGAATACTACTGTACTACTGTACTGTACTACGCTACTGTATTTTGATGTCGGTCATTATGGTGGTACTTGGAGATCCAGGTGTTTTCTGAGGTGGTATTTGGTGAAAATAACAACTAGTTTAGACTACGTGGAAGTGTTTTAAATGTAAATTAAAAATCATCATAACGACATATTCCCTACAAATGTTGTTTAATCAAATGTTGCCTCCCTTTACCTTCTATGAAGTCCATCTGAACATCAAAGGAGAATAATGAAAAGGCTGAGGTATTTTAACGTGGAACCCATCCGTGCAAAAGCAATAGACCAGATTACACAGAAAAGTCATTACTATCCTCATCTCAACACACATTAATTCATTTCAGGTTGATGGAAACCCTTGGGCAGCCTTAGATTACAAGGGCTCCATCCTGTGAGATCCCAGAACCAATATCACATTCTAATTTGACGTGTTTGGCAACGAGAGATCTGCATTCCGAATCCAAGCATGACGCCTGCTTCTCATATAAACCGGCGCAGTAACCTTTTCATGTTGATAATTGTAACCTCAGATTGTTGGAGTCGAGCAATGGAAATTGAGACGAGGGTACAAAGCATGGCTGTACATGATTCCTCAAATTAAAATAAGACAACGAACAAGCTCTGGCTGAACATTAATTATGTTATACGTCCTGCGGAATTTGGTTATTTTCCTCAGTTCTTGATATGACTGGGTTTTATCATTTCTACACGCTATGATCTTTCAAATCATTTTTAATGAATTGGAAGTGGCAGGGGAAGAAAAAAAAAAAAAGATTCTTGGTTTCCATGACATTAATTCCAAATTTGAAGGTTAAATGTGTTAGCATATTGCAGGGCATAAAGTTTTATGGCCCCGTTTGGAAGCAGGCGTTTGTCTGTGAAGCGGTATAACATGACAATCTTTTTTTTTATTTATATATATATATATATATATATATATATATATATAATCCCCAGACATTATTGACCAATCAGAAGGGAAGTGTAGTTAATCTGAAAAAATAACATTTGAACACTATTTTCATATTGATGTTTTAACCCAGGTGTCAGGAACCTTTTTGGCTGAGAGAGCCAAGAATATTTTAAATGTATTTACGTAAGAGCCGTATGATATATTTTTAACACTGAACACAACTAAAAGTGTGCATTTTTACGTAAGACCAACATTTGTAGAGTATAATAGGTCTCTTATTCTTTGTAATAACGTTGTTATTCTGAAGCTAATTTAGGAGGAGGCGTGGCCTGCGGGCCTGCAGCGAATCGGTTGTTGCCAGGACCGGCCTCGAAATCAGCAACAGCATTATCAACCTGTCGCTCTGTTTATAAGCAGCAGCCAGGAGGAGAGACGGGGTTGGGGGCGAGAACGAAAGAGAAAAAGACGATTGCTGGAAAGCAACTGAGAGACTTATTGAAAAATAAAACAATATTGTAACCCTGAAACAGGCTCTCATGTCGGTGCTTGGTGGTCTGAAGAACCCCCAGGAGGGCTAGCCCTACATTAACCAATAATAAATACATTATTTATTCCTGTGAGGGCAACTTCTTGAACAAGTGTGGTAGAAAAAAGGATGGATGTATTCAAATGCATGAGCATTTTTATATTTTTAACGTTATTTTTAACACCGTGATTACAAGTGGAATTATTCATTACTTATCGTGTTAAGCAGTGTCAGCTCAGATTTATCCGAGAGCCAGATGCAGTCATCAACCTATGCAGCCATAGATTCCCTACCCCTGTTTTAACCCAATGACGCCTAATGTATCATATGTGATACATTAGGAATCAGGGGTTCTTAACCTTTTTGACCTCGGGGCCGAACTTTTGCACTACAGAGGGTCCCACTCAAATAATAGTTTTACTCATAATTGTAATCATTTTCAATAATCATATCTACCGCATACAACCTTGTAAAATTATATAAACACATCCATGTATCCATCCATTTTCTACCGTTTGTCCCTTTCGGGGTTGCGGGGGGTGCTGGAGCCTATCTCAGCTGCAGTCGGGTGGAAGTCAGGGTACACCCTGGACAAGTCGCCACCTCCTCGCAGGGCCAACACAGATAGAAAGACAACATTCACACTCACATATAAAAACATGTGTTTATTAATAATTAGTTAATTATGAATTATTTAACAGATATGTTAGGTTGATAAGGAAAAAAATTACTAATTAAATGTATTGCATAAGAATAACTGACAAAAAAAGATATACAATTATGTTAAGATAAACTAATTTGATACCAACTATGCTTCTTAATTCAATGTAGCTTTACTAATTTAGTCATAATTTTTGCACTTGAGAAACTTTTTTGACTTTAGCGTCTGACTTCTTCTGTTTGATATTGCCATTACTGCCACAGGGGGTGGGAAAGTGTATTACAACTGAGTGCCACTGCAGCCATTACAGCCCATACTTGCCAACCCTCCCGGATTTTTCAGGAGACTCCCGAAATGCAGCGCCTCTCCCGAAAACCTCCCGAGACAAATTTTCTCCTGAAATTCAGGCGGAGCTGGAGGCCACGCTCCCTCCAGCTCCATGCGGACCTGAGTGAGGACAGCCTGTTTTCACGTCCGCTTTCCCACAATATAAACAGTGTATCTGCCCAATGACGTTATAACTGTAGAATGATCGAGGGCAAGTTCTTGGATTCATATGTGGGTTTATTGTTAGGCAGTTTCATTAACGTCCTCCCAGTGCGGTAACAACACAAAACAACAGCAGTCACGTTTTCGTCTACCGTCAAGCAGTTCGTCTGCCGTAAACAGCAATGTTGTGACACTCTTAAACAGGACAATACTGCCATCTACTGTACATGCATATGTGACAATAACATCTACGGCTTTTAGAGAGTGCAGAAGAACGAGGAAGACACAGCCATGGCGACGCCGACGACGAGTAAGATGAGGAAATACGCTTGTAAGTTCCAAGCCGCAGCTGCAGTTGGACCTGGATAGCCTCCGGGAAGAAGTAGTGGACTACCAATTGCTTGGCACTGAAGATCTTCCTCAGAAAGCAAAGATTGACCGGTTTTGGGCCATGCTAGGGTGGGATCGAAGATTCCAGACTCTAGTGCATTTGATGAAAGCACTTTTGTGCGTGCCATACAGCAGTGCATCATCAGAGAGGGTGTTCATCATGGTTAGAAAAATAGTGACAGAGAATAGAACAAGGATGGACAATTCAACTCTTAACTCAACAATGAGTAGATGAGTGTTATGTGTGTGTATATGTGTAAATAAATGAACACTGAAATATATATATATAAAATACAATAAATATATATACATAGCTAAAATTCACTGAAAGTCAAGTATTTCTTAAATATATATATATATATATATATATATATATATATATATATATATATATATATATATATATATATATATATATATATGAAATACTTGACTTGGTGAATTCTAGCTATATAATCCTCCCCTCTTAACCACGCCCCGCCCCAACCACGCCCCCGCCCCACCCTGGACCACGCCCCCAGCCCACCCCACCCCCATTTTTTCTTTTCAGACTGCATGTCTCTTTCTCTCTGGTTCTGTCACGCCAGATTTCTCCCCCCCCCCCCCCCATTTACTTCCGGGGTCATGATTAATACAGGCGTTTTGTTAACGCTATATTATAAAAATATAACGCTATATTATAAAAATACAGACGTTTTGTTAACGCTATATTATTAAAAAAATTAAAAAACAATTTACAAACACAAGCTACGGGATGACGCATTTACTTCCGGGATCGCGTTTCCTCTTATGTCATCCCATAGCTTGTGTTTGTAAATTGTTTTTTAATTTTTTTTATAATATAGCGTTAACAAAACGTCTGTATTTTTATAATATAGCGTTATATTTTTATAATATAGCGTTAACAAAACGCCTGTATTAATCATGACTCCGGAAGTAAATGGGGGGGGGGGGGGTTTGTAGGGAGAAGAAATTTGGCATGACAGCTGCCACTCCAACTCCAACTATGTGTCTTAATCCGGCTGCTGCTAATAAAGGTGACAGGTGGTTATATAACAAAGCCCACCTGGGCCATCCACTCACCTGTCACTGTCTTCGAGGCCGGTCCTTGCACACCCCGCTCCGCGGAAGGCCCACAGGCCACGCCCCCCTCCACACACTGGTTTTCGCCTTTTGAAGGGTACTAGAAAAACTACAAAATTGATCTTAAAAGTGCTTCAATTTGGCAACGGAAAAGGTTTACAAAGCCTAATTATTGTGGGTTTCCGGCACTTCATCTTCACCACTAAAGGAAAAATATAATCTGCGGGAGAATATTTTCAAATGTGCTTCTTGTTTATTTAGTCGTCAGCTTAAAGCGTCCCTCTGTCTCCGACTCCCCTCGTCATCATGTGACATGGGTGCGCATCTGTTTTAATTTTGCTTTCTCGTTTGGATGACCCGCCCAATCTTACCTCTGATTGGCCCGTCCGTAATATTTTTCCCTAACAACGAACAATCATCATGGAGTTTTTCCGTATGCATGGATGTTCTCATTCATCCAGGTCATTGTATTTTTTGGGGGGGGGTCTGGTTTCCATTTTCTCTCTTTCTAGCTTGTAGCTTTGATGTAAGCAGACTAGCTCCATATGGGTCTAAAAGTAGATAAGCTACAGGAAAAGCCACTCATTAAAAAAGTAGTTAAGCTACATGGCTTAGCTACATATAGCCTGTTACTGCGCACACTGCTAATAAAGCAAGCAGACGGAAATCCCATGGTGTCAGCAGGTGACATAAGACCACCAAAAGTGCTGAGGCAGCAAAACCAAGGTACGGATGACCCCACAATGACAGGCAACTTTGGAGGAGCATGCCCACTTAAGGATAGTCTGGGTTCAGGGGGGAACTTCGAGAAACGGGTAAGAATGGGAATAGTCCTTGAGGGATTCTTTGACGCCATAGACGGGCCACAGGTAATCATTTAGCTACGACAGGGGCGTCCAAAGTTTGGTCCGGAGGCCATTTGCGGCACGCAGCTAATCGTTTACCGTCCCGCTGCATATTCTGCAAAAATTGCAAAATTGATAGTATTGCAAAAAAAAACATTTAAAAAAAAAGTGGAATGAGGTGAAATCTAAGGAGAAAAAGTGGCAATGTTGACACAAATCTGCCATGCAGGCAGTTTTTTTTTTTCCGTTTGTCTTTATTTTTTTTTTGTCCATTGCTCAAAAAAAAGGACAAAAAAAATCTACGTTATAATGAATTATTAATTAAAAATTATCACTTTAAAATGTTTTATGTGGAAAAAATGTTGCATATGTTGTGTGGTTGCCATATAAAAACATCAACGTTTTGACAAGAGAGCATAAAACAAACAAAATAATAGTTCAAAGTTAAAATCGAGATATATATCGGAAGTTGATCTTGAAATGTAAGTGTTAAAAGTAAAAAAAATAAATAATAAAAATGCATCACTTTATGAGTGGGGAACCTTTTGGATCTCCAATATATTAAGTAGGATTTTATTTAATTTTTCACTGTGATTACTCAAAAATATTGAATAATTTGCATTATTGATCTTTGAGGGCTTTAATTGTTAAATAGAAAAACTCTCCTGAAGGAATCAATAAAGTACTATCTAACTATCAATCTAAATACTGCATATATCAGTTTTACTATAAAAAACAAAGTTGTCTTTGACAGAAAAGGCATACAACCTTATTTGTTTTTCTTTATATCAACCTCAAGTTGATATAGAGATTTACTGTAAGCATTAAATAAAAAATACTAATAATAATCTGACTTACCATATTTCCTTGAATTGCCGCAGGGTATATAGTATGCACCTGCTTTGAATTACCGCCTGGTCAAACTCCTGACGTCACGAGTGACACTTCCCCTGTCGTCATTTTCAAAATGGAGGAGGCTGATTTCAATACCGCTAATTTGAAATCGCATAAAGGGAAGAAGATTAAGAGCTATTCAGTAGGATTTAAGGTCCAAGCTTACATCACACTCAATTTTTTTTACTGCAGGCCTTTGGTAAGTGTCGAAGTGAGAAGAAATTTCAAAATAATTAGCGCACGCTTGCTTTTACCGCATGCCTTTGGTAAGTGCAGGAGTGAAAATAAGTTTTAAATTAAGTAGCGCCCCGGCGGCAATTCAAGAAAATACGGTAATTTTAACATTTTAGTGACTAAGACCCTCTATGCTCCCCAGGAGCCCTAAGGATTAAAAAAAAAAATCTATTTATTTTGTTATGGTTTGAAAATAAAAAATATCAAAATGGCTTAAATTTTTCCGTGTGCGACCCTCTGTGGAAAAACTGTGGACACCCTTGAACTAAGACAAGCTATTCACGGTGTCGAAAAAGCACTCCGGACAAGACTTTGGGCTTCGCAGAGTTCAATTTTCTGCACTTTGCCTGACAGGTGAGTAACGACTGAGATGTCAAAACTCTTGAGTTTGGAGCCATTCCCTTTATTGATTTGATTTGTAACTCCACTGTACAACTCTAAAAATGAATTAGAATAGTTTCCCCTTCTCCTCAACATGAAGTCATTACTCAAATGTTCGTCCCTCCTTGCAATTCACCTCGTTGTCCTCCTCCCTTTCTCCATTTGTCTCCTCTGTCTTACTGTTGACTGTGTCTAGTGGCGGTCCTTCATCTTTTTTCCCACTGGGGGAAACGGCGGAGAATCAAAGCACGGCATGGTGGGAGCTTTGTTTCTCCGCGTTCTCATTCGTTCACCTTCAATCATGCACAGTGACAGCTGTGGATGATTGCACAATTCTTTCAGTCATTGCTCTGACAGCACAATGGAGTAGTCAAGTATGCAAATGAAAACATTACCTGACATTAGTGCATTTCTTACTGCTTTGTTTGAAGATGTTTTCTTATTCCACTGAAGACCTGGGGTGGAAAGAGCATTCGAATATTGTACGCAAGAAAAACCCCATTGTTGTAATTTTACTCAAGCACAATTAAAATAAGTGTATTTTTCGGACTATAAGGCGCATTTAAAGGCCTACTGAAATGAGATGTTCTTATTTAAATTGGGATAGCAGGTCCATTTTATGTCATACTTGATCATTTCGCGATGTTGCCATATTTTTGCTGAAAGGATTTAGTAGAGAACATCGACGATAAAGTTCGCAACTTTCGGTCGCTAATAAAAAAGCATTGCCTGTACTGGAACTAGCAGACGATGCGCACGTGACGTCACGGGTTGTGGATCTTCTCACATCAGAACATTGTTTACAATCATGGCCACCAACAGCGAGAGCGATTCGGACCGAGAAAGCGACAATTTCTCCATTAATTTGAGCAAGGATGAAAGATTCGTGGATGAGGAAAGTGAGAGTGAAGGACTAGAAAAAAAAAGACCAGGGCAGTGGGAGCGATTCAGATGTTATTAGACATATTTACTAGGATAATTCTGGAAAATCCCTTATCTGATTATTGTGTTACTAGTGTTTTAGTGAAATTATATGGTGGTACCACCAGTGTGTCCAAGGGAAGCGACGTTTCTCGACGAGGCAAGGCAGCCGGGCTGAGACTTTTTTTTTCCCCCACCACGGTGTAAGCGTCCGACGGTCGGTGGCGGACAGTGGGAGGAGGCAAGAGAGTCCACAGTTGCAGGAGGAACGACGGAAACTCTCCGCTCATGTCTAAGGTAAGAGCCGAATGTAAACAAGGAAACACCGGCGACAATTTCCCCATTAATTTGAGCGAGGATGAAAGACTTGTGGATGAGGAAAGTGACAGTGAAGGACTAGATAAAAAAAAAAAAAAGACGAGGGCAGTGTGAACGATTCAGATGTTATTAGACACATTTACTAGGATAATTCTGGAAAATCCCTTATCTGCTTATTGTGTTGCTAGATGGATATATAGCTAGATAGTACTTTATTGATTCCTTCAGGATAGTTCATTCAGGAAAATTCAAATTCCAGCAGCAGTGTACAGAGTTGAGATCAATTAAAAAATAATAATAATAATAATAATGGGGGTTTAAATGAAAAAGATAAAAAAATAAAAAAAATATTACAATAAGAATAAAAAAAAAAAAGTGCTAGTGTTTTAATGAGATTATATGGTCGTACCTGTTCGACCTGAAAGTCGGAGGGATGTGGCCATAGGTGTGGTGACCGCCAGTGTCTCTGAGGGAAGCCACATTTATCGACGAGGCGAAGGCTGAGATTTTTTATTTTTTTCTCCTCCTCCACGATGGAAGCATCCGAGGGTCAGGGGCGGCCGGTGGGGGGAGGCAAGAGAGTCCGCAGCTGCATCTTTTACAGGTGCAGGAGGAACGACGCAGGCTCTCCGCTCATGTCTACGGTAAGAGCTGACTTATTACCACCATTTTCGCACAGAAACATGCCGGTTGACATGTGGTAGGGAACCATGTTCGCTTGACCGCTCTGTTCCATAGTAAAGCTTCACCGTCATCTTTTGGGAATGTTAACAAGGAAACACCGGCTGTGTTGGTGTTGCTAAAGGCGGCCGCAATATACCGCTTCCCACCTACATCTTTCTTCTTTGACGTCACCATTATTAATTGAACAAATCGCAAAAGATTCAGCAACACAGATCTCCAGAATACTGTGGAATTATGTGATGAAAAGAGATGACTTATAGCTGTGAACGGTGCTGGACCAAAATGTCCTCTACAATGCGTGACGTCACGCGCACGCTTCATCGTTTTAGCATGATACTTCCGCGCGAAATTTAAAATTGCAATTTAGTAAACTAAACCCGTCGGTAGTAGTGGGTTTCAGTAGGCCTTTAACATCCTGTAATTTTCTTAAAAAAAGACAGTTCACCTTATAACTTGATGTTTAAGATGTTTAAGATGGCAAAATGGCGGCGCCCGGACGGGCTGCGACACTGCGGTGCTCTTGCTAAAGATGGAACATTTGGCGGAAATGCCGGACAGTTCTGCAGACTTCATGGCTGGCTCGCATCGTGGTCACTCCGTGATCACGTACGACCGCCAGACACTTCTGGATATGGACATATCGGGCCGTTTTGGACTGATAGACGCGGGCGTGCTAAACATGCTAACTAGCATGGGAATACGTCGGCGGCTACATCCAGCGGCCTGTGAAGCAGCGGAGTCTAGTAGCAGCGGGGGCCGTCTACGGAGCAGACGCCAGCGGTGTGATCGGAAACGCGGATGTCGAGCGGGGCTAAAAACAAAGCAGAAGGCTAATCCCCACAGAACACCACTTCCCTCCACCCTGAAGACGGATTTAAATAAAGGATGCGAGACTACTGGTCTGGGTAAGGAGTCTGTTAAATTAGAACAAGTTTTTTCTGCTTTGAGTGTTTCAGAGTTGGACATGTGTTTTACTGAGGTGGCTAACTATGATGCGTGCAGTTTATCAAAGCAACAAACAAACAATCGGAAAATCCCCGTTACTGAGGAGGCTAACCATGATGCGTGCAGTTTATCAAAGCAACAATCAAACAATCGGAACATTCCCGTCGTATCAATTCCTAGATATGGTCGTAATTATACTGAATGCACTGGGCATAATAAACACAACATTATTAATATTGCTACTACGGATAATTTGATCAAAAATTCCCTAAAACAGCCCACTACCTATAATATAGGTTTTTTAACATAAGATCATTGTCTCCCAAAACGTTGTTAGTTAATGATATCATCAGAGACAACAATCTTAACGTCATCGGTCTCAGTGAAACCTGGCTTAAACCAAACGACTTTTTTGCGCTAAATGAGGCATGTCCTCCTAACTTTACACATGCGCATATTGCCCGTCCGCTTAAAAGGGGTGGGGGGGTCGCACTAATATACAACGAAAACTTTAACCTTAGTCCTAACATAAATAATAAATATAAATCGTTTGAGGTGCTTACTATGAGGTCTGTCACACCGCTGCCTCTACACCTGGCTGTTATCTACCGCCCCCCAGGGCCCTGTTCGGACTTTATCAATGAATTCTCAGAGTTCGTTGCTGATCTAGTGACACACGCCGATAATATAATCATAATGGGGGACTTTAATATCCATATGAATACCCCATCGGACCCACCGTGCGTAGCGCTCCAGACTATAATTGATAGCTGTGGTCTCACACAAATAATAAATGAACCCACGCATCGCAACGGTAATACGATAGACCTAGTGCTTGTCAGGGGTATCACCGCTTCCAAAGTTACGATACTCCCGCATACTAAAGTATTGTCCGATCATTACCTTATAAAATTCGAGGTTCAGACGCATGTTCGTCAAACTAATAATAATAATAACTGCTATAGCAGCCGCAACATTAATACGGCCACAACGACAACTCTTGCTGACCTACTGCCCTCGGTAATGGCACCATTCCCAAAGTATGTGGGCTCTATTGATAACCTCACTAACAACTTTAACGACGCCCTGCGCGAAACCATTGATAACATAGCACCGCTAAAGTTAAAAAAGGCTACAAAAAAGCGCACCCCGTGGTTTACAGAAGAAACTAGAGCTCAGAAATTATTATGCAGAAAGCTGGAACGCAAATGGCGCACGACTAAACTTGAGGTGCACCATCAAGCATTTAGTGATGGTTTAATAACTTATAAACGCATGCTTACCTTAGCTAAAGCTAATTATTACTCAAATCTCATCCACCGTAATAAAAACGATCCTAAATTTTTGTTTAGTACGGTAGCATCGCTAACCCAACAAGGGACTCCTTCCAGTAGCTCCACCCACTCAGCTGATGACTTTATGCAATTCTTTAGTAAGAAAATTGAAGTCATTAGAAAGGAGATTAAAGACAATGCGTCCCAGCTACAACGGGGTTCTATTAACACTGACACGATTGTATATACGGCGGATACTGCCCTCCAAAATAGTTTCTCTCGTTTTGAGGAAATAACATTAGAGGAATTGTTACAACGTGTAAATGGAATAAAACAAACAACATGTTTACTTGACCCTCTTCCTGGGAAACTGATCAAGGAGCTCTTTGTATTATTAGGTCCATCAGTGCTAAATATTATAAACTTATCACTTTCCTCGGGCACTGTTCCCCTAGCATTCAAAAAAGCGGTTATTCATCCTCTTCTTAAAAGACCTAACCTCGATCCTGACCTCATGGTAAACTACCGACCGGTGTCTCACCTTCCCTTTATTTCAAAAATCCTCGAAAAAATTGTTGCGGAGCAGTTAAATGAACATTTAGCGTCTAACAATCTATGGGAAACCTTTCAATCCGGTTTCAGGGGAAATCACTCCACGGAGACAGCCCTCGCAAAAATGACTAATGATCTATTGCTAACGATGGATTCTGATGCGTCATCTATGTTGCTGCTCCTCGATCTTAGCGCTGCTTTCGATACCGTCGATCATAATATTTTATTAGAACGTATCAAAACACGAATTGGTATGTCAGACTTAGCCCTGTCTTGGTTTAACTCTTATCTTACTGATAGGATGCAGTGTGTCTCCCATAACAATGTGACCTCGGACTACGTTAAGGTAACGTGTGGAGTTCCCCAGGGTTCGGTCCTTGGCCCTGCACTCTTCAGCATCTACATGCTGCCGCTAGGTGACATCATACGCAAATACGGTGTTAGCTTTCACTGTTATGCTGATGACACCCAACTCTACATGCCCCTAAAGCTGACCAACACGCCGGATTGTAGTCAGCTGGAGGCGTGTCTTAATGAAATCAAACAATGGATGTCCGCTAACTTTTTGCAACTCAACGCCAAAAAAACGGAAATGCTGATTATCGGTCCTGCTAGACACCGAACTCTATTTAATAATACAACTCTAACATTTGACAACCAAACAATTAAACAAGGCGACACGGTAAAGAATCTGGGTATTATCTTCGACCCAACTCTCTCCTTTGAGGCACACATTAAAAGCGTTACTAAAACGGCCTTCTTTCATCTCCGTAATATCGCTAAAATTCGCTCCATTCTGTCCACTAAAGACGCCGAGATCATTATCCATGCGTTTGTTACGTCTCGCCTCGACTACTGTAACGTATTATTTTCGGGTCTCCCCATGTCTAGCATTAAAAGATTACAGTTGGTACAAAATGCGGCTGCTAGACTTTTGACAAGAACAAGAAAGTTTGATCACATTACACCTGTACTGGCTCACCTGCACTGGCTTCCTGTGCACTTAAGATGTGACTTTAAGGTTTTACTACTTACGTATAAAGTACTACACGGTCTAGCTCCATCCTATCTTGCCGATTGTATTGTACCATATGTCCCGGCAAGAAATCTGCGTTCAAAGGACTCCGGCTTGTTAGTGATTCCCAAAGCCCAAAAAAAGTCTGCGGGCTATAGAGCGTTTTCCGTTCGGGCTCCAGTACTCTGGAATGCCCTCCCGGTAACAGTTCGAGATGCCACCTCAGTAGAAGCATTTAAGTCTCACCTTAAAACTCATTTGTATACTGTAGCCTTTAAATAGACTCCCTTTTTAGACCAGTTGATCTGCTGTTTCTTTTCTTTTTCTTCTATGTCCCACTCTCCCCTGTGGAGGGGGTCCGGTCCGATCCGGTGGCCATGTACTGCTTGCCTGTGTATCGGCTGGGGACATCTCTGCGCTGCTGATCCGCCTCGACATCTCTGCGCTGCTGATCCGCCTCCGCTTGGGATGGTTTCCTACTGGCTCCGCTGTGAACGGGACTCTCGCTGCTGAGTTGGACCCGCTTTGGACTAGACTCTCGCGACTGTGTTGGATCCATTGTGGATTGAACTTTCACAGTATCATGTTAGACCCGCTCGACATCCATTGCTTTCCTCCTCTCTAAGGTTCTCATAATCATTATTGTCACAGACGTCCCACTGGATCATTACTGTCACCGATGTCCCACTGGGTGTGAGTTTTCCTTGTCCTTATGTGGGCCTACCGAGGATGTCGTGGTGGTTTGTGCAGCCCTTTGAGACACTAGTGATTTAGGGCTATATAAGTAAACATTGATTGATTGATTGATTGACCTAATGTATGAAATAACTTTGGTTATAGATACCAACCTCAAAGCAAGTTTTATTAGTACAAGGTGAAATGATAACTGTGACTGGTAAATGGCAGTCATACATAAGAGATACGTGTAGACTGGAATTTTTTAATGGCAGACACACAGAATAGATATATGTAGAGTACGGATGTCCGATGGCAAGCGCTAAAAAGGCAACTGGAAAGCTCAGAACTTGGGTAAGATTTCCAACTTCCGAAGTAACTGGAATGCAGCATAAAGGCATAGAGAAGTTTCTTAAGCGCAAAAATTATGACTAAATTGGTGAAGCGGTATTTTCACCTGCACTTGAACTTTGACAGCTTTTTTTACTCTTTTTTTAAATATAGGAATTATTATTATTTAACTGGAATGCAGCATATAGTCATAGAGAAGTTTCTTAAGCGCAAAAATTATGACTAAATTGGTGAAGCAATATTTTTACCTGCACTTTACGGACAGATTTTATTTTTTTTTAACATAGTAATTATTATAATTTAACTGGAATGCAGCATAAAGTAAGAGAAGTTTCTTAAGCGCAAACATTGTGACTAAATTGGTGAAGCGGTATTTTTACCTGCACTTGAACTTTATTGACAGATTTTTTTTTTTAAACATAGTAATTATTATTATTTAACTGGAATGCAACAGTAAAGTCATGGAGAAGTTTCTTAAGCGCAGAAATTATGACCAAATTGGTGAAGCGATATTTTTACCTGCACTTGAACTTTACGGACAGATTTTTTTTTTTTTTTAACATAGTAATTATTATAATTTAACTGGAATGCAGCATAAAGTAAGAGAAGTTTCTTAAGCGCAAAAATTGTGACTAAATTGGTGAAGCGGTATTTTCACCTGCGCTTGAACTTTATTGACAGATTTTTATTTTTATTTTTAAACAAAGTAATTATTATTATTTAACTGGAATGCAGCATAAAGTAAGAGAGAAGGTTCTTATAAAGTCATAGAGAAGTCTTTTAAGTGCAACAATTATGACTAAATTGGTGAAGTGGTATTTTTACCTGCACTTGAACTTTATTGACGGATTTTTTTTTAAACATAGTAATTATTATTATTTAACTCGAACGCAACATAAAGTCATAGAGAAGTTTCTTAAGCGCAGAAATTATGACTAAATTGGTGAAGCGGTATTTTCACCTGCACTTGAACTTTATTGACAGATTTTAATTTTTATTTTTAAACAAAGTAATTATTATGATTTAACTGGAATGCAGCTTAAAGTCATAGAGACGTTTCTTAAGCGCAAAAATTATGACTAAATTGGTGAAGCGGTATTTTCACCTGCACTTTAAATTTATTGACAGATTTTTTTTTTTCAAACATAGTAATTATTATTATTTAACTGGAATGCAGCATTAAGTAAGAGAGAAGGTTCTTAAGTGCAAAAATTATGACTAAATTGGTGAAGCGGTATTTTTACCTGCACTTGGACTTTATTGACAGATTTTTATTTTTGTTTTTGAACATAGTAGTTATTATTATTTAACTAGAATGCCGCATAAAGTCATAGAGAAGGTTCTTAAGCGCAAAAATTATGACTAAGTTGGTGAAGCGGTATTTTCACCTGCACTTGAACTTTGACAGATTTTTTTTTTTTTTTTTTTTTTTTAAACATAGGAATTATTATTATTTAACTGGAATGCAGCATAGTCATAGAGAAGTTTCTTAAGCGCAAAACTTATGACTAAATTGGTGAAGCGGTATTTTCACCTGCACTTAAACTTTTATTGACATTTTTTATTTTTCAAACATAGTAATTATTATTATTATTATTATTATTAATTTAATCCATCCATCCATCCCATCCATTTTCTACCGCTTATTCCCTTTTGGGGTCGCGGGGGGGCGCTGGCGCCTATATCAGCTACAATCGGGCGGAAGGCGGGGTATACCCTAGACAAGTTGCCACCTTATTTATATCAGTTTTTTTTTTATGTGTATTTTTTTTTGTAATCACACTGACTTAAGCATTGATAATATTGTCTGTGGTTAAAACATGCTTTAATATCATTTGACAAGTGTTATCCTGTTAAACTACAAGTGGGTCAGATATAATTATAGAATTTGATTAAAGTGACTAATTCAGTGTTAATATTGGAGTGGGTCCCCGGGCCCCTCTGTGGTGAAAAAATGTACTATACCCCCTTGTACAGAGGAACTTGGACCAGTATAAACAATTTGGCAGATCCTTGCATTGACACTTTAATCTCCAAAACGCCAGTGTCCATTTCAGTGGACACTTGTACACTGCATAACAGGGCTATTTTTTTTTGTCTGAAATTTGAAAGTGGAATAGCCCTTGTTTAATTATTTCATAAATACATACAACCTGAATTCTTATGATTCGTCACACCAAGTTATATTCTATGTTTGTGTTAAGTATTATTCTCCTTAGTTTAGTGACTTGTTATGTTCTCAATGCTCCTTTGCTCCCTTGGTTACGTTTTATTGTTGCCAGGTGGCTGATTAGCTGCACCTGCGTTCTGTTTATTAATTAGCGTCTTCACCTGTTTTGTCCCCTAATTACTGCCCTTTATATTCTGGTGCCTCGCTGTCTTTGTATCTGGTCCATTGTTTACTCCAGACGACGGTCTGTTTGTTGGTGTTGTTGTTTGCTTCTTGCTACGTACGTTTTTCTAGACTGACCATACGTCCTCTTTTCCCAACATGTCCTCTTTTACAGGGCTGTCCGGGCTGTCCGGGCGGAGTTTCTTAAATGCCTTAAATGTACGACATTTTGAGTAAGGGTTGAGTTTTTTTTCAATTTACGTTCAGGGTTGAGGGGTTAAAAATAAAATAAATTGTGAGGGTGTGTGCAAGCAGCAACATTCGTGAGGGATGGGCAGAGACAGAGAGAGTGAGAGAGTTATGATAAGCGCATGCGTCGCCAGGCTCTGCTTTTTATCCATAGATTTATCAGATATACTTTTTTATTATCTATAGCAGGGGTGTGAAAAGTGTGCCCCAGAGGCCATTTGCGGCCCACAGCTAATGTTTTAAAGGCCCATGGCACATTCTAAAAATACTATTAAAATTAACAAAAGTGAAATAAAAAAGGCTTGAAATTGAAATATAATTTAGAAAAAGATGCAATGTTGACTAATAAAACAAAGCAGTTTTTTTTCTTTCAAACTATCATTGCTCAAAACATAATATTGAATCAAAATCAATGTTATTGTGAATTATTGACCTATCCAAGGTTCCGATTACTTCACATCAAATATTCCATTTTGAAAAAATATTTTTGGTGGAAGATTTTGCATATTTTGTGTGTTTCCCAATAAAAACATAGTTTTGTTTGACAAAAAAGGGCGGAAAACAAACAAACAAAAAAACAAAACAAACTAAAACATTTTGAAATGAGGGTTAGATCTGAAGTTGATGTAGACTCCAGAGATTTAAGCGTTAAATATAAATTGTATGTATGCCCTGGCACACCACTATCATCATTTCATGACCCAACCGACCTTTTTACACTTTTATACTGAAATAAATACACCTACAACTTGCTAAATAAAAACATAGAAAAAACTACCAGCAGTGGTAAAGTTCCGATCCATGAAGGAAAGAAGAAATTGAATGAATGTTTATAACTGAATACATTTACATATGTATAGAAATTTGTTTTATTTTTATATAATTTTTTTATGAATTAATGTTATATCTCTGTGATCATGTTTTGTTTAGTTGTGTTAAATTACTTCAAGACTCCATTAGTTCCTGTTTTTTCACTCCATTGTTTTGTTTCCATACCTACCAATCAGTTCACCTGATTCATTAGAACTCACGCACCTGTTTTCAAGCACCACAGCACTATTTAAGCCTGTAGTTGCCAGGCAGTGAGCCTGGGGACATCATCATCTACACACCCTTGCTCCATTCTGATGATCCATGCTCTTTTCTTGTTCCTCGTAAGTTGTGTTATTCATGCCATACTTTGCAAGTTTTGTTTTATGTACATAGTTCATGTTGTAGTAATAGTTTTGTTTCATAGCCAAGTTTTTGTAGCTCCTCTGTGTGTTCCTTTTTTTGAATTAAGACTAAAATATGTCGTTACCTTTTCATCGTGTCCGATACAGTCACTTAGCACCTCGGGAAAACAGAACAACAACCAGAGTCCACGCCTTGACAATTAAGTAACGTTTATGACAACTGAGGAGAGGCGGAGCTTGCAGTCCGACGGCGAGCGGCGAGGCGGGGCGTGCCGGGAGCGACGCCGCAATCAAGCTCAGGTGCGCGGATCGCGCACTTTTACACAACCAATTAATCTCCTCTCGCTGTTTAAAACGGCAGCAACGGAGGAGGGCAAGGCAGAAGGAGTTGGAGAACACGCAGCACCTGCAGTGAAGTGAATTATATTTATATAGCGCTTTTCTCTAGTGACTCAAAGCGCTTTACATAGTGAAACCCAATATCTAAGTTACATTTAAACCAGTGTGGGTGGCACTGGGAGCAGGTGGGTAAAGTGTCTTGCCTCAGGACACAACAGCAGTGACTAGGATGGCGGAAGCGGGAATTGAACCCGCAACCCTCAAGTTTCTGGCGCGGCCGCTCTACCAACCGAGCTATGCCGCCCTGCATCCACCTGCAGCAGTGAATAAAGAGCGGCGACGACGGAAACGGGGCCGACTGAAGAGCGACACGGAGGAGCGGGCAGTGGGAGCGACGACGGCGCACAAGACTTTCTTTATTTGAAAAAATAAACAAGAGTGAAACCTGAACAAGCGTGTCCTTCCTTGATGGTCCTGGGAACCCGCACAACGGCAAAAATCCATCACACCAACCTTTTTCCAAAACACAATATAGAATGTGAGATATACCTGGATAACTGGTATACCTGGGTTAGTAGAGTAGCCATGCCCGCAACTTGAGGGTCGCAGGTTCGATTCCCGCTTCCGCCATCATAGTCACTGCCGTTGTGTCCTTGGGCAAGACACTTAACCCACCTGCTCCCAGTGACACCCACACTGGTTTAAATGTAAGTTAGATATTGGGTTTCACTGTGTAAAAGCGCTTTGAGTCACTAGATAAAAGCGCTATATAAATATAATTCACTTCACAATTCACTTCACTAATGCATATGTTTATCTTTTCGTTTTGTTTTTTTTCAAAACGTTTAGGACCCCAAAAATTTACCGTGGGATCCCATTTTGAAAATTCCTAGCGCCAACACTGCTGTCAACAAAGGAGAAGAAAATGCGTTATTTAAAAAAATATATTATTTGTACAGCACGTTCGAGTATTGGTAGCAAAATTTCACAAAGTCCCGGCCTTGGCATGCATTTATGTTCTCTTTTTTATCGGATTTCAGAATATGGTGAGCCTAATGTTGCCTTGTGTATTGAACTAAAGAATAATTCGGCGTCTATGGAACCGCAAACACTCCACGACATTAATGCTTAAATTCCCTCATGAAAGACATGTTCTGTGTGGTGTTCGTAAACGTTCCACCAGAAATCGTTTAAAACGAGTGACTCAGTTGTTCTCTTTTTATTAAATCACGTTGTATCGGGGGCAAACTATCTAATATTGACACAGAGTTGCATAACTTTCCCAGTGACTGCTCCCCTTGGAGCATCAATCACCCAGACAGCCTCGTTCATCAAGGTGTCCCGCCAGCCCCATTCTCTTGTGACATTAAAGCCTGATTTAGGTGCATCACTGTATCTTGCTGTAGCATCTTTTAACTTTGGAACAACCAATTTTCTTATCTAAATGCGTCCTCACGCGTCATATTTCAGCCTCAATTTAAAATATTTAAAGCCTGAGCTGAGTCTATGGGGGTATGCGGTTCATCAAGTGACCTGCAGAAACACACTTAAATACAAACCCCGTTTCCATATGAGTTGGGAAATTGGTGTTAGATGTAAATATAAACGGAATACAATGATTTGCAAATCATTTTCAACCCATATTCAGTTGAATATGCTACAAAGACAACATATTTGATGTTCAAACTGATAAACATTTTTTTTTTTTTTTGCAAAAAATCATTAACTTTACAATTTGATGCCAGAAACACGTGACAAAGAAGTTGGGAAAGGTGGAAATAAATACTGATAAAGTTGAGGAATGCTCATCAAACACTTATTTGGAACATCTCACATGGGTGTGCAGGCTAGTTAGGAACAGGTGGGTGCCATGATTGGCTATAAAAACAGCTTCCCAAAAAATGTTCAGTCTTTCACAAGGAAGGATGGGGCGAGGTACACCCCTTTGTCCACAACTACGTGAGCAAATAGTCAAACAGTTTAAGAACAACGTTTCTCAAAGTGTAATTGCAAGAAATTTAGGGATTTCAACATCTATGGTCCATAATATCATCAAAAGGTTCAGAGAATATGGAAAAATAACTCCAAGTAAGCGGCATGGCCGAGAACCAACATTGAATGACTGTGACCTTCGATCCCTCAGACGGCACTGAATCAAAAACCGACATCAATCCCTAAAGGATATCACCACATGAGCTCAGGAACACTTCAGAAAACCACTGTCACTAAATACAGTTTGTCGCTATATCTGTAAGTGCAAGTTAAAGCTTACTATGCAAGGCGAAAGCCATTTATCAACAACATCCAGAAACGCAGCCGGCTTCTCTGGGCCGTAAATCATCTAAGATGGACTGATGCAAAGTGGAAAAGTGTTCTGTAGTCTGACGAGTCCACATTTCAAGTTTTTTTGGGAAATATTTGACATCGTGTTATCCGGACCAAAGGGGAAGCGAACCATCCAGACTGTTATCGAAGCAAAATTCAAAAGCCAGCCTCTGTGATGGTATGGGGGTGCATTAGTGCCCAAGGCATGGGTAACTTACACATCTGTGAAGGCACCATTAATGCTGAAAGGTACATGCATGTTTTGGAATAACATATGCTGCCATCTAAGTGCCATCTTTTTCATGGACGCCCCTGCTTATTTAAGCAAGACAATGCCAAGCCACAATCAGCACCTGTTACAACAGCGTTGCTTCGTAAAAAAAAAAAAGAGTGCGGGTACTTTCCGCTGGGCCCGAGCTCATTTAAGATGGACTGATGCAAAGTGGAAAAGTGTTCTGTGGTCTGACGAGTCCACATTTAAAATGATATTTGGAAATTATGGACGTGGTGTCCTCCGGAACAAAGAGGAAAATAACCCTTTGGATTGTTATAGGCGCGAACTTCGAAAGCCAGCATCTTTGATGGTATGGAGGTGTATAAGTGCCCAAGGCATGGGTAACTTACACATCTGTGAAGGCACCATTAATGCTGAATGGTCCATACAGGTTTTGGAGCAAAATATGTTGTCATCCCAGCAATGTTATCATGGACGCCCCTGTTTATTTCAGCAAAACAATGCCAAGCCACGTGTTACAACAGCATGGCTTCGTAGCAAAAGAGTGCGGGTACTTTCCTGGCCCGCCTGCAGTCCAGACATGTCTCCCATCGAAAATTTGTGGCACATTATGAAGCGTAAAATACGACAGCGGACTGTTGAAGGACTAAAGCGCTACATATAACAAGAATGGGAAATAATTCCACTTTTAAAGCTTCAACAATTAGTTTCCTCAGTTCCCAAACGTTTATTGAGTGTTTTGTTAAAAGAAAAGGTGATGTAACACAGTGGTGAACATGCCCTTTCCCAACTACTTTGGCATGTGTTGCAGTCATGAAATTCTAAGTTAATTATTATTTGCAAAAAAATTTGAGTTCGAACATCAAATATCTTGTCTTTGTAGTGCTTTCAACTGAAAATGGGTTAAAAATGATTTGCAAATCATTGCATTCCGTTTATATTTACCTCTAACACAATTTCCCAACTCATATGGAAACGGGGTTTGTAAGTTAACTGGCACTTTACGTCATATTGTAATAGGTCGACTTAAAGTGTTGCTGTTGGTATGTCTCATATGAGACACGTATAGCGGCTATCGGGCTAAGAGACGCGAGCAATGCGAAGCTGATTCATAGCCAGAAGGCCAGCGCATCTTCCGCACTATCGGCCCCAATTGGACGTCCGCAGACTGAGTCGCCTTGCTGGCGGGACATTTCGCTGATGATACCGTAAAAAAAATATGAAACAGTCACAGGCTCTTAACTCACTCATGACTGTTCTGCCAGCACAGCTCTAACAACATCATGGAGTCTGCTGACGACACAACCATCACGGGCCTCAACAACGATAAAACCGCCGACACAACACAGAAGCGGCTGGTGCCAGGAAAACATCTCTCCGAACATCGCAGACAGTCGTGGAAAGTTGACTTCAGGAGACAGCATAAAAATCAGATGTTCCCCCCCTCTTGAGAAGGCCACTCAAGATTACATTTTTTAGCTTCTGTAACCCACTTAAGTAGAGTTAATGAATTGATATTTTAAAAATTACTTGTTAAGTTTTGTATTTATTGTTTTGCGATTCAAGTTCTGTGGTAGGCTTGTGTTGATTCCACTGATTGACAGCAACTAAAGAACGATTGGAAACTTTCCCTGAATTGAATGTCTATGAAGGTTCTCAACCATCCAGGTTATCGTCATCCCAGGGCATTCAATCGATATCAACTGGACTGCTGGGTTTGTCTTGGAAAAAGTTGTGCTGCTCATGCGAACTTGCTTCATCAATTTGTGGTCATAGACTTAGATCGGTCAGACCTAGTCTAGCGGTTGGTGCAAAAAAACCCCAAATATTTATACTCCAAAAACCAGGTTAAGGATGGTTTCGCCCCAGTCCTACTGTGAAAGCCAATGACAGTTCTTGAAATGTAAATTCCCCTCCTTAGCAATGAGGTATAGTGGCAGAACGATCCCTGTGGATCGACGACTACCAGTGCAAAATAGTCGGAATCCCCAGCGTAAGCATTCATTCAGTTGCAAACAAATGGCACAAATGGCATCCTGGTCACCTTCTGTGACAAGAATGTTTTTTAACTCCTTGTGATAGTCGTTTGCTGTCTTGCGGGTTCCATGGACCATAAAGGAAGGACATCTCGCTTGAGCAGGTTTGACTTGCTTTATTTTTTTAAAACAGCTCGTCTTCAGGTCGGGACGCATTCAGCTCCTTCTCCACTGCTCGCTCCTTGGTTTCTTTTCAGCCGCCGTCTTTGTCGTCTGCTCTCTGTTGCTTTCGCTCCTCGGTCGTTGCTGCGGCCTCTCCTCCTCCTTCTGCCTCACCCTCCTCCGCTGCTACCCTTTTATGCAGCCCGAGGAGATTCATTGATTGATCTGGCCTGTAGCGTTGCTCTCGGCCGCATTCTCCGCCTCCTTGCCGCCATCTTCGGCCGGGCTCCAGCGTGCCCCGCCCCGCTCCTCGTTCGCCGGCTGCGCCTCTCCACACTCCTGTTATTTGTTGGAAGCAAAATTGCATGAATGGATTTACATGAACCCCGAATTAAAGAAGTTGAAAACTTATTGGGGTGTTACCATTTAGTGGTGAATTGTACGGAATATGTACTGAACTGTGCAATCTACTAAAAAAAAGTTTCAATCAATTTATCAATCAATGCAGAGTCTTTGATGAAGCCTACTCGAATGAGTGGCGAAACACCCTCCCAGTTTTTGGAGTATAAATATTTGGGGTTTTGGCACCAACCGCTGGACTAGATCTGACCGATCTAAGTCTGTGAGCACAAATTAATGAAGCCTACTTGGATGAGCGGCGAAACGTCTTACAAGACTGTGGAAAGGCGGAGCTGGCAGTCCGACAGTGAGGCAGGACACACCGTAGCCCAGCCCAAGATGGCGGCAAGGAGACGTGGCCGGCAGTTTGACAGCAAGGCAGGGCACGCCGGAGCCTGGCCCAAGATGGGGACAACTTAGTAATCCTCTCGCACTGTTTAAAAGGGCGACAGCCGTGAACTGTGACTGAGAGCGCGAGAGAGGCGATGACGCCCGAAGCAAAAAAGCAAGCGGAAGAGCGAAGTGGCAGACGGAGCAGCTAAAAAGCAGTCTTTATTGAAAAATAAAGAAGTCTAAACGTGCCGCCACTATGTCCTTCCTTGACGGTCCTTGGAACCGGCACGACGGCTTGAGAAGTCTGTCACAAAGACAGACCAAGCAGTCCAGTTGCGATCGACTGAACGCCCTGAGACTTGACTTGAATATTTTCTTGACTGACTTGACATTATCGAAGACTCTTTCCGTGACAAACATTTCTTCAAAGGACATGTATTTATTTTATTTTATTATGTTGTTGGCCCATAGGTTGTATATTCTATGTGTATTGTTTACTTGTCCAACAATCTAACTAAAGGTTCACAATCAGTACTTACGCCTGTGTCCATTGGTTGTTGCTATTACTCTGAGAGCCAACTAACCTAGAGTCAGACGTGTACGTACTTAATCTCACTGTTGAATGATTCTAAAACAGTAAATTTCGTGAGCTGATAGGATTACAGAGTTATACGGGGGTCTGGTACATGCCGAAAGACATCCAAGACATAGACCACAAAGACGCATGTTCCTGGTGCCTTTCAGTAAATGGTACAATAACCTAACAGCTTTTAGCACCACTCCGAGTTTTTTTGAGCATTCATTCAGTTGTTAACAAATGGCACAAATGGCATACTTGTCTCATTCTGTGACCAGAATGTTTTTAACTCCTGTTATATTTTGGAAACTAAATTGCAGAGTCTTTGATGAAGCCTACTCGAATTAGCGGCGAAACGTCTTCCAAGACAAACCAAGCAGTCCGGTTGTGATCGACAGAACGCCCTGAGACTTGACTTGAATATTTTCTTGACCGACTTGACATTATTGAAGACTCTTTTCATAACAAAAACTTCAAAAGACATGTATATATTTTATTTTATTTGGTTTTTGGCCCATAGGTTGTATATTCTATGTGTATCGTTTACTTGTCCAACATTCTAACTAAAGGTTCACAATCAGTACTTACGCCTGTGTCCATTGGTTGTTGGTATTACTCTGAGAGTCAACAAACCTAGAGTCAGACGTGTACGTACTTAATCTCACTGTTGAATGATTCTAAGACGGTACATTTCGTGAGCTGATAGTATTACAGAGTAATACGGGGGTCTGGTACTTGCCGAAAGACATCCAAGACGTAGACCACAACCGGTGTTAAAGATCTCAGCACAAATACTCTTCGTCCTGGTGCCATTTAGTAAATGGTACAATAACCTAACAGATTTTAGCACCACTCCGAGCTTCTTTGAGCATTCATTCAGTTGTAAACAAATGGCACGAATGGCATACAGGTCTCATTCTGTGACCAGAATGTTTTTAACTCCTGTTATATTTTGGAAACTAAATTGCAGAGTCTTTGAAGAAACCTACTCGAATGAGCGACGAAACGTCTTCCAAGACAAACCAAGCAGTCCGGTTGCGATCGACTGAACGCCCTGAGACTTGACTTGAATATTTTCTTGACTGACTTGACATTATAGAAGACTCTTTCCATAGCAAAAACTTCAAAGGACATGTATTTATTTTATTTTACTAGGTTGTTGGCCCATAGGTTGTATATTCTCTGTATCGTTTACTTGTCCAACGTTCTAACTAAAAGTTCACCATCAGTACTTACGCCTGTGTCCATTGGTTGTTGCTATTACTCTGAAAGCCAACAAACCTAGAGTCGGACGTGTGCGTACTTAATCTCACTGTTGAATGATTCTAAGACGGTAAATTTCGTGAGCTGACAGGTTTACAGAGTAATACGGGGGTCTGGTACTTGCCGAAAGACATCCAAGACGTAGACCAAAACCGGTGTTAAGGATCTCAGCACAAATACTCTTCTTCCTGGTGACATTTAGTAAATGGTACAATAACCTAACAGCTTTTAGCACCACTCCGAGTTTCTTTGCCACAATCTTATTAAGTGTTGTGTTTTAGAAGCTGGTTTCAAGCCAATTCATGCAATAATTCAATGTTCAATAGTGCATGTAAACCTATTGACTCACAGGTTCATTCTGACCCAGAGTCAGAAATGTCAGAAAATGGGAAAATGGTACTGCATTTAGCAGAAGTGATGCCACTTACGTATTTGAGCTAAAAAATCATTCCCATGGCCAGCCGTATTGGCTCTGTCTTGCCTCTGGACCCAGACAGGGAGGGGCGAGAGAGTGAGGCGGACAACCTGCACAAGTCTCTCACTTAAATTCCATTCACGCAGTGGTCTTCTTCATCACCCTTAATTCATCAAGTATCAAGTCCTGTGGTGACGAACGAGCGACCGAGCAGCAGATGTGGATAAACTCAAAGCTGTGGCTACAGACCTGCACACAGGCGGCTCAGGACACAGATGGATGATGCATAATGATGGTCCTCGTTTCGTCGGAAGGACAAACAGCAGGCACATTAATAAGAACCCTCGCCATGACGGGACGGCACACACTAGTAACACAATAAATTATTATTTTTTTAAAAGCCTTCTATCCTAAGGTAGACCAAAACTCTACCATTACTTGCCGTTCTAGAACTCCTCATTTAGTTTGCAGAAACTGTCATGTTGTTTGTTTTGTGCTTTTGGTTGCATCGACATACTGTTCACACTCTCGGGTGAAACCTTGCAGGCTCAAATTATCCTATTTTCCCTTACAGATGCACGGTTCATTCTGTTGGGCTTCCATTTAATCTTAACAAACTGGCTACGAACATGCAGAATCTTTGACAGGGAATTTATCACTCTGGACAGTGCAGGTAATTATGTTATTATTGGATGGATGAACTCCATATGTCTTTGTGCAGTCATTCCAGCATGTTGCAAATTGCTTGCAGTACCACGTCAGTATAAATGACAAAAGGACAATCAAAAAGATTCCATCCATTGGTACACCCTTTACCATTACTCGTACCATTTATAATAAAAACAAAAATAAATGTCTAAGTAAAAGGAAAATGTCCAATATATTTTTGTCATATATATATATATATATATATATATATATATATATATATATATATATATATATATATATATATATATATATAGGTGTGGGAAAAATCACATATTGCGCTCTACCACGGCATCGAGCACTATTCTCTGGATAATCCAATCAAGACATATATATATATATATATATATATATATATATATATATATATATATATATATATATAAATATATATATGTGTGTGTGTGTATGTATATATATAATATATATATATATATATATATATATATATATATATATATATATATATATATATATATATATATATATACATATATATATATGTGCGGGCGTGTGTTTGTATATATATGTGTGTGTGTGTGTATATATATATATATATATATATATATATGTCTGTGTGTGTATATATATGTGTGTGTATATATATATATGTGTTTGTATATATATATATATATATATGTGTGTGTGTGTATATATATATATGTGTGTGTATATATATATATATATATATATATATATATATACATATATACTGTATATGCGTCTATGTATATATGTGTGTGTATATATATATATATATATATATATATAGATGGATAGTACTTTTTTGATTCCTTGTATATGTATGTATCCATCCATCCATCCATCCATTTCCTACCGCTTATTCCCTTTTGAGGTCGTGGGGGGCGCTTGTGCCTATCTCTGCTACAATCGAGCGGAAGGTAGAGTACACCCTGTACAAGTCGCCCCTCATTGCAGGCCTATATTTGTGTTTGTATACATATATATATATATATATATATATATATATATATATGACCTTAAGGCTTTACTTTAAAACCTACAGAAAAAAATATCTTGATTTCTCTATTACTTCCTTTTAACTTCCCAGACTAACGGCATATGCGGATGCAATTTACATTCACTTGCCGAAAGCCACAAACCATAAAAGTCTGGCGCCTTTTCATGTTTTATGTGATCAGTGTCAGAGTTCAATTAGTCCACATAATACTTAATGAAGCTTCCTCGCTTCAGACTATGTTTGTCAAGGTGTCAAGTCATTGTAACTCAGAGCATCACAGCCAAGTTTCCACTCACTACCTTTTCTTTTGACAGTTTTTTTTTCCATAAAGGGGTCATATAATGATAGTTTTTATAAATTTTAAACACTTCCTTGGGGTCTACAAAACATGTAATGTGGTGTGGAGAGGCGGAGCCGACGGGCCGACAGCGGGGTCGGGCAAACCGTGATCCTACTCAAGAAGGCGGCCAGGAGGCGGAGTATGCAACGGAGCGGAGAGCCAGGGCGCGCCTGGAGCGACGCTGCAGCGATTAGAACCAGGTGCGTAACACACACACCTGCTCTCAATCTGTGTATCTCCTCCTGCTGTATAAAAGGGGAGAAGGAGGAGCAATCGGGGCAAAAGGAGTAGGAGAGAGTTGGAGTGAAGACGACCAGACGAACGACCAGACGAACAACCAGACGAACGACCAGACGAACAATGAGCCCCTGAGGAAGACGGAGTCACCGGCGACCGAAAGGCCAGCCGAGACAAGCAGCAGAGCAATCGGCGTGACCGACTGGGACACAAACTGGTTTATTGAAATAATAAACGAGAGTCAAACCTGATCAGCGATGTCCTCCATCAATGGTCCATGCAACCCGCATGATGTCTGCAAGAAGCCGTTCACATGGGGTTTCTTCGGTCAAAATGTTTTACAGACCGGTTAAAAGCCACTTTCTGACCGTCTCGTTAGGATGCTCCTTATTTACATGCCTCCACTTTGACAGCAACTTCTCTCCATACATTACATTGTATTAGAAATGGCAACCAAAGAGCATGCATGTATAAGCCAGTCTGCCTTTACAACAAGAGGATAGAAAAAAAGAAAATAAACTTATTGACTACGATGGCGGACTCGCGCAAAGCTCCAAGGGTAAAACTTCACCATATATGGAAATACACGCTGATGTCAGCAATAAGAAAAAATGTCACAAATGGTGCAGAAAGTAAAGGCAATTTTATTACTAAAATATGGAAGATGAGTATGATATCTTTTCCCCACTCTATGTTTGGTGTGTGGCTATCCTGTAACGGTCGGGAAATTGATGTGTCAAACACAATTCATGACAGTGTAAACCGAACGCACATCATTTGAAATCCAAGCTCGTGACCAAAGAAACTGTGTCGTACTGCATATGTAAAAAAAAAAAATCAGTGGTGGTTTTAATCAAGTGAACAGCGGTGTAACAGGGGCGTGAAGGGCACTTAAAAACGAAAGATATTGAAAGCAAATGACCCCATTAGTGTTGTCATTAACACCACTAACAAACTCCTTTGGGTGTGCGATGCCCACTCAACTGATAGCTCAATGGATCCATTACCTCCACATTTTGTATGCAAGGAAAGAACGGTAATGTCCGGGGGGGGGGGAATAGACGCTATTAGTCTTATGATTTTGTGCATACTACGACTAAGCTGTAGGGTTGCACGATACAGACGATATACCATGTAAATCAGGGGTCTCAGACTCCGTTAATGCGCCCTATAATCCAGTGCGTCTTGTATATGAAAGAATCTGCAGTGCGTCTTTTAATCCGGTGCGCCCTATGGTCCGGAAAATACGGTTGTGGAAGGGGGCGTGGCCTGCGGGCCTGCAGCGAGGCAGGGTGTGCCAGATGGGCCATCCACGAACCTGTCGTTGACTTCAAGGCCGGTCCTGGCACAACCCGCTTCGCTGCAGGCCCGCGGGCCACGCCCCCCTTCACAACAGTGTATTGGTTTTACAGGGAAAAATAAGGCGCACCCTAGCAACATCAGTACGATTGGAAACAACTCATGCTGTTTGAGGGTTCCATGGTTGTTCTTAAGCAAATTTCCCTTTTAAAAACAGATCTTTGGAACACTACTCTTTAATAAAGTAACAAAAAAAGAGTAGATAATCACATTCGATTCTTGCAATGCTGTCGAATTTAAAGGAAGACGAGTATATAAATCCTCAAAAATCCATCTTTCCGGGCATTGGCTTGATGCTTTGTGCTGGTCGAAGAAAGACTGAACGAATTAGGTGGAACTTAAGAAAAGTAATGAATGTCCAAACCAGTAAAACACTTTAGCCCCCAAAGCGAATACTGAGAATTGTACCATGAGGACAGTTTTATTACAACTAGATTGCATTTTTTTTTTTTTTTACTACTGTGACAGGTCTCCAGCCGTCATTGTGTGGTATGCAGGGACCATCGATGCAAGACGCATGGGAGCAGGTTTGACTCTCGTTTATTATTTCAATGAACAAATTTTGGTTCCAGTCGTTTGCGGCAATTGTCTCGGCGCGCCTTTCGGTGGCTGCGTCTTCGTCTTCGTTGTCGGTTGTTTCCTCTTCTACTTCTGCCACGATTGCTCCTCCTTCTCCCCTTTTATGCTGCAGCAGAAGATGCAGGGATTGATAGCAGGTGTGTCGTTTACACACCTGACTCGGATTGCTGCAGCGTCGCTCCAAGTGCGCCCCACCTCTCCGCTCCGCTGCATGCTCCGCCTCCTGGCCGCCATCTCGGGTAGGACCGCTGTCTGTCCTATCCTGCCGTCGGCTCGTCGGCTCCGTCTCTCCACAACTACAAATGCAAAACGGTCGCTTTTTAATGTCTTTTCACTGAGCCAATTTACAGGATGGCATTGGTACATGTTACGCTAAAAACTGAGGTACATTTCACATTATTTGATTTTTGTTGAGTAATCTTGAAGCGTAAAGCAATAACAGGTGGTTGGGAGCAACCTGAGGGTTCCTAGTTCGATCCCCATCTTCTTCCAGCCATCAGTGTGTGAATGTGTGTGTGAATGGGTGAATGTGGAAATAGTGTCAAAGTGCTTTGAGTACCTTAAAAAAAGGTAAGAAAGTGCTATACAAGTACAACCCATTTACCATTTTTCTACCAACCTAGTCACGTCCGTTGTGTCCTTGAGCAAGACACTTCACCCTTGCTCCTGATGGGTCGAGGTTAGCGCCTTGCCCGGCAGCTCCCTCCATCTGTGTGTGAATCATACTTGCCAACCATGAGACCTCTGATTTCGGGAGGTGGGGGGTGGCCTGGCGTGGGGTGGAGTCGTGGTTGGGGGCGTGGTCGGGGGCGTGGTTAAGAGGGGAGGAGTATATTTACATCTACAATTCACCAACTCGAGTATTTCATATATATAAGGTATATAAATAGATAAATATATATATATATGTATGAAATACTTGACTTTCAGTGAATTCTAGCTATACATATGTATTTTATTATATATATAAATAAAATAAATAGTTGAATTTCAGACGGCACTTAACAAATACACAGTAATAAAAACACAGTTGTTCTACTAACTGTACTGTGCTTGCTGGTTACAAAAAAAAAAAAACAACAACACTTACCTTTCACTATTTGAGTAACCTTTGTTCTGCCATTTGCGTACTGGCGAGAGTCACTTGCCGTCAGGTGCCCAACACCACGTAAATTGTTGGCCAATCAAAAAGCAACCCCATAACGCAATAGCCAAGATTCACCAGGAGATGGCAACACACAACATGGAATCACTCTATTACAGACGGTGTCGACATGGCTGTAACTTCCTCTTTCTTATGCTACGTCTCTTTGTGTGTGCGGTTTTTTATTTAAAGTCCATAGATCAGGGGCGTCAAACTCATTTTAGATCGGGGGCCACATGGAGAAAAATCTACTCGTAAGTGGGCCGGAGTGGTAAAATCACGGCACGATAACCTAAAAATAAAGACTACAGATTGTTTTCTTTGTTAAAAATAGAACAAGCACAATATGAAAATGTACAAATTATGTTTTTTTACACTTATTTGTTGCAGTTAATAGTATTCTGACTTTTTTTATCGTTATTTGTACTTTCTGTATAAATTACGTGATAATGTTCGTCAGTCAACTTATTGGTGTTCATTTTCAATCCATCAAGATAAAAAAACGATATCAAAATCAAATAACCGGTTGTTATTTATGTAGTTTGCTCATTTTCCTCGACTGGTGCACTAACATATTATGGTTTATTTTGTAGCATCATCTACAATCAATCAATCAATCAATCAATCAATCAATGTTTATTTATATAGCCCTAAATCACAAATGTCTCAAAGGACTGTACAAACCATTACGACTACGACATCCTCGGAAGAACCCACAAAAGGGCAAGGAAAACTCACACCCAGTGGGCAGGGAGAATTCACATCCAGCGGGATGCCAGTGACAATGCTGACTATGAGAAACCTTGGAGAGGACCTCAGAAGTGGGCAAACCCCCCCCTCCAGGGGACCGAAAGCAATGGATGTCGAGCGGGTCTAACATGATACTGTGAAAGTTCACTCCATAGTGGCTCCAACACAGCCGCGAGAGTTCAGTTCAAAGCGGACCCAAGACAGCGGCGAGAGTCCCGTCCACAGGAAACCATCCCAAGCGGAGGAGGATCAGCAGCGTAGAGATGTCCCCAACCGATACACAGGCGAGCGGTCCATCCTGGGTCCCGACGAGCGGTCCATCCTGGGTCTCGACTATGGACAGCCAGTACTTCATCCATGGTCATCGGACCGGACCCCCTCCACAAGGGAGGGGGGACATAGGAGAAAAACGAAAAGAAGCGGCAGATCAACTGGTCTAAAAAGGAGGTATATGTAAAGGCCAGACTATACAAATGAGTTTTAAGGTGAGACTTAAATGCTTCTACTGAGGTGGCATCTCGAACTGTTACTGGGAGGGCATTCCAGAGTACTGGAGCCCGAACGGAAAACGCTCTATAGCCCGCAGACTTTTTTTGGGCTTTAGGAATCACTAATAAGTCTTTTGAACGCAGATTTCTTGCCGGGACATAAGGTACAATACAATCGGCAAGATAGGATGGAGCTAGACTGTGTAGTATTTTATACGTAAGTAGTAAAAATATACCAATACTTGCTATTGTGACATCTATCGCAGTGGTCCCCAACCTTTTTGTAGCTGTGGACCGGTCAACGCTTGATAATTTTTTATTTATTTATAAATTTTTGTTTCTTTTTTGTCATGAAAAATTGAGTTTTTTTGGGTTGGTGCACTAATTGTGAGTGTATCTTGTGTTTTTAATGTTGATATAATAAAAATAAAATTAAATAATTTTTTCCGCGGCCCAGTACCAATCAAGCTGCGGCCCGGTGGTTGGGGACCACTGATCTATTAGACACATTTAGAACTGTTTATTTCATTCAAAAAAATCTGGCTCTTTTTTATACTTAGCAAACTCATCCGACGGGCCGGATAAAAACCTGTTCGGGGGCCTGATCCGGCCCGCGGGCCGTACGTTTGACACCCCTGCCATAGATGTTGTAATGTGATTGGGCAGGCAAGCTGTTTTTTTAGTGGGAAAGCGGACATGAAAACAGGCTCAGGTCCGCATGGAGCTGGATGGGGCGTGTCTTCCAGCTCCGCTGAATTTCGGGAGATTTTCCGGAGAAAATTTCTTCCGGGAGGTTGTCGGGAGAGGCGCTGAATTTCGGGAGGGTTGGCAAGTATGATGTGAATGCGTGTGTGAATGTTTGAATGTAGAAATAGTGTCAAAGCGCTTTTAAGCACCTTGAAGGTAGAAAAGTGAAGTGAAGTGAATTATATTTATATAGCGCTTTTCTCTAGTGACTCAAAGCGCTTTACATAGTTAAACCCAATATCTAAGTTACATTTAAACCAGTGTGGGTGGCACTGGGAGCACGTGGGTAAAGTGTCTTGCCCAAGGACACAACGGCAGTGACTAAGATGGCGGAAGCGGGAATCGAACCCGCAACCCTCAAGTCGCTGGCACGGCCACTCTACCAACCGAGCTATACCCCCTGTACAAGTATAACCCATTTACCACTGGTGGGGCGGAGGACATCTAGTAATCTGAGACGCATGCAATCTCGGTCTGGAGATATTCTTGATATTTTGAAGCCATCTGTCACGTTCGGGTCATCTCCATCAAATGCCACGGAACATTTTAGATGTTACGCAAGGAAATGGGAGACGTTGACGTAATTCAATAAAAGGCATTAGCGTACCATTAGGAGGGCACTTCCTGGCTTTAGAGGGACACAGAGAGCCTTCTGCGGCCTAATACAGAGCGACCAGATTAGCGTTTATTTATGGCATCAAGATGTCAAAGCACTTAGAGGTGGAATATTGCTTGTCCATTAAAGCCGCTGTCCAATTGGAGGTCACGGAAGTTAGATTTTAGAGTTTTTTTTTTTTTTTTGTTTTTTAAATCAGCTTTTAGAGTTATATGAGCTTATATCAGAAGTAACCCTGTACATATTTTATAATAACAGTCCCAAATTTCTTTGGTATTATGAATGCCAACCATGACTGTGATTCTATACTGAGATCTCAAAGCATGGAAATAAGGGTCATTCTCCTTCATTAGCAATTCAATAAACAGTCTTGGTAAATCAGACCTGGGCAAATTAAGGCCCCGGGGCCACATTCGGGCCAGTAATCCCAAATACTTTTTTATAGATCTCTAAAATGGAAACTTTAGCTGCCATTATGCTGTGCAGTCCATCCATCCATCTTCTTCCGCTTATCTGAGGTCGGATCGCGGGGACAGTAGCCTAAGCAGGGAAGTCCAGACTTTCCTCTCCCCAGCCACTTCGTCTACCTCTTCTTGGGGGATCCCGAGGCGTTCCCGGGCCAGCCGGTGGACAAAGTTTTCCCAACGTGTCCTGGGTCTTCCCGGTGGCCTCCTACCGGTTGGACGTGACCTAAACACCTCCCTAGGGAGGCGTTCGGGTGCCATCCTGACCAGATGCCCGAACAACCTCATCTGGCTCCTCTCGATGTGGAGGAGCAGCGGCTTTACTTTAAACTCCAACCGAATGACAGAGCTTCTCACCCTATCTCTAAGGGAGAGCCCCGCCACCCGGCGGAGGAAACCAATTTCGGCCGCTTGTACCTGTGATCTTGTTCTTTCGGTCATAAGCCAAAGCTCATGACCATAGGTGAGGATGGGAACGTAGATCGACCGGTAAATTGAGAGCTTTTCCTTCCGGCTCAGCTCCTTCTTCACCACAACGGATCGATACAGCGTCCGCATTACTGAAGAGGCCGCACCGATCCGCCTGTCGACCTCACGATCCACTCTTCCCTCACTCGTGACCAAGTCTCCTAGGTACTTGAACTCCTCCACTTAGGGCAGGGACTCCTCCCCAACCAGGAAATGGCACTCCACTCATTTCCGGGCGAGAACCATGGACTCGGACTTGGAGGTGCTGATTCTCATCCCAGAAGGTTCACTCTCGGCTGCGAACCGATCCAGTGAGAGCTGAAGATCCTGGCCAGATGAAGCCATCAGGACCACAACATCCGCAAAAAGCAGAGACCTAATCCTGCAGCCACCAGACCGGATCCCCTCAACACCTTGAATGCGCCTAGATATTCTGTCCATAAAACTTATGAACAGAGTCGGTGACAAAGGGCAGCCTTGGCGGAGTCCAACCCTCACTGGAAACGCGGACCAAGCTCTGAAACTGACCGTATGTCTTGAACCATGCAAAGTATTTCAATGGTTGGAATCTGCGCTTTTGCATGATTTACTAGTTACTATGGTAATTTAATTAGTTACTATGGTAATCTAAGTCCCAGCAGGTCAGACGAGGCACCAAGCAATGTGGGTGGGGAGCGTTTCCACAGAGTCTTTCCACAGATGTCAGGGAAAGACACGGAAATATATTTTTACAGCTATGTCCTGAAGCTTAGTGATATATCAAATATATCGGATTGTTTGTGGGTTTATTTGTTCACACTTCGTGTCCATATTTCACTGTTTGTTACATATTTATTGATTGTAAAATATGTCGATTGAAAGGGGGGTGACGTTCATATGTTGTCAATATTCAGTGTTTTATCGGTCGTAGTTAATATTGTAAATCCCACATTCTTTATTTTCGTGTACATTCTGGGTGTCTCGTTCAGTCAAAAAAATGTAAAATTCCAATCTGTTTTTTAAGGCGGTCTGTCATAACGTTTTTATCGTGAGGTTTTGTATTAGTGTTTCTAAAAATTAGATGTACCGGCACCCAGACACATTTTTTTCCTCAAAATTTGACCACCGAGTTAAAATAATTGCCCAAGCCTTTGGTAAATCACTCATCAATCAATCAATGTTTACTTACATAGCTGTAAATTACAAATGTCTCAAAGGGCTGCACAAGCCACAACGGCATTCTCGGTTCAGAGCCCGCATAAGGGCAAGGAAAAACTCACAACCCAGTGGGATGTCAATGTGAATGACTATGAGAAACCTTGGAGAGGACCGCAGATGTGGGTGACCCCCCCCCCATCTAGGGGTGTAGCATAATATTGTGAAAGTCCAGTCCATAGTGGATCTAACATAATCGTGAGAGTCCAGTCCATGGTGGGGCCAGCAGGAGACCATCCTGAGCCGAGACGAGTCACCAGTGCAGAGAAGTCCCCAACCGATGCACAGGCGAGCGGTCCACCCCCGGGGCCCGACTCTGGACAGCCAGTAGTTCATCCATGGCCACTGGACCTGTGCCGCCCCCTTTCACAAGGGAGAGGGGAGCAGAGGAGAAAAGAAAAGAAGCGGCAGATCAACTGGTCTCAAAAGGGGGTCTATTTAAAGTCTAGAGTATACAAATGAGGTTTGAGATGGGACTTAAATGCTTCTACTGAGGTAGCAACTCTATCTGTTACCGGGAGGGCATTCCATAGTACTATTTCATAGTATAGCCCGCATACTTTTTTGGGCTCTGGGAATCACTCATAAAAAATGCCAATTTGAAGACGACGACAGGCCGCGTTTGGCCCGCGGGCCATAATCTGGACACCCCTGACATACTGAATAAGAGTCCATCCATCCATCCATCCATTTTCTACCGCTTATTCCCTTTCGGGGTCACGGGGGGCGCTGGCCAACTTTAAATATTTGAGTCAACTAACTAAAACAACAAAGCAGTGGTTCGCAAACGTTTTTCTCAAAGTACCACCTCAGACAAACGTGGCTCTCCAAGTACAACTATAATGACCAACATTGAACAAAGTAGCATGGTAAAGCTAAGTATTCATTAAAAACGTGTGGATGTTTTATTTAACAAGTATGTTTAATATTTGTGGCCGCTGTAACATAACACACAGTTCGAACGGTAACACTGTTGGAATATAGGCAGAAGAAACAATCAATCAATCAATCAATGTTTATTTATATAGCCCTAATTCACAAACGTCTCAAAGGACTGTACAAACCACTACGACTACGACATCCTCGGAAGAACCCGCATAAGGGCAAGGAAAACTCACACCCAGTGGGACGCCAGTGACAATGCTGACTATGAGAAACCTTGGAGAGGACCTCAAATGTGGGTAACCCCCCCTCCCCTCTAGGGGACCGAAAGCAATGGACGTCGAGCGGGTATAACATGATACTGTGAAAGTTCACTCCATAGTGGCTCCAACACTGCCGCGAGAGTTCAGTTCAAAGCGGATCCAAGACAGCAGCGAGAGTCCCGTCCACAGGAAACCATCCCAAGCGGAGTCGGATCAGAATCGTAGAGATGTCCCCAACCGATACACAGGCGAGCGGTCCATCCTGGGTCCCGACTCTGGACAGCCATTACTTCATCCATGGTCATCGGACCGGACCCCCTCCACAAGGGAGGGGGGGGGGGGGACATAGGAGAAAAATAAAAGAAGCGGCAGATCAACTGGTCCAAAAAGGAGGTCTATTTAAAGGCTAGAGCAGGGGTAGGGAACCTATGGCTCTAGAGCCAGATGTGGCTCTTTGGATGAATGCATCTGGCTCTCGGATAAATCTGAGCTGACATTGCTTAACACGATAAAAAATGAATAATTCCACTTGTAATCACAGTGTTAAAAATAACGTTCAAAATACAAAACATTCTCATGCTTTTTTATGTTCAAGAAGTTGCAATAATGGTAAGAAGTCATTTGGTTAGTGTGGGGCTTGCCCTCCTGGGGGTTCTTCAGACCACCAAGAGCCTGTTTTAAGGTTACAATATTGTTTTATTTTATTTTTCTCTCAGTTGCTTTCCAGCAATTGTCTTTTTCTCTTTCAACCTCGCTCGCGCTCTGGCTCCAGCCCCAACCCTGTCCCTCCTTCTGGCTGCTGCTTATAACAGAGCGACAGGTGATTAGATAACAAAGCCCAGGTGGGCCATCTACGCACCTGTCGCTGATTTCGAAGCCGGTCCTGGCAACATCCTGCTTTGCTGCAGGCCCGCGGGCCACGCCCCCTCCACAGTTAGCTTCAGAATAACAATGTTATCATAAAGAATAAGAGACCTATTATACTCTGGAAATGTTGGTCTTACTTAAAAATGCACACGTTTAGTTGTGTTCAGTGTTAAAAAAAATATTATATGGCTCTTAGGGAAATACATTTTAAAATATTTGGCTTCTTGGCTCTCTCAGCCAAAAAGGTTCCCGACCCCTGGGCTAGAGTATACAAATGAGTTTTAAGGTAAGACTTAAATGCTTCTACACTACTAATGAAGTTATTTGACGTACCACAGTTTGAGAATCACTGCCATTTAGTATTACACCTTCCACGGAACAAGTTAGTCCAAATCCAGGAGAGTTTTATACATGTCTTATTGAAACTAATCATAGGTTTAGTGGACATTAGTATTTTGAACACACTGTTTTCAGTCATGGTGTCGACTGAGATATCCGTTTTAGACTGAGGCTGAAATTGAAATGGAGGCAATGTATTTCATTCTGACTTAAACATCTGGATGTCCTGGAGAGAGTCTTGTTACATTTTCTTTAGAAGATAAAACAAAAACAAAAAAAGTATTGAGTTGAGGTAAACATTACGAAGCAGCTCAAAACCTAATTCTAATAAACCTTCTGTTTCAGAGAGATAGTCTCTCCAGACGCCCTCGTACTCTGGTTTCTTCATGTCCTCTTGTGCTGCACTTTTTACTGAACCAGAGCTCAGAAAAGTCCTCAAATGTTGCACATTTGAGCACAGATACATGCTCTGCCAAAGCATAAATTACATCCATCCGTCCATTTTCTGACATGCATCAATCTAAATCATTTTAAGCAATACTCAAGTTAATCATCTTAAAAAGTAACAGTTCCTAAAATCATACAAGAACATAATTGTTTTATGTTTGAATTGTTTTCTGTCAGCATTCTAACACAAATAATGCCACAACATCTGTGAAATGAAGTGAATTATATTTATATAGCGCTTTTCTCAAGTGACTCAAAGCGCTTTACATGGTGACACCCAATATCTAAGTTACATTTAAACCAGTGGTGGTGGCACTGGGAGCAGGTGGGTAAAGTGTCTTGCCCAAGGACACAACGGCAGTAACTAGGATGGCACAAGCGGGAATCGAACCTGCAACCCTCAAGTTGCTGGCACGGCCACTCCAGCAACCGAGCTATGCCGCCTCAATTCTAAAATCCAGTGCTGACTCTCATGCAAAATGGTCGGTAAAGGTTTAATCAAAATTATATTGTTTTTCTAGAATGGGAATAGGGATATAAAGATAAACCGTAAAATGATAAACCATGGTGAAACTCAACGGTTAGTCCACAACCCAAAACCAGTGAAGTTGGCACTTTGTGTAAATCGTAAATAAGAACAGAATACAATGATTCCCAAATCCTTTTTTACCTGAAATCAATTAAATAGATTGCGTTCGAACTGGTAAACTTTTGTTATTTTTTTGCAAATATTGGCTCATTTGGAATTTGATGCCTGCAACATGTTTCAAAAAAAGCTGGCACAGGTGGCAAAAAAGACAGAGAAAGTTGAGGAATGTGCATCAAACACTTATTTGGAACATCCCACAAATGAACAGGCTAATTGGGAACAGGTGGGTGCCATAATTGTGTATAAAAGCAGCTTCCATTCACAAACAAGGATGGGGCCAGGCTCACCACTTTGTGAACAAATCCGTGAGCAAATTGTCAAACAGTTTAAGAACAACGTTTCTCAACAAGTTTTTACAAGGAATTTAGGGATTTCCCCATCGAACGGGTCAGACAATCTGGAGAAATCACTGCACGTAAGCAGCAAGATTGAAAACCAACATTGAATGCCTGTGAGATTCGATCCCTCAGGCGGTACTGCATCAAAAACCGACATCAGTGTGTAAAGGGTATCACCACATGGGCTCATGAACACTTCAGAAAACCACTGTCAGTAACTACAGTTCATCGCTACATCTGTAAGTGCAAGTTAAAACCCTACTATACGAAGCGGAAGCCATTTATCAACAACACCCAGAAATGCCGCCGGCTTTGCCGGGCCCGAGGTAATCTAAGATGGGCTGATGCGAAGAGGAAAAGCGGTCTGACGAGACCACATGTCATATTGTTTCTGGAAACTGTGTCCTCCGGAACAAAGAGGAAGAGAACCAGCCGAACTGTTTTAGGCACAAAGTTGAAAAGCCAGCATGTGTGATGGTATGGGGGTGTATTAGTGCCCAAGGCATGGGTAACTTACACATCTGTGAAGGCACCAATAATGCTGAAAGGTACATACATGTTTTGGAGCAACATATGTTGCCATCCAAGCACCGTATTTTTCATGGACGCCCCTGCTTATTTCAGCAAGACAATGCCAGAAAGACAACAGCGTGGCTTCTTAGTAAAAGAGTGTGGGTACTACACTGGCCTGCCTGTAGTCCAGTCTCCCATTGAGATTGTGTGGCACATTATGAAGCCTAAAATACGACAACGGAGACCCCGGACTGTTGAACAACTTAAGCTGCACATGAAGCAAGAATGGGAAAGAATTCTACCTGAAAAGCTTCTCAGAGTTCCCAAACGTTCACTGAGTGTTGTTAAAAGGAAAGGCCATGTAACACAGTGGTAAAAATGCCAACTTTTTTTTGCAATGTGTTGCTGCCATTAAATTTAAGTTAATGATTATTTGCAGAAAAATATTAAGTTTCTCAGTTCAAACATTAAATATCTTGTATTTGCAGTCTATTCAATTGAATATAAGTTGAAAGGGATGTGATCATTGTATTCTGTTTTTATTTACGATTTACATGTTCCAATTTCATTGGTTTTGGGTTTTGTGCATTAGTATGTATTAAAAACAAGGCAGGGGTTTTATTTAACAAATATATTTTATTTTTGGCCACTGTAACATTACACAGTTTGAACAGTAAAACTGTGTTTGAATACAGGAACATAAAACACTGTACTTTAATCAAGTGATACTGGAATTAGCTGCCTGGTGATGAGACGGTGAAGGTTTCACTCAATATTTCCATCTTCCGAGTGACAGACACAGTTATGGACACTTCATATTATTTTCCTCCTTCTATTGTAGGGAACAAATCTCGTCTTGGCAGCCGGCAGATCGTAGCTTGTAGCAAAGTTACCTTCCCTAAGCATCGCAATGAGAAGGTCCACCTATTCTCTGTTGGTAAGCAGCTTACTCCAGGGCTTAGATTCTGTGCCAGAAGCCTTGGAAGATGCAGAATGTTTGGATGACATTGTAGGACTTCAAATACATGCAATTGTTGACAGAAAAAAACCACACAGGCATTGCTACACAGAATCCAGCTGATGCAAACAGGAGGCTTGGTGTGGCTGAGCCCATTAGCCCCCTGGACGGAACCCAGAGTTGGTTGTCACCACACACTTGGGGTGAGTTGTAATAAAAAAATGTTTTAAGTTAAAGGAGTTGTACGTGATTTTTTTTTAACATTTAAAACACTTCGTTGTGGCTGAAATACACCATATTGCCAAAGGTATTTTATACCAATCCAAATGATTCATAACTAGTTGTCCTAATCACTTGGTGTATTCAATCAAGCACTTATGCATGGAGACTGTTTCTGCAAACTTTTGTGAAAGATTGATTTCTGGTGTGGACTGTGCACTAGTGCACAAAGCAAGGTCCAGAAAGATGCCATAGAGCAGGGGTCGGGAACCTTTTTGGCTGAGAGAGCCAAAAAGCCAAATATTTTAAAATGTATTTCCGTAAGAGCCATGTAATATTTTTTTTTAACACTAAACACAACAAAACGCGTGCATTTTTAAGAAAGACAAACATTTCTAGAGAGGTCTCTTATTCTTTGTAATAACATTGTTATTCTGAAGCTAACCGTGGAGGGGGCGTGGCCTGCGGGCCTGCAGCGAAGCGGGGTGTTGCCAGTACCGGCCTCGAAATCAGCGACAGGTGCGTAGATGGCCCACCTGGGCCTTTTTATTTGATCACCTGTCGCTATGTTATAAGCAACAGCCAGGAGGAGAGACGGGCTTGGGGCTAGAAACCAGAGCGCGAGCGAGAACGAAAGAGAAAAAGACAATTGCTGGAAAGCAACTGAGAGACCTATTGAAAAATAAAACAATATTGTAACCCTGAAACAGGCTCTCATGTCGGTGCTTGGTGGTCTGAAGAATCCCCTGGAGGGCAAGCCCCACCCTAACCAATAATAAATAAATGACTTCTTACCAACTTCTTGAACATAAAAATGCATGACAATGTTTTATATTTTGAACGTTATTTTTAACACTGTGATTACAAGTGGAATTATTCATCCTTTATCGTGTTAAGCAATGTCAGCTCAGATATATCCAAGAGCCAGATGCAGTCATCAAAAGAGCCACATCTGGCTCTCGAGCCATAGGTTCCCTACGCCTGACATAGAGTCTGGTGTGGATGAACTTGACAGGCCTGCACAGAGTCCTGACCTGAACCCGATAGAACACCTTTGGTGTGAATTAGAACAGAGACTGAGAGCCAGGCCTTCTCCACCAACATCAGTGTGTGACCTCACTAATGTGCTAATGGAAGATTGATGGAACATTCCTATTTACACACTCCGCAACCTTGTGGACAGCCTTCCCAGAAGCTGTATTAGCTGAAACATGGTAGTCTTGGTTGACAAGACTTTGCAGCATCGCGTGGACATCGGGGGCGGTACCTCTGGATTGGCAGACCGGGGTGGTGGTTCCTCTCTTTAAGAAGGGGGACCGGAGGGTGTGTTCCAACTATCGTGGGATCACACTCCTCAGCCTTCCCGGTAAGGTTTATTCAGGTGTACTGGAGAGGAGGCTACGTCGGATAGTCGAACCTCGGATTCAGGAGGAACAGTGTGGTTTTCGTCCTGGTTGTGGAACTGTGGACCAGCTCTATACTCTCGGCAGGGTTCTTGAGGGTGCATGGGAGTTTGCCCAACCAGTCTACATGTGCTTTGTGGACTTGGAGAAGGCATTCGACCGTGTCCCTCGGGAAGTCCTGTGGGGAGTGCTCAGAGAGTATGGGGTATCGGACTGTCTTATTGTGGCGGTCCGCTCCCTGTATGATCAGTGCCAGAGCTTGGTCCGCATTGCTGGCAGTAAGTCGAACACATTTCCAGTGAGGGTTGGACTCCGCCAAGGCTGTCCTTTGTCACCGATTCTGTTCATAACTTTTATGGACATAATTTCTAGGCGCTGTCAAGGCGTTGAGGGGTTCCGGTTTGGTAACCGCAGGATTAGGTCTCTGCTTTTTGCAGATGATGTGGTCCTGATGGCTTCATCTGACCGGGATCTTCGGCTCTCGCTGGATCGGTTCGCAGCCGAGTGTGAAGCGACCGGAATGAGAATCAGCACCTCCAAGTCCGAGTCCATGGTTCTCGCCCGGAAAAGGGTGGAGTGCCATCTCCGGGTTGGGGAGGAGACCCTGCCCCAAGTGGAGGAGTTCAAGTACCTAGGAGTCTTGTTCACGAGTGAGGGAAGAGTGGATCGTGAGATCGACAGGCGGATCGGTGCGGCGTCTTCAGTAATGCGGACCTTGTATCGATCCGTTGTGGTGAAGAAGGAGCTGAGCCGGAAGGCAAAGCTCTCAATTTACCGGTCGATCTACGTTCCCATCCTCACCTATGGTCATGAGCTTTGGGTCATGACCGAAAGGATAAGATCACGGGTACAAGCGGCCGAAATGAGTTTCCTCCGCCGTGTGGCGGGGCTCTCCCTTAGAGATAGGGTGAGAAGCTCTGCCATCCGGGAGGAACTCAAAGTAAAGCCGCTGCTCCTTCACATCGAGAGGAGCCAGATGAGGTGGTTCGGGCATCTGGTCAGGATGCCACCCGAACGCCTCCCTAGGGAGGTGTTTAGGGCACGTCCAACCGGTAGGAGGCCACGGGGAAGACCCAGGACACGTTGGGAAGACTATGTCTCCCGGCTGGCCTGGGAACGCCTCGGGATCCCCCGGGAAGAGCTAGACGAAGTGGCTGGGGAGAGGGAAGTCTGGGTTTCCCTGCTTAGGCTGTTGCCCCCGCGACCCGACCTCGGATAAGCGGAAGATGATGGATGGATGGATGGATGGATGGTAGAAAAATCCTATAAATACACTCTGCAACCTTCTGGACAGTCTTCCCAGAAGAATTGAAGCGGTAATAGCTCAAAAATGGTGGAACATCTCTATAAACACACTCCGTAACCTTGTGGACAGCCTTCCCAAAAGTGTTGAAGCTGTAATAGCTGCAAAAGGTGGAACCGCATCATATTGGACCCTATGGGTTAGGAATGGGATGGCACTTCAAGTTAATATGTGAGTAAAAGCAGGTGGCCAAATACTTTTGGCAATACAGTGTACAATGTAATGAATTTGTGATGAATTTGCCCAGACTTTGTCTTACAGACTTATTTTTAAGCCACAAGGCGGAGTTGTTAGATACAAATTAACCTCTCCTCACCCCCTCATCTATCAGCATTTTTTGGTAGATTTTTTTTAAACGTTCTTGCTTTTATTGTGCATTATGATCCTCCAAGGAGATACAGCCAGATCAGCGGCCTCACCGTGTTTTGTTATCGGAAACATAGCTGACAAAAGCGAGGAAGGAACTTTAGGTTATGATCCGCCGCCCGGATCATATATTGTTTTGGTTTTTGAGTCCTTATTGTGTTTCCTGATTGTTTTTTGGACGCTTCTGATCCCTGGTTTGGTTCTTCCTTGTTTTATCTCGTTACCATGGTTTCTCATTTGTTCCACCTGCTCTTGTTTGTCACGCGCACCTGTGTTTTGATTATTGCTTTAGTATTTAAGCCTGCCTTCGGCCTTTTCTTTTGTCCGTTTTTGTATCAGTGGTATTTTATCGTTTTTGTATTAAATCTAGCTTCTACCTGCAATTCCTGCCTGTCTTGGTCCTGGTGCATCTTGGGGTGACTAAACACGCAAATCCAAAATGCGCTTCCAACGTGACTCTATACACGCTGGCTCAAAGTTAATCCTTTACAGAGTCTTACTTTCTAATGCTAGATCCTGGATGTATGCATGTGTATATTGAATAAAAAGTTTTTATATAATGTACATAACTCCGCTGCACAGCTGCTTCCAGTTGTAAACAATAAGAGTGTCAGGCTTGGACTTGGTCTTGGTTTGTTTTCCCGAGGTGCAAAGTGAATGGAGTGGAAACGGCGTGAAGGTAAAGACATCTTTATTTTAACACTAAAACTAAAAACAGGAACCAACAAAAAGCGCGCACAATGGCGGTACAAAAAACTGGGCTATGAAACAAAAGACTAGCAAAAAGGCTATAAACTACAAACATGAAACAAAAACACTTGCACAGTGGCATGAATAACAAAAACTTACGTGGACAAAATGGACAGCATTGCAAGGCATGAAGCAGATAATCGAGGGTGTGAATGAGGTGCAGAACAAAAACACTTGCTCGATTGGCATGAATGATAATGAATAGACAAAAGATACTATCAACGATAATCAATAAACCAAAAATTATCACTGAGGCAAAAAATACAAAAGGCTTACGTGGCGTAGTCAAAATAAAGTAGCAGCGTGGCAAGGCATGAAGGGTGCGTGGTCCTGGTCAAAATATGCAGGCATCTACAAAAGGCAAAGTTCCCAAATGATGAACAGAAAGCAAATGACTTAAGTACTGGCTGTGGTAATAGAAAACAAGGTGTGAGAGGCTGAGGATCGGGGCGCGACTTAAGGGGACCAGGTGGAAACTAATAGGTTGGCATGGAAACAAACAAAACCAGGAAGTGCAAAACGTGACTGAATGGCCAAAATCAAAACATAACATGACAAAACAAAACATGATCCATAGGTGTGACGTAGAGGCTAAAGGGTATTATGGATGGATGGACGGTGATGCCATTGTCTATACAGTAGAAGGCTAGACTAGCAACACAACAAACACGAGCTAACATTGTTAACAAATCAATAGCGCATTTCTAACCAACTGTCATTATGTACCGTGTCATTGTCCCCTTCATTGCCAGAAATAGTCACTGAGCCCAAAAGCAAAGAGGCCTAAATGCAGCGACAAGTATGCGTTTATTAAGTATCCATGTTCTTGCGGACATGGCCTGACTTAAGACCCTTGATCGATGCAAGATGACATCTCAGCAGTCTTTTCTTAGTTCGATTTTCGACATTCATTGTACATTGTCACGGCCCGTGCGCATTCATCCAAGAACGCGCCACTCGGGCTGCAGAAAGCGACTGCATTCAATCACCAATCAGCAATCTACACACCTGTCGCCGATGAGCTCTCCGGCCTCCTTAAGCCAGCGCAGCCTGCTATCCTGTGCCAGAACGTAGCGACCCGTCCTGTGCAGTAAGCCGTACCTGTCAAGCTCTATGCACTCTTACTCTCTCTCTTTCTCCCCGTCCGTGTTCATTTGTCTCGTGTTCCTCCTTGTCGCCTCCCTGCAGCCTACCTTCGGTCCCACGTCACGAGCTGTGTGTCTTGTCTCCCCGTGTTCCCTCTAGGTTCCCTGGCTGCATCTTGGCTCTCGTCCTCCCGCCTGGAGAAGGACTTTGACGCCTCGCTAATGCCCCCGACTTCTTGCCTGTCTCACGGACATCTGAGCTTGTCTTACACATTTGGATTAGTTTCACACTCCATACTTTTGTAAATATAAATATATATATATATATATATATATATATATATATATATATATATATATATATATATAATGATAAATATAGCTATAATGTCATCCTGTCTGTGATGTCTTCTGCCCCTGTACACACATACCATACATATGTGCATGTTTTATGTACAAATGGACCAGAGGTGGGTAGTAACGCGCTACATTTACTCCGTTACATCTACTTGAGTAACTTTTGGGATAAATTGTACTTCTAAGAGTAGTTTTTATGCGACATACTTTTACTTTTACTTGAGTATATTTATAAAGAAGAAACGCTACTTTTACTCCGCTCCATTTATCTACAATCAGTTCGTTACTCGCTACTTTTTTTTAATCGATCTGTTAATGCACGTTTTGTTTGTTTTGATTTTGTCAGACACGCATTCAAAGTAGGAACTACACATGCCTGCGTTTCACCAATCAAATGCAGTCACTTGTGACGTTGGACCAATCAAACAAAACCAGGCGGTCACGTGACCGTCACACGTCAAATCCGACCTAAAAAAGTTGAAAAACTTATTGGGGTGTTACCATTTAGTGGTCAATTGTGCAGAATATGTACTGTACTGTACAATCTACTAATAAAAGTTTCAATCAATCGATAACAAGTGTAAATGAAAAAAGACACTTTTTATTTTAACCGTACTTCCCGTCAAAAGCCTAAAGACTGATCGCACAGTTCCTGTCTTCACAATAAAAGCGCCGCTTCATCGCGCCTGCGCTAACAAAATAAGAGTCTCCGAAAGCCAGAGCAAACAAGCGAGCAAGCTACGGAGTTTGCCGCCAATGTATTTCTTGTAAAGTGTATAAAAACGAATATGGAAGCTGGACAAATAAGATGCATAAAAACCAACGACTTTCATGATGTATTAGACAGAAAAGAGGAACTTTTTTTCTCCTCCATTTGAAAATGTGGACGTTATCAGCACTATACTGTCTGATTCCAATCAATGCAAGTCATCAGAATCAGCTAATGCACCAACTTATATTCTTGTCGTCATGACAGATAGGAATCTATGTGTTAAACATGCATGTATATTTATTAAAACACCTTTAACATTTCAACAAAAACGGCAAAATAAAAAACTATAAATTGTATACTGTATATATATATATTTATATATATATATATATATATATATATATATATATATATATATATATATATATATATATATATATATGATATGTGTGTGTATGTATATATGAGGTAGATCACCTCGACTTGGTCATTTATTAAGTAATTGATTAACGTTGAAAAACGTATTGGGGTGTTACCATTTAGTGGTCAATCGTAGGGAATATGTACTGTACTGTGCAATCTACTAATACAAGTTTCAATCAATCAATCAATCAATAAATGCCTACTGAGCCTATGGTGCTGTTAAGTTATTGTGGCTCAATTTGCCTTAATTTTTTTTATTTTAATGTATTATTATTTAATATATATTATTGTTTTAGTTGTTTAAGAGATATTCCTGGCTATGAATTTGCTCATTGCTATTTTTATGTTTTTGTGCATTATTTGTTGCCGTAATCAGGTTACTCATCAGTTACTCAGTACTTGAGTAGTTTTTTCACAAAATACTTTTTACTTTTACTCAAGTAAATATTTGGGTGACTACTCCTTACTTTTACTTGAGTAATAAATCTCTAAAGTAACAGTACTCTTACTTGAGTCCAATTTCTGGCTACTCTACCCACCTCTGAAATGGACTCAGGACTGCTTGGAACACAATTCTATCAAATCAACTACCTACATTTTTTTCTTTACAAATTTTATTTGTTTTAATTCCTGGGTTCAATTCCCGGCTTGGGATCTTTCTGTGTGGAGTTTGCACGTTCTCCCCGTGACTGCGTGGGTTCCCTCCGGCTACTCCGGCTTCCTCCCACGTCCAAAGACATGCACCTGGGGATACATTTATTGGCAACACTAAATTGTCCCTAGTGTGTGAATGTGAGTGTGAATATTGTCTGTCTATCTGTGTTGGCCCTGTGATGAGGTGGCGACTTGTCCAGGGTGTAACATACATGCACTTTTATTCTCTGTTTCTCCCCGTCCGCGTTAATTTGTCTCGTGTTCCTTCCTGTCGCCTCCCTGCAGCTTACCTTCGTTCCCACGTCATGAGAAGTATGTCTCGTCTCCCCGTGTTCCCTCTAGGTTCCCTGGCTGCATCTAGGATCTCGACCTCCCGCCTGGACATGGACTTTGACTTCCGCACCCCACTCAACACACTCAGTGTAGTCGCACACATACACATTTGGATTAGTTTCACACTCAATACTTTTGTAAATATATATATACATATAAATAATAGATAGAGCTAAAATTATGTTCTCCTGTCAGTGATGTCTTCTTCCCCTGTACACACATAACATACATATGTGCATGTTTTATGTACAAATGGGCTCAGGACTGCTTGGAACACAATTCTATCAAATCAACTACCTACATTTTTTTGCCTTACAAATTTAATTTACTGGAATTCCTGGGTTCAATCCCGGGCTCGGTATATTTCTGTGTGGAGTTTGCATGTTCTCCCCGTGACTGTGTGGATTCCCTCCGGGTACTCCGGCTTCCTCCCACCTCCAAAGACATGCACCTGGGGATAGGTTGATTGGCAACACTAAATTGGCCCTAGTGTGTGAATGTGAGTGTGAATATTGTCTGTCTATCTGTTATGGCCCTGTGATGAGGTGGCGACTTGTCCAGGGTGTAACATACATGCACTTTTACTCTCTGTTTCTCCCCGTCCACGTTAATTTGTCTCGTGTTCCTTCTTGTCGCCTCCCTGCAGCCTACCTTCGTTCCCACGTCACGAGAAGTATGTCTCGTCTCCCCGTGTTCCCTCTAGGTTCCCTGGCTGCATCTTTGATCTCGACCTCCCGCCTGGACACGGACTTTGACTTCCGTACCCCACTCAACACACTCAGTGTAGTCGCACACATACACATTTGGATTAGGTTCACACTCCATACTTTTGTAAATATATATAGATATAAATAATAGGTAGAGCTAAAACGACGTCCTCCTGTCTGTGATGTCTTCTTCCCCTGTACACGCATAACATACATATGTGCATGTTTTATGTACAAATGGACTCAGGACTGCTTGGAACACAATTCTATCAAATCAACTACCTACATTTCTTCTCTTTACAAATGTAATTTGTTTGAATTCCATTCATCCATCCATTTTCTACTGCTTCAGTTGATCGAATGCATCTTATTCAGTAGGTGCGTGGTTTTGCAGAAGCACTAATCGCTTTTTTCGAATGACTGATGACGCATCTTCGTGCGTTTCCTTTTTCCCACGGATTGGCCGGCATTGTGTGTGGCAAATATCCATCATGATTCCTCTGTGACTTATGGTCCGCTTTAATCCGTTGGAGCAAGCCAAGAAAAAAGAAGAGCAGAGGGTGAGTTGGGGGAAAATAATGCCATTTCAAGAAAGGCCTTATTTAATTTACTGCAGGTCGATAAAGGTTCTCCAGTTGCCTCTACCAGAATAATAAGTAACCCACACTCACTGTCCATCACTGTCCATCTCCCATTAGGCCACTGGAATGGGGCCCACATTTCTTGGCAAGGTTGACTGATGGAAAACACATTCTCTTTCCTTTTCGATCCCCATCGCCGGTCATTTGTCGGGCTTGCTTCTGGCCACCTGATATTTTTTAATGAACTTGCTGCATTAAAAACAAATCCCACGCATAAATACATTTGGTATTTGAAGGGGCCCCATTATGCAAAACCAACGTTTCGTACCTGTTTGCAGCGGCGTCACTAGGTTTGAAGGACAGAGGGGGGCTTAGTCCTCCCTGATTCGAGGCGGCAAAGTGCACAAGCCCAAAATGTTTGCACTTGCAAGATCTTTTCGCTCGCAACAATGGACACATTTGTAGAGGTCGCCCTCTAGTGGGTTCCTCGGACCACCACACGCTGCCACGAGAGCCCAGCTTTCAGGGTACAACACTGTTTTATTTTCATTACAGAGTGCAGGGTTTTTGCTTTCCAGCCAAATGGCTTTTCTGGGTCTGTTTTTCTCTCTCTCTCTCTGGCTCCAACTCCAACTCCAGGTCTCATTCCGGCTGCTGCTCATAAAGGCGAGAGGTAACTAGATAACAAGGCCCACCTGGGCCATCTACTCACCTGTTGCTGTCTTTGAGGTATGTGTCCTGGCACACACCGTTACGCGGCAGGCCACACTCCGCCCCACAACATCTAAATGGTAGAAAGTGGAAATATAAGAAACCCTCACTCATTAATCTTGCCAATTGGATTGTACCATATGTCCCGGCAAGAAATCTGCATTCATAGGACTCTGGCTTGTTAGTGATTCCTAAAGCCCCCCAAAAGTCTGCGGGTTATAGAGCAAGCGAGCTATATATATTGTAAATCATAAATCCTGCTCCTCACCTGAAGATATAATCCGACAATTCGGGACACTTTGACAACCATTTAGGATATGGAACTGGCGAGAACGACACAACACTGTTCCTTCGGCAGGATTATGAGACATTCTTCACCTAAACGGGAATATACGAACATCCTAGCAGGCGGCATCCTACTGACCGCAGACCCTGTACAGTAAGTGATGATTTTATTATGTTTGTTGGTTCTCATGAAGTCTGCAGTGAGCAGAAAAAAAACAAACTAACGTGATGCGTTTATTAAATTAATGCGCCGTGTAAACTTAAAATAATCAAAATACATAAATATTAAATGTTATTATAAATGTGCCCATTACTGCATTACATTATAAAACCTTAATGGATGTGTTTGGATGTTTTTTTAGGGGCTCTATAGGCTGATTTTAACAGCTCCCTTAGGCTCCATTATAAGCGGACTTTTGGTTGAATTTATTTAATATTTAGAATGCAATAAAAAAAAAATCATAATGATTGTGATCAATAGGCAAAATCCCCCCAAAATTGTAGTTCCCCTTTGAATACCATTAATTTCAGGCCATATCGTTCATCCTTAATCGAACACTTAGTAAAACCTACTCCCCGGGGCTTAAATGTCACCAAGGCTGTGTCAATACCTCCCTGACCTTTCTCTGTGTTTACCTTTGTAGATTATTAGGTTTGTTGGTGTAGCTGATTGGCAAGCATACTGTGGAGTCATGCTGAGAAAGGAAGGGTGCAAAAGGTATTTAGGATTACAAACTGTAGATTATCTTTTGCATTATATTGATTTATATTATTTTGTATTGTCTACCTTGTACTTTGAATGAATGAATAAACAAAATGAAATGAAAGGATTGATGGACAGGACACTTCACTATAACTTAACAACTAGGTGTTTAAATCACAGTCCGTCACATTATTGTCATTTAAAGCCAGGTTGTTGCAAAATGGGGAAGGCCGGCATCTCCAAAATAAAATGAATTTAATAAATTGATTGCAATAGCATTCGGTACATAAGTTTATAATGTATTGTATACATGAATATATAGAGCATTTATATTATTTCTTAAACAAAAGCTTCTGCCTGTCCATGAAAGAAGGCATTAGAAAGCTTACATTAACAATAGGGATTAAATGCTGTGACAGTAATAAAAAAAAAAAAAGAAGGAAATTAACAATGTATGAGTGATAACGTACCACAATTATTATTACAAAAGAACAGGTTAACTTTTAAAGAAAGGGAATGAACAATACACACAATGCATATCTTGGTACATATAACTGTTATAGTAATTACTATGCTAAAAACATTTATGCCTAGGGTTAGGAGAACGCTGCAGAATTGTCACAACTCGGCTTGGACATGGATTGTTTCTTCGATGCAGATGAGGATCAGCACGAGCGAGGCGTGGACGTGAGTACATGGCATTTATTTAATAAACAAACAAACAACAAAAAGTGCTCACAATGGAGGAAGAAACTTGGCTAAACAGTACAAACGTGAAACAAAAACACCTGCTCGATGGCATGAAATGATGGACATAAACTAAAGGACTTTGCACAAAACCAATTGGCTATGAACTATAAACAAAGACTTACTTGGACAAAATGAACAGCGTAGCAGGGCGTGAAGCAGATAAACGAGGGCGTGAAGGAGGTGCAGAATGGGTAGCGTATGTGCGAGTGAGAAGATCCCGGAAAGCAGACAAGAAAAAGAGTGACTTAAGTAGCTGTGATGATTAGTGAAAACAGGTGAGGCTGAGAACAGGGACGTGACATGACAGGTGAAAAGTGATGAGTTGGCATGGAGACGAAAACAAACCAGGAAATGCCAAGACAGAACTTAAATGTCCAAAAAAACCAAACATAACCTGACCAAAACCAAAACATAAACTTACAGGCGTGACAAGAATAACAGTTGTGTGTGTGGAGGACTAAATGGTTGCGAGAGGAAGAGATTAAAAGCAAGGAGAGACAATATTTTCTATTCCAGGATCGAACAATTCTGGCCAGAGATGGGCAGGGATTGCACAGCCAGCGACATCTGACGTTGTCAAAGCCAAGGAACGACCCTCTTACACGGTCATAATAGTCAGCGCTTAAGGATTGTGTTGTGGCAGCAAATGCAACAACCGTACCAGTGGTCAATCAATCGATGTTTATTTATATAGCTCTAAATCATATATTCAGACTTTGCAGATGGCATAAAACTCCTTTTACGCACATAAAAAAAGGCAACAAAAATCAGGTTTACCTGCTTTTCATGGAGTTGGTAACCCTAACCCGTACCTGACAGGAGATTCAAAACAAGAAAAATATTGGAAGGAGAAACTCGGCACCCCTGGTCCTTAGCTTTCTGGAAATCTGGCACCCAAAACTATTTAAATATCCCTGTCTTAGAACAATATGTAACATTGAAGAAGCAGGTCGGGGATGGTGACCCTCATTTCCTCCAAAAAAAAATTATTGAGCTTTGCAAGAGAGGTGGCCAAACTGTTTGCCTCTCAGGCTAGAGGGAAAATTTGCCAATGGGCTGCCGGCCAAGCAGCGGTTTTAAGCATATAAAGTATTTCTTAATCTAATAAAAAGTTTGCTTTGCACACATGAAATCAATGATTGTGTGAGCTTGAAAGATGTTAGTGTGGAAATGTGATACATTTGGGAAGAAGTCCTTCTGTCAGCCAAAGGAAAAAACTTCGGGCCAATTTTGGCCGCATTTCGGGCAAAGCGGAGAGAAAGCAGGACCTGAATCCTCTCCAGGCAACTTTTATTTGAACTGTTTTGTGACCAAAGGCAGCGGCTGTTTACGACCCCCTTGCTTTAAAAACGGCCGTTGCCATGTAATCAGGGAAAGTCCAAATAAAAGTGGAGGCGTACAATCTTTCGTCAGAGCGTGGTGGAAGACTGTACGAGAGTACAGTCCAGACGTTTCTCCTAAATTAGGCTAAATTGAATTCTGTCTCTTTTTAATTCCTTGCTTCTTTGTCTGTTTAATAGATGTCATCAGTGTTTGAACCTTCAATAAATGCACAAGTTTTCATTGACATTTAGAGCCGGGACCGAGGATGTTGCTCCGGCAGCTCCCTCATCGATTTAAAGCATGGGAGCCAAGACTGGGACGATGGAGTCTAAATCCTCGGGGTTGCCAGGAAGACCAGCACCAATGGCAACCAAGAGGCCAAGGAGATATAACACCCGTTCTAACCTTTTTTAACGTGATTGATTACTTGCAGCCTCTCACTGGTGATGTTCCATGATGTCAACGTGGCAAGGCATCCTGGCTTAGCTGTAATCAGCCTTTGCAGACGCTGACTTGAACTTGCACTTTAGCCTTGCCAAGCACAACTGGCTTAGATGACTAAGGTCAGAAAGACCAGAGTTTTGGCTAAACTGCACCGTTACAAACAAAAATGTGCACTAAATTGTGTTAAAGCTGTCAGGCGTGCCTAACTACATTATTTGAGATTGTGACCCAATTTTTTTATTCGGTCAAATGTTAACAGTGCAGAGCAGAGCACCCTGTCCGATCCAGCACCGCCCACTTCAGGTCTCGGAACCTCACCCGGGAAGACAGCGGTAAGCTGAGCGCCAACGGGTTCGAATTTTCTTACTGTGAATGATAGTCAACATTTAAAAAATAAGTGCGGTTCTTTTTTAAATCAATATGTCTTGAAAACAGAAAATGCGCAGCAAAACAACTGAAAAACAAATGGAAAGTGGAGTCACTGTCTGAGACCAAAATTCAGGTGGGATTTCATTCCAGAAAATTTAAACAAAAGCTGTCACTAATTCTTAAAAACTAAAAAAAAACAAGGTTCTAATGGGCTATAGAAAAGCAATTTCTGACTGTGGATGACTGAGTGAGAGTCATATTCAGTGATTATTTTCAAATATCCATTAGGTAAGATGATGATGCTGCTGGAATTTTTTTGTTTGGTGCCGATCCAATTAAATTTATGAAGACGACTGCCTGAAGTAGACCAACTTTTATAGTCACTGATTATATGGGGCTGCATGCATAGATGGCTGTCATTTGTCAGAATAATTGTATGTAAGTTGTCACAAAAGGTTGTTGTGAAGAGACGGAGCCGACGAGCCGACAGCAGGCTAGGACAAACAGCGGTCCTGCCCAAGATGGCGTCCAGGAGGCGAGGCATGCAGCGGAGCAGAGAGGCGGGGCACGCCTGGGGCAGCCATCGGAGTCAGGTGCGTAAACGACACACCTGCTCTCAATCCCTGCATCTTCTGCTGCAGCATAAAAGGGGAGAAGGAGGAGCAATCGTGGCAGAAGTAGGAGAGGAAACGACAAACGACGAAGACGACGAGAACGACCCGGAGGAAGATGAACCTCCGCGGAAGACGCAGCCACCGGCCACCGAAAGGGGCGCCGAGACGAGCAGGAAAGGAGGTCGTGCTACAAATTGGCACGACCGACTGGAACCAAAACATGTTTATTGAAACAATAAACAAGAGTCAACCCTGCAACAATGCGTCTTGCGTCGATGGTCACTGCAACCTACACGATGACGGCTGGAGAGCTGTCACAGTTGTGTTGCTATGAGTTCCAGGCGAGCAGACAAAAGCTGTCTTTGATCTTACCAATAAAAAGGCTTGCAATTCTCCACTGTGTAGGATGGGAAGCGACATGAAGGTGTCAGTTTCTTTGTTGTTTTGTAACCAGATGCCCGAACCGCCTCATCTGGCTCCTCTCGATGTGGAGGAGCAGCGGATTTACGTTGAGCTCCTCCCGGATGGCAGAGCTTCTCACCCTATCTCTAAGGGAGAGCCCCGCCACCCGGCGGAGGAAACTCATTTCGGCCGCTTGTACCCGTGATCTTATCCTTTCGGTCATGACCCAAAGCTCATGACCATAGGTGAGGATGGGAACGTAGATCGACCGGTAAATTGAGAGCTTTGCCTTCCGGCTCAGCTCCTTCTTCACCACAACGGATCGATACAACGTCCGCATTACTGAAGACGCCGCACCGATCCTCCTGTCGATCTCACGATCCACTCTTCCCCCACTCGTGAACAAGACTCCTAGGTACTTGAACTCCTCCACTTGGGGCAGGGTCTCCTCCCCAACCCGGAGATGGCACTCCACCCTTTTCCGGGCGAGAACCATGGACTCGGACTTGGAGGTGCTGATTCTCATTCCGGTCGCTTCACACTCGGCAGCGAACCGGTCCAGTGAGAGCTGAAGATCCTGGCCAGATGAAGCCATCAGGACTACATCATCTGCAAAAAGCAGAGCCCTAATCCTGTGGCCACCAAACCAGATCCCCTCAACGCCTTGACTGCGCCTAGAAATTCTGTCCATAAAAGTTATGAACAGAATCTGTGACAAAGGACAGCCTTGGCGGAGTCCAACCCTCACTGGAAACGTGTCCGTTTCTCCTCAATCGAGCTAAATTGAATTCTGTCTCGGTTTAATTCCTTGCTTCTTTTGTCTGTTTAATAGATGCCATCAGTGTTTAAACCGTACATCTTCAATAAATGCACACGTTTTCATTGACATTTAGAGCTTGCGCCGAAGATGTTGCTCCGGCAGCCGCCTTGTCGATTTAAAGCATGGGAGCCAAGACTAGGACGGTGGAGTCCAGATCCTCAGGGTTGCCAGGAGGACCAGCGCCAATGGCAACCAAGGAGCCCAGGAGATATTCTACATTTTTGATCCAGTGGCGGTCGGGAAGAATCTGCTGCAGCTCCGCGCTTTTCCTGGGACTTTTGAAGACAGCTGTCACAGTCATGTGGAGAAGTAAGTGGACCCATGGGGAGATGGAGTGAATGAACTTAGGTGTCAGAGAGTGAGGTTTGCACAGCCATTCGTTACACAGATGTGCATCACGGCCCTGTCATCACCTGATGCCACTCGAGTCTGACGTCGACAGCAGCCACGCTCAGTGCACATGGGGCTCGATTCTCCCATGCGTTAAAATGACAAAAAATGTGCACAACTGGGCAGATTATGGTTTCCAATCATTTCTACAACTCTTATTTTGTGATAAAGGGATTGGAGCACATACTTGTTTGTCACCATTTGGTTCTTTAATGGATTTATTATGGGTTTACTGAAAATGTGACCAAATATGCTAGGTCAAAAGTATACATACAGCAATGTTGATGTCCCTTGGCAAGTTTCACTGCAATAATTGTGGTAGCCATCCACAAGCTTCTGGTTGAATTTTTGACCACTCTTTTTGACAAAATTGGCTCAATTCCGCTAAATTTGTTGGTTTTCTGACACGGACTTGTTTCTTCAGCATTGTCCACTTGTTTAAGTCAGGACTTTGGGAAGGCCATTCTAAAACCTTAATTCTAGCCTGATTTAGCCATCTCTTTACCACTTTGGACGTGTGTTTGGGGTCATTGTCCTGTTGGAACACCCAACTGCGCCCAAGACCCAACCTCCGGGCTAATAATTTTAGCTCGTCCTAAAGAATTTGGAAGTAATCTCCTTTTTCCCATTTACTCTCTGTAAAACACCAGTTCCATTGGCAGCAACACAGGCCCAGAGTATAATAATACCACCACCATGCTTGACGGTAGGTATGATGTTCCTGGGATTAAAAGCTTCATCATTTCTCCTCCAAACATATTGCTGGGTGTTGTGGCCAAAAAGCTAAATTTTTGTTTCATCCGACCACAGAACTTTCCTCCAGAAAGTCTTATCTTTGTCTATGTGATGTCAAAAGAAACAAAAATGTAACCAAATATTAACATTGCTGTATGTATACTTTTGACCCAGCAGATTTGTTCACATTTTCAGTAGACCCATAATAAATACATTTAAAAAAATCAAACTGCATGAATGTTTTTTCTGACCAACAAGTATGTGCTCCAATCACTCAATCACAAAAAAATAAGAGTTGTAGAAATTATTGGAAACTCAAGATAGCCATGACATTATGTTCTTCACAGTATGGCACATATTTGCAACATTCTTAAAGTTGTTTGTACGGCCACCCTCAGTGTGACCTGTATGGCTGTTGACTAAGTATGCCTTGATTGACAATCAATTTACTACCTCGACTTCTTGCTCTCTGCCCCTCCCTCACGACTGTTGCTGTGTGCATACACCTTCACAATTTGTTTTGTTTGAAACCCTTCTTAGCTTTGTACGTACATTGAAAATACACGCAACCTTGACTCAAAACACCGGACATTTGAGGCATTTAAGAAACCCCGCCCGGACACCCCGGACAGTCCCGCAAAAACGAACATGTCCGGGCAAAAGAGGACATATGGTCAGTCTAGGTCGGGGGTCGGTAACCCGGGGCTCTAGAGCCTCTTTAGCGCCGCCCTAGTGGTTATCTGGAGCTTTTTCAAAAATGTATGAAAAATGAAAAAGGGGAAAAAAATATTATAAATATATTTTTTGCTTTAATATGGTTTCTGAAGGAGGACAAACATGACACAAACCTCCTTAATTGTTACAAAGCACACTATTTACATTAAACATGCTTCACTGATTCGACTATTTGGCAGTCCTTGAACTCACCGTAGTTTTTTTACATGTATAACTTTCTCCAACGTTCTAGTAGTGTTTTATGCCACTTCTTTTTCTGTCTCATTTTGTCAACCAAACTTTTAACGTTGTGCGGGAATTCACAAAATTTAGTTTTGTTGATGTTATTGACTTGTGTGGAATGATAATCAGACATATTTGGTCACTGCAAGCTAATCGATGCTAACATGCTATACTATCTGTATGTAACATGGCTTTTGATTTTTTGCTGCTCCAGACGGTTTTGTTTTGGTATTTTTGGACCAGTCTGGCTCTTTCAACATTTTAGGTTGCCGACCCCTGGTCCAGGTAATGTCATTTATATTATTCCACCTGTAAAGCCCTCTAAAAATATCCAGAAACCTCTAACGTTTTATATACATGCTGTAAGTACTGTATGTATGTAATGTAGTTACAAGCGCATACATTACAAAATATGATGTCTACCGTGCTTACAACACAGCAAAGCCCATTTGGAGCATATTTAGAAAAGAATATGGCCCTTTGCAAAGCGACCATACTTCCCAACCTCCCGGATTATCCGGGAGACTCGTGAAATTAAGCACCTCTGCCAAAAACATCCCGGGACAACTTTTCTCCCGAAAATCTCCCGAAATTCGGGTGGAGGTGGAGGCCACGCCCCCTCCAGCTCCATGCAGACCTGAGTGAGGACAGCCTGTTTTCACGTCCGCTTTCCCAAAATGTGTCTGCCCAATGACGTTATAACTGTAGAAGGATCGAGGGCGAGTTCCTGGTTTCTTATGTGGGTTTATTGTTAGGCAGTTTAATTAACGTCCGCCCAGCGCGGTAACAACACACAACAACAGCAGTCACATTTTTGTTTGCCGGAAAGCAGTTTGTCTGCCGTAAACAGCAGTGTTGTGACACTCTTAAACAGGACAATACTGCCATCTACTGTACATGCATATGGTTGGAAAAATTGTGACAGAGAATAGAACAAGGATGGACATTTCAACCCTTAACTCAACAATGAGTAGATGAGTGTTATGTGTGTATATGTGTAAATAAATGAACACTGAAATTCAAGTATTTCTTTTATTCTTAACCACGCCCCCATTCACGCCCCGCCACCAACCACGCCCCCCACCTCCCGAAATTGGAGGTCTCAAGGTTGGCAAGTATGAAAGCGACCAAGATAACAAACTTTGGGGAATGATCACACAAAGACTGAACTTTAAGCTCAGCTAGTTTCTTGAAATGCTTGTGTAATTTAAAAACATTTTCATGGAGTCTGTTTTTTGGGTCACCCTGTATAGAACCTCATATGGGACATATCATTAGGCCGAAAGTGTAGTGGCTTTCAATCACGCAAAAGCATTCTCTGGCACTTTGGACAGACAAAAGTCCAAGCACTGAGGCATGAAACTGAATATCAAAGTGGTTCAAGTACAAGTGCCACTGCTTCTCAACATCAGAAAGTTATCTTTGGGTCCTTTTTGATGATGCCCTCTGGGTGCCGCTCAGTGGCAATGTTCCATCATGTCAAAACTGGCAAGGCACTCCAGGGTGGACCCACAACATGCTAGCGGGATTCAATTGCTCATCTGACCCAGAAACGCTTTGGGCTCCCCTCGGATTACTAACCTGGAAAACACAGGTAAAATGGTGAAGGAGTGAGATGGCGCCACTCTTCTCTTCTCTATCACAGCAAATGTGATGGATACATGTTTCACGCATTGGGATAAAAGTTGTTGAGGTAAATATGCATAAACTAATTAATGTGATCACACATTTTCACACACATAAACACTGTACAAACCGAGGACTGTTTTTGGCAAAAAATTATTGGTAAGATTTTGCTCATCGTCTACCAACGCTTGATTTTATGCCGTTGGCACCCAGCACCAAGATAACATCTAACTTGACTAAATATTGGCAGTAAAAGTCGTAAACAAAGTTTTTGTTTGTGAACCAGCTCCCAAAACTGCCTTTTGCAGTGAAACTTGCCGAGGGACATGTAGCCAATTATTAACATTGCTGTATGTATACAATCACTCTATCAAAAAAAACAAGAGTTGCAGAAATTATTAGACACTCAAGACAGCCATGACATTATGTTCTTTAGGAGTGTATGTACGTATACTTTTGACCATGACTGTAGACACGTAACCCCGCAACCCGACCTCGGATAAGCGGAAGAAGACGGATGGATGGATAGATATTGGGTTTCACTATGTAAACGCGCTTTCAGTCATGAGAGAAAAGTGCTATATAAATATAATTCACTTCACTTCACAACTAACAATAATTGAATGGAATGCTATCAGGGGTTCTAAGTTTGAATCAGGAAGGGGAGACAGGAGACCGAATGCAATTAAATGGAACCAAAAGTGAAGTAAGTGCGAATATATTCAATGAACATTAAAACTTACATATGAAAGGTTAATTGTTGGAGTGGTCGTTCAATGATTCCAGCGCTTTAAGTCAAACGGTATAACCACATGAAATTAACATCACAATCACAGTTAAATCACAACATTAATCCATCCATCCATCCATCATCTTCCGCTTATCCGAGGTCGGGTCGCGGGGGCAGCAGCCTAAGCAGGGAAACCCAGACTTCCCTATCTCCAGCCACTTCGTCTAGCTCTTCCCGGGGGATCCCGAGGCGTTCCCAGGCCAGCCGGGAGACATAGTCTTCTCAACGTGTCCTGGGTCTTCCCCGTGGCCTCCTACCAGCTGGACGTGCCCTAATCACATCCCTAGGGAGGCGTTCGGGTGGCATCCTGACCAGATGCCCGAACCACCTCATCTAGCTCCTCTCGATGTGGAGGATAAGCAGCTTTACTTTGAGCTCCTCCCGGATGGCAGAGCTTCTCACCCTATCTCTAAGGGAGAGCCCCGCCACCCGGCGGAGGAAACTCATTTCGGCCGCTTGTACCCGTGATCTTATTCTTTCGGTCATGACCCAAAGCTCATGACCATAGGTGAGGATGGGAACGTAGATCGACCGGTAAATTGAGAGCTTTGCCTTCCGGCTCAGCTCTTTCTTCACCACAACGGATCGATACAACGTCCGCATTACTGAAGACGCCGCACCGATCCGCCTGTCGATCTCACGATCCACTCTTCCCCAACTCGTGAACAAGACTCCTAGGCACTTGAACTCCTCCACTTGGGGCAGGGGGTCCTCCCCAACCCGACATTAATCATCAACACATATATCATACCACGCCCAATCCCACGCACAGTTCACAAATAAACTTGAACTGGGTTGCCGATTAATCGTTCATGAAGGGGAAAAAGTGCGATCGTGCATAAAACAAGTTTGTGGTCTACAAAGACTGCCCCCTACCAGCCCGGCGGAAGAGGTGCATCTCAATATTTCCTCCTGGTTCAGTCTGAAGGCTTTTGACCTGCTCCTTTATTTTAGCTGGCCAATTCCAGTTTACATCTATGTTTTAGATTTTCTTTGGCAGGGTTTGTTGAGGTAAAAGGTTTCTGCAGCTCACGATCGTCTGTCCGTCTCTATTGCTGCACTACCGACAGTGAGAACGTAAATTTAAAGCACACGCGATTGGCCAGGCCACGTCCCAAGACTACGTGATGTCACATGCAGTTATCACTTGGGTTACAAAAGTCCCTGGCATATGTACCATAGCAGCAAAGATGCTGAAAGCTGGGGATGACAACATCATCCTCTGGCTCACACAAAACTCAACCTTATGCAGGTCTCTGAGTTAATGCCAGATGACTAAAGGCCAGGCATTATACTTTCCTTCTGGAAGCACAAGTGGGACCAGGTTATCTGCAGGAACCACAGATGCATCACCTTCCTCTCCATCCGTCGCAAACTCTTCACCCGATTTCTACTCACCCATAACCAGAAGCAGTCGCCGCCAACAACAAGCTGGATGCATGCCCAGGGCCGCCTTAACCTAAGAGTTGGCCCAGGTGCTGAAGGGGTTTTCCCCACTCCAGACCTCAATATCCCCCACCCAAACCTCAACACCCTCCTAGGTGCAACAAAGCAAAAATATTATACATTTCTAAAAATGATTTTGTTCATGAAAATATTTTCTTCCACGACGGACACATGCATATCTTTGCGAGTGTAGCAGAAGCCAAGTCAACTTCAGGAATAGTGCTAGCGGTCCAGAATATTGCCCGTGCTTTTATCTCTGTGGTGAGGATGCTCGACTCTCGGACTAACAACATTGGTCAGCGCCCCCTGGAAACAACGCAGCCTAGAGAAAGAGCACACAATCGTTGCACAAAGAAAAGCTGTCTGATTAACAGCTATGAACATCAATCATTGCATTCAGCTATTAAAATTGGAGGCCCCTGATTTGGTTTAGGCCCCTGGGCTTCAGCCCAGTTTAGCTATTACATCAAAGCGGCCATGTTTATGACCTACCGTTCCACCACCAATCACATTTCTGATTTCCGACTTCTTATTGAGTCATGGACCACCTGATATCAAGAATGTGGGAGAGGATCCCTTGGGTGCGACTTTGTAACTACATCCTAAAGGACGTCCAGTTCAACGAGACTGTCGACAAGCTCTGCAAAGCTCTCAACGTGTTCAAAAACTTAGGCTTGAAGATAAGTTGGCCTAAGACCAACTAATACGTGTAGGCGAAGGGCTTGAACCATCAACCCTCCTTTGTTATGGTACGGCTGTCCACTTTGTCTCCACTTTTAAGTACAGAGGCTCATCAATGACCTCATACCAGAGATTGACCAACGCCACGACCTAGCAGCCTCTGTCATGCGGTCCGAATGACACCGGCACATGTCCCAGGAGACAAAACTCAGGGTCTACAATTGGTTATTAGTGGTCTTTGTCCTCCTGTATGGCTCCAAAACATGGCCACTGAATAACACATTGGCCTGGCAGACCGGATGGTTTTAATACCAGGGCTCGCAGGAGGATTAAATACCTCAAATGTAGCCGGTACATCACAAACCAGACTTTGAGAGACCTAACCCCACAGCTCCCAGCATACAATCTCGCAGAAATGAATCGGGTGTGCCGCTATGGCCACATCACGATGACATAAACAAATTAAAACCAATTTCCTAAACCACATATTTTTTACAGTGGCAGAGGGTTAGTGCGTCTGGCTCACAATACGAAGGTCCTGCAGTCCTGGGTTCAATCCTAGGCTTGGGATCTTTCTGTGTGGAGTTTGCACGTTCTCCCCGTGAATGCGTGGGTTCCCTCCGGGTACTCCGGCTTCCTCCCACTTTCAAAGACATGCACCTGGGGATAGGTTGATTGGCGACACTAAATTGGCCCTAGTGTGTGAATGTGAGTGTGAATGTTCTCTTTCTGTGTTGGCCCTGCGATGAGGTGGCGACTTGTCCAGGGTGTACGATGCCTTCCGCCCGATTGTAGCTGAGATAGGCGCCAGCGCCCCCCGCGACCCTAAAAGGGAAAAAGCGGTAGGAAATGGATGGATGGAACATACTTTTCATTCTCGTGAATACAATTGCACAAGTATTATGTAACAGGAAATAATGTACTAATACTACGGTGCAACTAAATCTGGAGTGGTCATACGAAGCCAAAAACTGTGACTGGTTTATGAGATTTCGGAATGGCCACATTAACTTGATTCATTTTTAATGGAATTTCCCAGAGTGCAACAAAAATATACACACCAGAAAGCAGATGATATCACACCAAAGGCGTCGTTTACACGTGTTATAAAATGGGTAGCATTAGTAATGCAACTTTAACTTTAATTTGACAGCCGAGTCGAACATTTTCAGGTAGGTGGGGATTTTGGTTTGAAGACCACGTTTAATGGACGTCATTTTCGAGTTAATCCGCAGTAAAAGATATTAATAGGCAGCAATGGTGTTTCCGGGTAGAAAAAAATGTATCATGCATGAGTCTGACTACTGTCTTGTAAGATGACAGCTAGGGGCTAAATTGGATTTCCTTTATATTTATTATGTATATAGGCACAATGACCCCAAAAATATAATTGCTATACTATATATATCCGCACGTACACATACTTAATGTTGTCAAACCCAGGATTCTGTGCCCTTCATGCCTGGAAAGAGGTAACTCACAAAAAGTCACAGTAATCATGTAGTGAAGTGACTTACCCACTGAGAGTTCCCTCTCCTTCCAATTGAGAGGATGTTCATGCAAATCAAGTCAGACGGGTGGAGTAAGTGCAGATATGCAAAATGAATGCTAATACCGATTCAAGATGAATCTCAAACCTATTTTGCAGTTTAGCGGAAAAAAAAAATACTAATTCCTAATGCAAAGCAAAATATAAAAACAGTACAATTCCCAACACAAAATAATATATAACGCATTTTTCTGAGTATAAGTCGCTCCGGAGTATAAGCCGCAACTGCCGAAAATGCTTACATATAAGTCGCACTGGAGCATAAGTGCCATTTTTGGGGGAAATTTATCTGATAAAACCCAACACTAAGAATAGACATTTGAAAGGCATTTTAAAATAAATAAAGAATAGTGAACAACAGGCTGAATAAGTGTACGTTATATGAGGCATAAATAACCAACTGAGAAGGTGCCTGGTATGTTAACGTAACATATTATGGTAAGAGTCATTCCAATAACTATAACATAAAGAACATGCTATACGTTTACCAAACAAACTGTCATTCCTAATCGATAAATCCGATGAAATCTTCTTCCTCGATGTCGCCAACTTCAAAGATATGCGTCGCTTCCTTTTGTCCTTTTCTGCTGCATATTTCACTACGTCCAGCTTGTAATCTGCAGTACATAATTTCCTTTTCGGTCCAATTTTTGTTCAGCCCTTGTCAGTTTTTATAAGTTACCGCCTACGATGAAATTAGCCTTTTTAATAGCTACGGCAGTAGCATATAGCATATAGCAGTTAGCATTCCATGACCCACAATGCACTTCTGCCATGACCCTCCCCCGCCGAAGTCTTATTGGTTGACGTGTGTGTGACGATTGCTGACATTTTCTTCGTCTCTTCCGCGAATGAGATAAATAATATTATTTTATATTTTACAGTAATGTGTTAATGATTTCACACATAAATCGCTCCGATTTGAAAAAAACTGCGACTTATAGTCCGAAAAAAACGGTAGTATCAATTATGGGTCAGTGTATGTTTTGGCAATAGGATTTTCTTTTCACAATTTGTAATTTCATCCATCCATTTCCTACCGCTTATTCCCTTTTGGGGTTGCGGGGGGCGCTGGCGCCTATCTCAGCTACAATCAGGCGGAAGGCGATGTACACCCTGGACAAGTACAAATTCTAATTGAAATACATAATAAACTGTTGGATTATTTGAATTTAATTTTTAAATACATTAAACAAAATTTAAAAACTGCAAAGTTTTGTGTTGAAAATAAATAACAAGATCCCAAAAAATGGTTTGAATTTCATTATCTGTGATGACATAGTGACTTGTCCAGGGTGTACACCGCCTACCGCCCGAATGCAGCTGAGCTAGGATCCAGCACACTCCACGAACTCAAAAGGGACAAGCAGTAGGAAATGGACGAATGGATTTTCATTTTGTATTTCATATAATACCAATCAACATCCCCTGTCAGCTGAAACAAAACAGACTAAAAAGTTAATGTTTTTTTTGTTTTGTTTTTTAATATTCCAACACCAGAACCAGAAGTTGATACTTAACGATGATACCTGGCCTGTAGGAAGACACATTTGATATTGCACAAACCAGATAATCAATGATTAATAGTTTTTTATCTAAAAACATAGTTTTTCCTTTGTGGTCATTTCTTTAAATACATTAGAAAAGGGATTTATATGGCCCCATTACTGGGTTGATCTCGTGTGAGAGGAAGAGGGAGGTTTAAATAATGGAAAGTGCCACTCTGCATAGCATCTGATGCTATAGTCAACATTGGAATTGCGCCAAAGCACATTTTAACATATTCAACATTCTACTGCTATCTGGCAGCTTAAGTGGATAGTGCAAACCCCCAATTCGTCACGTTTCATGTGTCAGGTAAAGCGCAATGAATGGGGCCATGTGAATCCCCTTTCTACTGCTGCAAATTCTGGTTCCGGTGTTGAAATGTGAGAAATCCTCTGTTTCAAGTTTAACAGACACAGCAATTGAGGGGCTTCACTATGTTTTGTTCCCCAATGATTTGAAGAAATAACTTGTTTCAAAGTTAACAACGCAGCGTTGACGTCCTCTTTGAGATGTCCTCGGCTTTACCTATCCGGGAAGATATCCAAGTGCAAAGAGATGCTGGTAATGTTTGACTTTCTTGCCGGGCAGTGTTGAAACCTTAAAGCCTGGATTTTGATTCTATAGTCCACACTGAAGCATGGAAGTTGCTTTGTTTAGACTTCCTCACACTAATAGTACAAACAACCTACCCGCATAATAAGAATGATTGTTGTCTAGGGATGGGAATTGCTAACAATTTTCCGGTTCCGATTCCACTTTTAATTCTGCTTAATGATTCTGTTATCAGTTTTCATATCGATTCTTATTTTGGGAACAAAAGAGAACATAAAATGGGATCAACATCTTTTTTGTTTAGGTTAGGTGTGACATGACCTTACAAAGCCTACAGTGATGACTTAAGAGGCTCATAAGTAGCATAGAAAAATACTTTTTCGATAATAAATAGCCATCCATCCATCCATTTTCTACCGCTTATTCCCTTTTGGGGTTGCGGGGGGCACTGGCACCTATCTCAGCTACAATCGGGCGGAAGGCGGGGTACACCCTGGACAAGTCGCCACCTCATTGCAGGGCCCACACAGATAGACAGACAACATTCACACTCACATTCACACACTAGGGACCATTCTTTAGTGTTGCCAATCAACCTATCCCCAGGTGCATGTCTTTGGAGGTGGGAGGAAGCCGGAGTACCCGGAGGGAACCCACGCATTCACGGGGAGAACATGCAAACTCCACACAGAAAGATCCCGAGCCTGGATTTGAACCCAAGACTGCAGGACCTAAGAAATATTATTTGTTATATGTTAACAAGATAAAACATGTATGGAAATTACACAAGAATGTAAAATTTTAAAAACTTTTAAGAATTTCCCAAGTAAATATACAAGTGAAACTCAAGAAGGTGCAAAGGTTTGTTTAGAAATAGGACATAGCTTCATAACAAGCAACTCAAGATATTTCAGGTCTTCGTTATATAATTTTCATGATTATGGGTTACAGCATATGAAAACCTTGTATTAAACCATACTTGCCAACCCTCCGGAATTTTCCGGGAGACTCCCAAATTCCCCTTCCTCTCCCGAAAATCTTCCGGGACAACCTATCTCCCGAATTTTTTCCCGATTTCCAGCTGGACAACAAAGCACGCCCACTCCAGGTCCATGCAGACCTGAGTGAGGACAGTCTGTCGTCACGTCCGCATTTTTTTTTCCATAAACAGTTTGCCGGCCCAGTCACGTTATAACTTCTACGGGTTTTGGAGAGTGCACAACTGCATACGCACAAGAAGGAGAGGAAGCAGAAGAACAAAGAAGAGACAGTCATGGCGACGATGAGTAAGAAGTAGAAGTCAGAAAACAGTCAAGAACACAGATGGACAATTCAACCCTAAACTCACTCCATTCCTGTAAATTAAAATGTCACAGATGCTGCCCATACCTAATCTACTTCAAAGGCTGTGCTACTGGCTGCAAAGCATTTCATTAAAAATACAAAAATAAATAAATATGTATATATATATATATATATATATATATATATATATATATATATATATATATATATATATACTGTATATATATATATATATATATATATATATATATATACTGTATATATATATATATATATATATATATATATACTGTATATATATATATATACTGTATATATATATACTGTATATATATATATATACTGTATATATATATATATATATATATATATATATATATATATTCGTATATTACACATTAATAAAAGTGGCCCTCTAAGGGTAGCCAACACTGCGATGTGGCCCTCAATAAAAACGAGTTTGACACCCCTGCTTTAGGGGCTCCGTATGAACTCAATTTAGTAGAATGCTACACTTGTAAAATATAGCCAAAGTTTGGAGTGTTTTTCTGGCTTGGGCGCCACGTTGTTGTTTGACTACGCACGCAGCAAAATTCCCTTCATTTTTTTTTTTAAAACATCGCAAGCAATTCCAAGGAATCGTTCCAACGGGAACCGGTTCTGAACAAAAACTGTTTTTTTTCATTTCCATCCCTATTATCACCCTACTTTTGACTGGTGTGTCAGTCTTCCCTTTTCATCCATAACATTTCAAGCTCATGTTCAGTGTCAAATCCTTCTATTTGTCAAAGCTGGTGTATTTTGCTGCAAGAGAAACAATCCATCCATCCAACAACTAAATCAGAAAAAGTCTCTGTTGAATGTGTTTCTTTACAATTCCAACTCAATGCCCCAGATTCAAGTATCTTGCAAAGCTGCAGGGTCCACACAATACACAGACACTTTCAGCTGGAGAGCCCGAGGCCTCTTTCAGGAACCATCTCACACCAAAACAGGGAGAGGCTCCGTATCCCGATACTTTTAAAGTGGCTCAAGGTGACAGGATATTGACAGCGTTCCCAATAACAACAAAACCTCAGCGACCTTTTGATAAGCTGTGGGTGTCATTGTTTAGTGGCTGTAACTGCCATTGAGCCGGTGATATCTGGCTGTTATCTTGCTGCCAACATTACCGTTCTGTATAGGAGTGGGAAAGATTGAAGCGTTGTGGACAACTCTGCAACACCGTGTTGGAAAATGGACAATAACAAGCATATATGGGGGTTGCACAAAGGTAACAGATAACTTTTGCTACAGTATAGCCTGTCTAAATGGTATAATAAAATGTAATTGGTGTTTTAGAACAAGACAGTAGCTGACATTTTGTACATTATCGCTACCATTTATATTTTGACATTGAATAGTTGAATCATTTTGAAACATAAACAACGTGACTGAAAGATATTTGTTATTTCATGCTATAAATCACAAATGGCTAGTCAGCTAAATGAAGTCGGCTAACAGAATAAACATTGTTAGTAATCTTAAGATTTTTGCATTTGGAGCAGTTTAAAGTGGAGAGGGAGTCACAGAGACAGAAGTCGGCTCAAAAATCTTAGGCAGAATCCACTAAAGCAGAAACAAAAAGGAAAATGCAAGCTGCTCGGAAATTTTCCAGGAAGGCTCATGTCAGAGCCAAAATGCAAAAAAATAATGTGCGAATGAAGTAAAGTAATGTGTAATTAATGTAAATAACTAGATGAACCATTCGGGGGCTGTGAAGGGAACACTCGTAATCTTGTAAACATTGTATAGAATAGGTTAACCCATGTGGTTCCTGTGGATGTCAACAGAAGTTGTAATTACTGTAGTGACTAAATAACTTGCAATGCATTTCATTTTCCCGAGGGAACTCTTCTGAAGGAATCAATAAATTACTATCTATCTATCTATCTATCTATCTATCTATCTATCTATCTATCTATCTATCTATCTATCTGGCAAGGCTTTGCTTACGAGACAACTTTATGACACAACACATCACACCGTGGTGACTCCGCAGCTTTATCAGTCCCTGCAGGGGGATTATTTACTATTGTCACGGCCTAAAAGGCTTGCTTTCTAGGGTTTCCGCAGTTCATTAACAAGCATTGAAAGTCATTAAATGGATTTTGTGTTGATGAAGTGCACATTTGATGTTGTTTCCCCATATTTGCAACTCAACGCCAAGTAAACGGAAAAATCTGATTGGTCTTTGACATTTTGCTCGCTCTGCTGTAAAGGAGATAAAGTCACGAGACACGAAGCTTCAGTAGCAGAGAAGTGTTAATGAGGTAACTGGAACGCTAATGTTAATGCTAACGTGATGAGCTAAAGCTGTAAGTGAATAAAATAACTCTGGATTTATTTAAAGGCCTACTGAAATGAGATTTCCTTATTTAAACGGGGATAGCAGGTCCATTCTATGTGTCATACTTGATCATTTCGCGATATTGCCATATTTTTGCTGAAATAATTTAGTAGAGAACATCGATGATCAAGTTTGGAACTTTTGGTCGCTAATAAAAAAGCCTTGCCTGTAACTGGAAGTAGCAGACAATGTGCGCGTGATGTCACTGGTTGTGAAGTTCTTCACATCCTCACAATGTTTACAATCATGGCCACCAGCAGCGAGAGCGATTCGGAAAGAGAAAGCGACAATTTCCCCATTAATTTGAGCGAGGATGAAAGATTTGTGGCGGAGGAAAGTGACAGTGAAGGACTAGATAAAAAATTTAAATAAAAAGACGAGGGCAGTGGGAGCGATTCAGATGTTATTAGACACATTTACTAAGATAATTCTGGAAAATCCCTTATCTACTTATTGTGTTACTAGTGTTTTAGTGAGATTATAAAGTCATACCTGAAAGTCGGAGGGCTGCGGTGACCGCCAGTGTCTCTGATGGAAGAGCCAAGAAAGTCGCAGCTGCCTCTTTGACAGCCGCAGGTAGACGCAAGCTCAGCTTATATCTCCGGTAAGAGCCGACTTATTACCACAATTTTCTCCCCGAAACCTGCCGGTTGACATGTGGTAGAGAAACAATGTTCGCTTGACCGCTCTGTTCCATAGTGAAGCTTCACAACAAACAAAGAAACACCGGCTGTGTTTGTTTCGCTAACGGCAGCTGCAATCCACCGCTTTCCACCAACAGCATTCTTCTTTGACGTCTCCATTATTAATTGAACAAATTGCAAAAGAGTCAGCAACACAGACGTCCAGAATACTGTGTAATTATGCTATATTGCAATTTAGTAAACCGGCTGTATTGGAGATTAGATTAGATTAGATAGTACTTTATTTATTCCGTCAGGAGAGTTCCTTCAGGAAAATTACAATTTTCAGCACAATCCCATTCAAGATCAGACAAACATTACAGGGAGACAGAACAGGATCGCTGACGGGTCTGCCGGCTTCCAGCCCCCTTTACAAAAAAGATGAGATACAGGTTAACAAAGGAGGGGGGAAAAAATAGAAGATTAAAATAAAATAAAAAAATCGGTCTTAGCCTGGGCCCTGGAGAGGGGGTGCAGACTGAGGCCAAGGGAAAAAAACAACAACTCATAGCCATGGTACACATCCCTCTTACATGTGTGTAAGAGGGAAACATCAAACATCAAAGAACACATAGGACATTAAAGACATTAAAGCAGAAGATACAACCAGACACTTCTACATACAGCTATGAATAAAAAGTAAAAGAAACATATCCACTGTGGTGGCCTCCGCGGTGTTCCACGCCATCGTCCGCTGGGGTGGAGGGAGCATGGCCAGAGACAGGAGCAGACCCATCAAAGCAACCAAGACAGCCGACTCCACTCTCGCCCAATGTCCAGTCCGCATGGATGAGCAATGATACGTCCAAGGAGACTGAGGTGTCCGACACCTGCTCACCCAGCCAAGACACTGTGAAACCTCTCAGTCCCAGCGCTCAGTGCTAGCTCCGCAGCCCTGTCCCCTCATCCGCATCTCCTCCAGTCCCTCCAGACCGACTCCGGTGTGGCAGACACCCAGCAGCTGGTCTCCATGGCCAAAAGGCTCCTGGGAGGCAGATCCAGAAGTCCACAAAAAAAGCACCACAGAGGTCACAAAAGTGCCACCCCTTGTCACACAGTCCCAAAGGGTCCTGGACCAAAAGGCAAAAAAATATAATAACACATGAAAAGAAGAGGGAAACACAAAAGTATGACACAAGAGCACAGAGCTCCTGCCTACAGCAGCCACTACAGCAGTGCCATCTTGGGAAAAAAATATTGGCATGTGTTGCAATGTTAAGATTGCGGCTGTGTTGCAGCCACTATGGATTGAACTTTCACAGTATCATGTTGGACCCGCTCAACATCCATTGCTTTCGGTCCCCTAGAGGGGGGGGTTGCCCACATCTGAGGTCCTCTCCAAGGTTTCTCATAGTCAGCATTGTCACTGGCATCCCACTGGATGTGAATTCTCCCTGCCCACTGGGTGTGAGTTTTCCTTGCCCTTTTGTGGGTTCTTCCGAGGATGTCGTAGTCGTAATGATTTGTGCAGTCCTTTGAGACATTTGTGATTTGGGGCTATATAAATCAATCAATCAATCAATGTTTACTTATATAGCCCTAAATCACTAGTGTCTCAAAGGGCTGCACAAACCACCACGACATCCTCGGTAGGCCCACATAAGGGCAAGGAAAACTCACACCCAGTGGGACGTCGGTGACAATGATGACTATGAGAACCTTGGAGAGGAGGAAAGCAATGGATGTCGAGCGGGTCTAACATGATACTGTGAAAGTTCAATCCACAATGGATCCAACACAGTCGCGAGAGTCCAGTCCAAAACGGATCCAACACAGCAGCGAGAGTCCCGTTCACAGCGGAGCCAGCAGGAAACCATCCCAAGCGGAGGCGGATCAGCATCGCAGAGATGTCCCCAGCCGATACACAGGCAAGCAGTACATGGCCACCGGATCGGACCGGACCCCCTCCACAAGGGAGAGTGGGACATAGAAGAAAAAGAAAAGAAACGGCAGATCAACTGGTCTAAAAAGGGAGTCTATTTAAAGGCTAGAGTATACAAATGAGTTTTAAGGTGAGACTTAAATGCTTCTACTGAGGTGGCATCTCGAACTGTTACCGGGAGGGCATTCCAGAGTACTGGAGCCCGAACGGAAAACGCTCTATAGCCCGCAGACTTTAATTTGGGCTTTGGGAATCACTAACAAGCTGGAGTCCTTTGAACGCAGATTTCTTGCCGGGACATATGGTGCAATACAATCGGCAAGATAGGATGGAGCTAGACCGTGTAGTATTTTATACGTAAGTAGTAAAACCTTAAAGTCACATCTTAAGTGCACAGGAAGCCAGTGCAGGTGAGCCAGTACAGGCGTAATGTGATCAAACTTTCTTGTTCTTGTCAAAAGTCTAGCAGCCGCATTTTGTACCAACTGTAATCTTTTAATGCTAGACATGGGAGACCCGAAAATAATACGTTACAGTAGTCGAGGCGAGACGTAACAAACGCATGGATAATGATCTCAGCGTCTTTAGTGGACAGAATGGAGCGAATTTTAGCGATATTACGGAGATGAAAGAAGGCCGTTTTAGTAACGCTTTTAATGTGTGACTCAAAGGAGAGAGTTGGGTCGAAGATAATACCCAGATTTTTTACCCTGTGACCTTGTTTAATAGTTTGGTTGTCAAATGTTAGAGTTGTATTATTAAATAAACATTGATTGATTGATTGATTGAAGATTTCATCATTGATATATAAACTATCAGACCGCTTGGTCGGTAGTAGCTGGTTTCAGTAGGCCTATAAGCATACTAAAGTTAGTGTGGTAATATATACATAATTATTTCAACAACTTTAGAGACGTTTTTGCCAAAGTATACTAAAATTGCTCCTGAAAGGCTGTGTTTATTGGAAATCTGTGCCATGTGCGCAGTCACATAGGCTCATTCTGCATTCCAATTTGTATTTGGCAGGTATGGCGGAACATACCTGGCACACATATGCCTGGACTTTCTTTTCCTACATGTGGGCGGCTCACAATTATAGCCGTGTGACATCACAGCATTCATTTCCGTCAAAAAATGATTAGCCTTTTTTTTTTTTTTACACAGGCTTGGCTAATCCGTGCTAGTGCGTGTCTCCGGTTATGGCGGTTCCACTAATTCGGATGTATTTTCAGTCCAATCATTATCACTTTACTGAATCCCTAACTTCACTTGCCTGCAGGACGGAAGACATCTTTGCTAATTGTGCAACGTGAGATGAGGAGGTGTAGCAGCATAGTTCGGCATGTAAAATGTGTGCAAACAAATACCCTGGTTTCAGGCGTGCACACCCACAGACCCCTACGTACATGCAAATGAGCAGTTTGCACAAAATTCTATGCAAGGAAGATTTTTTTTAGTTGCATGGAAATACCGAATGGGGGTGTTTTAGACGATGTTACACATCGATGGTCTGGTTTTGTTTGCTGATCACATTCCCTCCGGCAACCAATTTGTTATCCTCAACGCAGAAGGGATGCCAAAAAGCTTCAAGCATAAATCCTTCAACGGATTGAATAACCCACTCTTGGCACGCTAAACGTCCAACCATGTGTCAGTCTAAACAGGCTAAATGATGCCAGATGATGTGTTCAGTCGGAGTAAATAAAGTAGCTGTAGTCATTGATGTTGGACTTTTAAAAAAAAATTTTAAAAATGGAATGCAGTGCACCACAAAGGTTAGAATTGATGTTGTAATTGGATAGAGATGACAATTTTGCCTTGTAAGATGTGAGGAAAAATGGGTTAAATATAGCAAAAACTTTACAGTACAGTACCCGTGTTTTCTGGACCATAGGGCGCACTATTGACGAATGGTCTATTATGAATCTTTTTTTCATTTATAAGGTGTCCATCCATTCATCCATCCATTTTCTACCGCTTATTCCCTTTTGGGGTAGCGGGGGGCGCTGGCGCCTATTTCAGCTACAATCGGGCGGTCATGTTATTATTTTCTTTCTAAATTGAAAGAACTTCCTTGTGGTCTACATAACATGTAGTGGTGGTTCTTTGGTCCAAATGTCACGTGGATTCTGTTTTACAGATCATCTTCGTGCCACTGGGGCGGTTTAGCTCGGTTGGTAGAGCGGCCGTGCCAGCAACTTGAGGGTTGCAGGTTCGATTCCCGCCTCCGCCATCCTAGTCAATGCCGTTGTGTCCTTGGGCAAGACACCTTACCCACCTCCTCCCAGTGCCACCCGCACTGGTTTAAATGTAACTTAGATATTGGGTTTCACTATGTAAAGCACTTTGAGTCACTAGAGAAAAGCGCTATATAAATATAATTCACTTTCTGACAGTCGCTTCTGGATGCGCCGTTTTGTGGCGGTCTTATTTACGTCCCTTACATTCGGCAGCGTCTGTTTCCCTTCATCTTCGTTGTAGCCGTGTAGCGTGCAAGGACGGGAGTGGAAGAAGTGCCAAAAGATGGAGCTAACTGTTTTAATGACATGCAGACCTTATTTTAATCAATAACGGAACACGAACTCCTCCTTCGGAAATGTGTCCCGTGAAAAACTGTCCAACCGGAACACTCAAATAACTAAAGTTACTTGGGTGAATAATGTTAACTCACTACACCGGTATATTTTAGCGCTTTCATGGCGAGTTTACTGACGGATATAATTAAAAACTTTACACTACTTTATATTATAAATGGCAACAGCGGAGGATGAATGTCCCATAACGAGAAAATTGAGAAAAAGAAGAAGCTTGTCAACTACAAAGGCGGACGCATGCAAATTTTCCGGACTTATGCAGATCTCAAATACAGATCAGCAGGAACCAGAAGGTAAGAAAAGTTGCTTTTGCATAAAATTGCGAAATAAAACGGCAGGTAATATGTCTTATCTTATACACACGCCATAATAATACTCATGTTGAAGCGCATTAAGCGGTGAGGCTTCATATCTTTCCAAAGTCGTACTAAAACATTTTGATTGATTGTTGAGCGTGTGTATTGTTCATACTTGCCAACCTTGACACCACCGAATTCATGGGGTGGGGGCGGGGTTAAGGGGGACGGGGTTTAAGTTGAGGTACAACTCACGCCTCAGTTGATTAAACAAAAGTTAACCATTGTTGTGAGCCTTACAGAACACAAGACATGACTTTACAGAACAAATCATATCATATTCTAAAGTCCATATCTTCATTACATCCACAACTGTGTTTTCAGCTTGTGTAATTCCTACAGTTGCTCTGAAATACTCCACCAAAACAAAGAGTAGCCTCATTTTTAAAGTACATGATGCAATTCAGATCAGACGTTTGCAAGAAGCCACATTAGCTTATACCCTTCAGGGACCCCCTCCATTGTTATAGCGCGGGCTTTGTGGGAGGAACACAAACTACTGTTGGCGGTTTAACAACAGCAGTCGACGGGCAATTCCGCCCGGCTTTTTCTGTATGATTAACTTTCCAAATTGTTTCCAGACTAAAAGTGCTTGCTTATGGAAAGTCTAATAAGCTGTGTGTACTGCTCCCAGAACTAACCTTCCACTGCGGCATGCATAAATATGTTACATTAAAAGATCAAAGGGCAGATTTAGGGAAAGCCGGGGTAAGCTGGAGCTTAACCTATGAATGTTTACATTTTATCATCTGTTTTCATTTAACTCTTTAAAGCCACAATGTGCCACAATTATAACTTGAAAAAAAAAACAGCTACGGTCTGCAATTCACAATTCACAATATATCATGACTACGAAGACTGTAGTAATTATAGTAATTTTGTGTATGTCCTCCTGAGAAGCAATGTCCTCCATAGGATGTTCGTTTTTGGTCTAAACTTTTGACATAATTACACAAAAATAGCTCTACTATGCAAAACATGAACGTCAGTATAACATAACACCAGAAGTGCGTAGTGGTGCGCTAAATTAACTTTGTTACATTTGCTGAAGCAGCTTTTTAGTAAACTTGTACTCGTCAGAGTAGTTTTAATGCAACATATTTGTGTTAAAAATATTGAAATTTTTTTGTATTTTTAAGAAATATATCTCAAATGTCAGTGTATAATACTCGTTAGTAAATTGGTGTAACATTAAGTGACTGGTTAGAAAAACATAGCTAAATATAATATGAGAATTTCAAATCGAGCTCATTGTGACCAGAATTATCACAGTTATCATTATAGTCCCGGTATTGTTGAATGTGTTTAAAAAAAAAAAAAAAAAAAAAAAAAAAAAAAAAAGTGCTTATATACACAGTGTACTGTTTGGACCAAGATTATTATTATTTTTTTAATATTAAATAAAAAAAAAAAACACAATTTTGCATGTTTTTTTTATACATGTATTATACATCCATCCATCCATTATCTACCGCTTGTCCCTTTTGGGGTTGTGTGGGGTCGCTAGAGCCTATCTCAGGTGCATTCGGGCGGAAGGCGGTGTACACCCTGGACAAGTCGCCACCTCATTGCAGATGTGTTATACATATATACATATATACATATATATATACCGACGAGCTCGAAGCAATTTTATTTAGTACGTGGTGTGATGATAAGTGTGACCAGTAGATGGCAGTCAAACATAGGAGATATGTGTAGACTGCAATATCCTAGTTGCCAACCCTCCCGATTTTCCAGGGAGACTCCCGAATTTCATTGCCCCTCCCGAAAATCTACCAGGGCGACCATTCTCCCGAATTTCTCCCAATTTCCGCCCGGACAACAATTTTGGGGGGCGTGCCTTTAAGGCACTGCGTTTATCATCCTCTATGACCTGTCGTCAAGTCCGTTTTCCCTCCTTGCAAATCAGCGTGCCAGTTTAATCATATGACATACACGTCGTTTAAACACACACATTAGTGAATGCAACGCATACTTGGTCAACAACCATACAGGTCAGACTAGGGTGGCCGTACAAACAACTTTAACACTGTTACAAATATGCGCCACATATATATATATATATATATATATATATATATATATATATATATATATATATATATATATATATACTAAGATTAAAACTGTATATACAGTCATGGCCAAATGTTTACATACACTTGTAAAGAACATAATGTCATGGCTGTCTTGAGTTCCTACAACTCTTATTTTTTTTTGTGATAGAGTGATTGGAGCACATACTTGTTGGTCATAAATACACATTCATGAAGTTTGGTACTTTTATGAATTTATTATGGGTCTACTGAAAATGTGACCAAATCTGCTGGGTCAAAAGTATACATACAGCAATGTAATATTTGGTTGCATGTCCCTTGGCAAGTTTCACTGCAATAAGGCACTTTTGGTAGCCATCCACAAACTACTGGCAAGCCTCTGGTTGAATTTTTCAGTGCATTTCAGCTAAATATGTTGGTTTTCTGACATGGACTTGTTTCTTCAGCATTGTCCACACGTTTAAGTCGGGACTTTGGGAAGGCCTTTCTAAAACCTTAATTCTAGCCTAATTTAGCCATTCCGTTACCACTTTTGACATGGGTCTGGGCTAGGGCTGGGCGGTATGGCCTTTTATAAATATCTCAATATTTTTAAGCCATATCACGATACACAATATGTATCTCGATATTTTACCTTAGCCTTGAATAAACACTTGAGGCATATAATCACAGCAGTTTGATGATTCTATGTGTCTACATTAAAACGTTCTTCTTCGTACTGCATTAATATATGCTCATTTTAAACTTTCATGCAGAGATGGAAACCACAATTAAGTCAATTTACCAAAACTGTATTTTCTAAACAGTTATTAATCAGTGGCACAAACATTAATGTCATTTTAAAACAGAAAGTGCAAGATTGTCAGAGACATTTTAAAATTAGCTTTTAGTGCACTTTTGTGCATGATGTCACTAAGATGACATGAAAACAACACTAAATTAAAGTGCACTTTTTGTACAGAACGCCACTACAATAGTTTAAAACAAATAAAGTGCACTTTTGTGCATGATGTCACACAAGATATTTCAATAACTGTTACATAAAAATAAGCTGCATAACAGGACATCAAATAGTGTATGTCCTTCGATATGTGTTAGGTTACTGCGGATGTTATCTCCTTCTGTTGTTGACTTTTTTTTTCATACGATCTGGAAATGGTTGCTTCGGCATTTTGTGAGTGTAGCACCGAACGGAGATGTTGACATTCAGTTTCAAGCACTCTTCATTCTCGAGCGGGTGACTTACTCTCTGTAAAGCACCAGTTCCATTGGCAGCAAAACAGGCCCAGAGCATAATACTACCACCACCATGCTTGACGGTAGGTTGGTGTTCCTGGGATTAAAGTCCTCACCTTTTCTCCTCCAAACATATTACTGGGTATTGTGGCCAAACAGCTCAGTTTTTGTTTCATCTGAAATCACATGGACAAAGATAAGACCTTCTGAAGGAAAGTTCTGTGGTCAGATGAAACAAAAATTGAGCTGTGTGGCCACAATACCGACTTTACATGCAAAACCAACGTTTCTTACCTTTTGGTACTTCCTGATGTGTATTTGAGATCTGCAAAAATCTTAAAAAAATGTGTGTGTGTAATAGACATGCTCATCATCAGTGCACCCTTTGGTCCTTAAAGGCCTACTGAAACCCACTACTACCGACCACGCAATCTGATAGTTTATATATCAATGATGAAATATTAACATTGCAACACATGCCAATATGGCTGGTTTAGTTTACTAAATTGCAATTTTGAATTTCCAACGAAGTGTCGTGTTGAAAACGTCGCGGAATGATGACGCGTGATGACGTCTCGGGTTGTAGTGGACATTATTTTCCAGCCCGATCCAAGCTATAAGTAGTCTGCTTTAATCGCATAATTACCCAGTATTCTGGACATCTGTGTTGCTGAATCTTTTGCAATTTGTTCAATTAATAATGGAGAAGTCAAAGTAGAAAGATGGAGGTGGGAAGCTTTTGGCCTTTAGCCACACAAACACAGTTGGTGTTTACTTGTTTAAAATTCCCGAAGGTGAAGCTTTACTATGGAACAGAGTGGTGAAGCGAACATGGATCCCGACCACATGTCAACCGGCAGGTTTCGGTGAGAAAATTGTGGAAATAAGTTTGCTCTTACCGTAGTTATGAGCGGAGATGGCGTCCTGCAGCAGCTGCGGAGTATTACCTCCTCCCACTGGAGACACTGCGGTCACCACACCCGTGGCCACCACCCCCCCCCCCCCCGACTCTCAGGTACTATATAATCTCACTAAAACACTACTAACACAGGGATTTTCAAGAATTCTACTAGTAAATGTGTCTAATAACATCTGAATCGCTCTCACTGCCCTCACCTTTTTTTATTTTTTTACTTTTTTTTGAGGATGTGAGGAGTTTTACAACCCGTGACGTCACGCGCACATCGTCTGCTAAAGGCAAGGCTTTTTTATTAGCGACCAAAAGTTGTGAACTTTATCGTCAATGTTCTCTACTAAATCCTTTCAGCAAAAATATGGCAATATCGCGAAATGATCAAGTATGACACATAGAGTGGACCTGCTATCCACGTTTAAATAAGAAAATCTCATTTCAGTAGGCCTTTTAAAATACGGTACATTATCCTGTTGAATGGTGGTGTTATGTGTTAAAGGAAAAAGAAAACCCGAATGGCTACATGAAAAAGAACATTCTCTTCTGTCCAGTCTTAATTGAGTCCGTCCAACTTCCTCCTCGCAGTAGGAGATTTGCTGATAACTACCTTTCCAAAAGACAAGGTTACAGAGGATGCTCTACACCTGATGGCCAACCGTTATACTCTACACCTTGCATACTCTGAGTGTGGAGCCTCTCTGCTTTCAGTCACACAGACACAAGTCCTCTTTGACAAAACTCATGAGAAAGATCCTGCATCATCACACAAGACAAATGTTACTGTCCAATAAAACCACTGGTCATATGTGGATGAAATAGAAGTAGGATATAATAGTGCTTCCTCTGTTCCTCCAATGCTACTACAAGTTTATGTTCGGAGTTATTTACAGGTGTGCAAAAATATCAGCCGACATAGCGATACAACAAAACAGCGAGATATTATTACTGTATTCTCCGGAATATGAAACTCGACAGTGCGCCCTGTGCGTTTAATGTACGGAATAATTTTGCTTACAGACGACCTCGAAGCAATTTTATTTGGTACGTGGTGTGATGATAAGTGTGACCAGTAGATGGCAGTCAAACATAGGAGATATGTGTAGACTGCAATATCATTCTTGCCAACCCTCCCGATTTTCCAGGGAGACTCCCGAATTTCAGCGCCCCTCCCGAAAATCTCCCGGGGCAACCATTCTCCAGAATTTCTCCCGATTTCCACCCAGACAACAATATTAGGGGCGTGCCTTTAAGACACTGCGTTTATCATCCTCTTCAACCTGTCGTCAAGTCTGTTTTCCCGCCTTGCAAATCAGTGTGCTAGTTTAATCATATGACATACACGTCATTTAAACACACACATTAGTGAATTCAATGCATACTTGGTCAACAGTCATACAGGTCAGACTAGGGTGGCCGTAAAAACAACTTCAACACTGTTACAATTATGCGCCACACTGTGAACCCACACCAAACAAGAATAACACATTTCGGGAGAAAATCTGCACCGTAACACAACATAAACACAACAGAACAAATAACCCCTTGCTGCAGTAACTCTTCGGGGACGCTACAATATACACCCCCGCCCCCTCCTAACCCCGCCCATCTCAAGCTCCCCAAACACGTCAACCCCCCCCAGCCCCCAATCTCCCGAATTCGGAGGTCTCAAGGTTGGCAAGTATGCAATATGATGGCAATATGACTCAAGTAAAGAACACCAACATTTTATATGTTCCATCCAAAATATAGAACATTGCACATGGCGCTCAAAAATCTATCAAAATGTTTTAATACGACTTTGGTAAGCTATGAAGTCACACCGCTTGATTTATTGTCGGCGCATTAAACATACGAGTATTATTATGGTGTGTGTAAAAGGTAAGACATATTATCTGCCGTTTTCTTTCAAAATATTATGCAGAAACAATTTTTCCTACCTTCTGGTACCTGCTGATCTGTATTTGGGATCTGCATGAATCCTGAAAAATTGTGCGTATGTGTAGTCCGTGCCGACACCGTAGTCGATAGGCTTCTCTATCTTTTTGTTATGGGACATTTCTAATATATCGTGTTAAGTTCTTACTTATATCTGTTAGTAAACCATAAAAGCGTTAAAACATACTGGTGTAGTGAGTCTACAGTATTCACCCAGGGAACTTAAGCAACTAAAATTCCGGCCGGACGGTTTTTCACAGGACACATTGCCGGTCTTGTTGGTTCCGGATGAGGAGACTCTGCTCTTTTATTGATTGAAGTAAAGTCTGAACGTCATTAAAACACTAAAACTAAATTTTTTGACACTTCTTCCACTCCCGTCCTTGCACGCTACACCGCTACAACAAAGATGACGGGGAGAAGACGCTGTCGACGATGAGCCACGTAAATAAGACCGCCCACAAAACGGAGCATCTTGAAGGGACAGTCAGAAAGTGGCTTGAAGATGATCTGTAAAACATAATCTATGCAACATTTTGACCAAATAACCACCATTACATGTTATGTATTAGTGGGTTTCAATAACATTTTTTTTTTTTACTAAAATCATTCGTTCTTACAATTTTGAGAGAATAAAAATGCATATTTTAAACTTTAATATTATCTGATCAAGCCAATTATAGTATTATTTACTGTATTGTAAAACCTTTGTGTGAGATAAAAACAATTAGTTAAATATCTGCCTGTCACCTTTTTTTGTGATTTTAAAGCCAGTTATACATAAAAATCAAATAATCAAATGCATACGCATTTAGATTAATCATGATTAATCACAGGTTAGTAACCGCATGCGTAATGTAAATTAATTTTTAAAAAAGCAGCCATTACTGCAATGTGGCCCTCAATGGAAATGAGTTTGACAACCCTGATCTAGAGCCACTAGACATCCGTGTGAATCGTGCAAAGAGTTCCACTTAATGTTTAGTGGGAGGCAAAGATGACAAGCAGATGAAGGCATTCACAAAAACTGTCCGAATGCGCGGTGAAACTTTTGCGCGGGTCTGCCGACGGATCCTGCCCGCGTGGAGCAATGTCAAAAAACTCATTAACGGGTTTCGAAAGGTTGGACCGCGGCGTGTTGAAGAGGGAACAAGCTCAGAGATGGAAGTGAAAGTGGAAACGACGCTGACGGAAGAAGCAATTTGGGGTCACCGACACCGAACAAGAAGACTTCTGAGGTTTCAGTGAGTGAAGAGAAATATGAAGATCAGGTTTAAATTAGGGGTGTAACGGTACACAAAAATTCCGTTTCGGTACACACCTCGGTTTAGAGGTCACGGTTTGGTTCATTTTCGGTACAGTAAGAAAACAACAAAATATACATTTGTTGGTTATTTATTTACCAAATGTGTAAATAATGGGATAACATACACATACACACAGGGTCCATTGCCAGGGTTTATGGGGTCAACATATATAAAATAAAAACTAAATAAGATAAGGCTCAGAATGGTTTCTTAACAAAACCGTTCTACAATTTTTTTGACTGATTGATTGATTGATTGAGACTTTTATTAGTAGATTGCACAGTACAGTACATATTCCATACAACTGACCACTAAAAGGTAACACCCCCAATAAGTTTTTCAACTTGTTTAAGTCAGGGTCCACGTTCATCGACATTAAACTGCCTCAAGTTGTTGCTCAGATGAAATAAAATGACAAAACTTTTATTCTACATATAAAAAGTGCAACATTAAACAGTTTAATTCAACTCAGCCTCAGATTAACTTTTCTTTACCCCCCCCCAGCCTAGTTAACTTGGCAGTAAGAGGATATATGGGCTTATTCTTCTTCCACCATAGAAGTAAGTCAAAATCTAGTTTTTAATGCAACAAAGCAACCCCCCAAGCGGTAGAAAATGGATGGATGGATGGTCTTAAATCTGCTGCTATAAAAAACATGTGTTATTGCTTTATCCCTGCCTGACTCGATGAAATAAAATGACAAAACTTTGATTCTACCTATAAAAAGTGCAACATTAAACAGTTTAATTCAACTCAGCTTCAGATTAACTTTTCTTTACTCCCCCCAGCCTAGTTAACTTGGCAGTAAGAGGATATATGGGCTTATTCTTCTTCCATCATAGAAGTAAGTCAAAATCTAGTTTTTAATGCAATAAAGCAACCTCCCAAGCGGTAGGAAATGGATGGATGGATGGTCTTAAATCTGCTGCTATAAAAAACATTTGTTATTGCTTCATCCCTGCCTGACTCGATGAAATAAAATGACAAAACTTTTCTTCTACCTATAAAAAGTGCAACATCAAACAGTTTAAGTCAACTCAGCCTCAAATCAACTTTTCTTTACTCCCCCCCAGCCTAGTTAACTTGGCAGTGAGAGGATATATGGGCTTATTCTTCTTCCACCATAGAAGTAAGTCAAAATCTACTTTTTTAATGCAATAAAGCAACCCCCCAAGCGGTAGGAAATGGATGGATGGATGGTCTTAAATCTGCTGCTATAAAAAACATGTGTTATTGCTTTAGCCCTGCCTGACTCGATGAAATAAAATGACGAAACTTTTCTTCTACCTATAAAAAGTGCAACATTAAACAGTTTAATTCAACTCAGCCTCAGATTCACTTTTCTTTACTCCCCCCCAGCCTAGTTAACTTGGCAGTGAGAGGATATATGGGCTTATTCTTCTTCCACCATAGAAGTAAGTCAAAATCTAGTTTTTAATGCAATAAAGCAACCCCCCAAGCGGTAGAAAATGGATGGATGGATGGTCTTGAATCTGCTGCTATAAAAAACATTTGTTATTGCTTTATCCCTGCCTGACTCGATGAAATAAAATGACAAAACTTTTCTTCTACCTATAAAAAGTGCAACATCAAACAGTTTAAGTCAACTCAGTCTCAAATTAACTTTTCTTTACTCCCCCCCAGCCTAGTTAACTTGGCAGTGAGAGGATATATGGGCTTATTCTTCTTCCACCATAGAAGGAAGTCAAAATCCAGTTTTTAATGCAATAAAGCAACCCCCCAAGCGGTAGAAAATGGATGGATGGATGGTCTTAAATCTGCTGCTATAAAAAACATGTGTTATTGCTTTAGCCCTGCCTGACTCGATGAAATAAAATGACGAAACTTTTCTTCTACCTATAAAAAGTGCAACATTAAACAGTTTAATTCAACTCAGCCTCAGATTAACTTTTCTTTACTCCCCCCAGCCTAGTTAACTTGGCAGTGAGAGGATATATGGGCTTATTTTTCTTCCACCATAGAAGTAAGTCAAAATCTAGTTTTTAATGCAATAAAGCAACCCCCCAAGCGGTAGAAAATGGATGGATGGATGGTCTTAAATCTGCTGCTATAAAAAACATTTGTTATTGCTTTATCCCTGCCTGACTCGATGAAATAAAATGACAAAACTTTTCTTCTACCTATAAAAAGTGCAACATCAAACAGTTTAAGTCAACTCAGCCTCAAATTAACTTTTCTTTACTCCCCCCCAGCCTAGTTAACTTGGCAGTGAGAGGATATATGGGCTTATTCTTCTTCCACCATAGAAGTAAGTCAAAATCCAGTTTTTAATGCAATAAAGCAACCCCCCAAGCGGTAGAAAATGGATGGATGGATGGTCTTAAATCTGCTTCTATAAAAAAAACATTTGTTATTGTTTTAGGCCTGCCTGACTCGCCGAGGAGAGGCTGCTTGAATGCGGTGCTGACGCTTCAAAGGGGTTTGAAGCAAGTTGGACGTGTTGACTGACAGAAGCATACCCTACTGCTGCTCAACAATGTCGGCAAACCTCCGTCCTCTATTGTTGTATCGCACCGCGCAGCCAAAGTGTTCCCAAACGGGAGATGTTAACGAGGCAGGAGGGTCGTCCAGCTCTGGCTTTTACATGTTGTCCTAGCCCGGCCGCTGCTAGCATGCCGTGTGTTACAAGTACCGTTACACCCCTACTCTTTAATGACTCTTCTAGTGGGCATTATTGTTAACATCGCTGTTTTTTGTTTTATGTACATGCAAATACCGTATTTTCCGGACCACAGGGCACACCGGATTATAATCAATCAATCAATCAATCAATGTTTACTTATATAGCCCTAAATCACTAGTGTCTCAAAGGGCTGCACAAACCACCACGACATCTTCGGTAGGCCCACATAAGGGCAAGGAAAACTCACACCCAGTGGGACATCGGTGACAATAATGACCCAGTGGGACGTCGGTGACAATGATGACTATGAGAACCTTAGAGAGGAGGAAAGCAATGGATGCTGAAAAGTGCAGGGCCAAGGACCGAACCCTGAGGAACTCCACACGTTACCTTAACGTAGTCCGAGGTCACATTGTTATGGGAGACACACTGCATCCTATCAGTAAGATAAGAGTTAAACCAAGACAGGGCTAAGTCTGACATACCAATTCGTGTTTTGATACGTTCTAATAAAATACTATGATCGACAGTATCGAAAGCAGCGCTAAGATCGAGGAGCAGCAACATAGATGACGCATCAGAATCCATCGTTAGCAATAGATCATTAGTCATTTTTGCGAGGGCTGTCTCCGTGGAGTGATTTGCCCTGAAACCGGATTGAAAGGTTTCACATAGATTGTTAGACGCTAAGTGTTCATTTAACTGCTCCGCAACAATCTTTTCAAGGATTTTTGAAATAAAGGGAAGGTGAGACACCGGTCGGTAGTTTACCATGAGGTCAGGATCGAGGTTAGGTCTTTTAAGAAGAGGATGAATAACCGCTTTTTTGAATGCTAGGGGAACAGTGCCCGAGGAGAGTGATAAGTTTATAATATTTAGCACTGATGGACCTAATAATACAAAGAGCTCCTTGATCAGTTTCCCAGGAAGAGGGTCAAGTAAACATGTTGTCTGTTTTATTCCATTTACACGTTGTAACAATTCCTCTAATGTTATTTCCTCAAAACGAGAGAAACTATTTTGGAGGGCAGTATCCGCCGTATATACCATCGTATCTGTGTTAATAGAACCCCGTTGTAGCTGGGACGCATTGTCTTTAATCTCCTTTCTAATGACTTCAAGACAGATAAGGCGCACTGCCGATGAGCGGGGCTATACCGTTTTTTTTTCATACAAAAGGCACACCGAATTTTAAGGCGCATTAAAGGGGTTATATATATTTTTTTCTTTTGGTAGATTGAAAAAAACTACTTCGGGGTATACATAACATGCAATGGTGGTTCTTTGGTCAACATGTTGCATAGATTATGTTTTACAGATCATCTTCGAGCCGCTTTCTGACAGGCGCTTCAGGATGCACCGTTTTGCGGGCGGTCTTATTTACGTGGCTCGCCTTTGACAGCGTCCTCTCCCCGTCATCTTTGTTTGTTTATTTGAAGGGACAATGCACAGAAACATTAAGCTCAAAGACAGATATGTTCTGTACCAGCCAAATAGCTCATTTCCATCTGCAGTCCCTGGCTACCTAAATTAAAGGGATACAAAAATCTTGCAATAACATTAGGACAATAAAATAATACCATAGCATGTAATCAAATTTACAAAAGTCATAAAATGCCCTTTCATGGACACATACTTAATATACAATACAAGCACACCTCATTTACATCATCACACAAAGACAATACATGCTCTCGTTCACATCTGTCATCATTTGTAAAAACAACCATGATTTTAACACAAACCTCACAATTTACAACAAACATGCTGTCATGGATAAAAATAATACACATTAAGTTGATCAGTCAATCATAGTGGCCACCTTAGTGACCGTGTGAGCAGCTTTGATTGCTCCAAATGCCACTTTTTAACTTCAATTGTGAATGAAGAGTAACCTGTTAGACTTTTGAAGTCTGTTGAAAGGTCGTTCTATTCCTTTATGGCTTTATGTGAAAAGGCTGATTGTGCAAAAGATGGTGTAGCGTGCAAGGACGGTAGTGGAAGAAGTGTCAAAAGACGGAGCTAATGGTTTTAATGTCATTCAAACTTTACTTAAATCTATAATGTAGCAGCATCTCCTCATCTGTGGTTCGCGAGTGCAATAACAAATGTGGAAATGTGTACCCTGAAAAACCGTCCGACCAGAACTCTCCAATAACTAAAGTGAATAATGTAAACTCACTACACCGGTATGTTCTAGCGCTTTCATGGCGAGTTTACTGACATATATAAGTAAGAACTTTACACTCCTTTACACTTTTTTTGTATTTATTTATTCTATCTGTAGTTTTCTGGTTCATTGCTCTGATACGTAAACACACCAGGTAGAGTACCAGGTTGGTTAGTACTGTACAAGTGTGTATTCACATTTGTACTATGTCTTCATTTTATTCTCATTGTATTTATACTTTTTGGAAAAAAATATACACATTTCATAGTTAGTTGTTAAATTTCTCTTGTGCTACAAAAGAAAAAAAAAATATATATATATAAAGCCAATATTCCTGAATAATTCCCACCATTGATTGATTGATTGAAACTTTTATTAGTAGATTGCACAGTACAGTACATATTCCGTACAATTGACCACTAAATGGTAACACCGGAATAAGTTTTTCAATTTGTTTAAGTCGGGGTCCACGTTAATCAATTCATGGCAATATATTACCTTGAAAGATTATATTATTATATATTACCAATATTTGTATACATTTATATAATCCCAATCCACATATTGTCACGGCCCGGGCACACTCCGGCTGTATCAGGCAACTGTTTTTAATCAGCAAACTGCACACCTGGAGCTGATGATAGACCTGCTTTCTTAAGCCAGCGCAAACCTGCGTTCCGGGCCAGAACATAGTGACCTGTTCCAGTTTAGTAAGCCGACAGGAGAACACATTTGATTGTTTCAGGTTAAAAGTCTGTTAATATTTTCCTACTAAAGGAATACATGTTTTGCTATGTCCTCATTTTCAACTGTAAAAAATGTTCATAACATTGGAGGCTAGCAATTTGTGTTTTGTGGTAGTGTGCTTAAAATTATGCTTCATAAAACTTGCTGAATTGTAAACTTAAAGGATTATATTTTATAATTTCTCTTTTTTAGAAAATATAATCCTTTTTTTAAGTTTACAATCTCAAACCATGCATGCAATCTCTCTCTCGCTCTGTTTCTCCCCCTCCATGTTCATTTTTCCCGTGTTTCTTTGTCATCTTCAAGCAGAATTCCTCCGTTCCCACGTCACGAGGAGTGTGTCTCGTCTCCCCGTGTTCCCTCTGCTTCCTAGAATGCCTCTTGGAGCTCGACCTCCCGCCTGGACACAGACTTTTTTTCGCTCCTGCTCTTCACCTCACGCCTCTCTCACAGACCTCCGAGCCTGCCTTGCCCCCTCTTGGACTTCCGCACGTCGCTTAACACTTCCGGTAACACATTTTGGATCAGTCACATTTAATTCTATTGTTAATATATTATTAAATATAGAGTCCCTGCTGTCTGTGCCGTCTTCTTCCCCTGTACCGTAACACTTATTATCTTATTCCTGCTACCACTGATTATTTCCTTGATTAGACACTAACAAAAAACTAATAACAGGTCAGTCTGTAGGAACGGCTCCCTTTAAAGAACCATGTATGCCATCTCTATTTCCTGTGTGGTCCATTTCAGTGGATACACAATTGTATATAATCATTCAAATCATATGTCATATGTTGATAAAAATCAGACATGAAACTCATATCTCCATCTCACTATGTGGCTGCAGCGTAAACAGCTTTCAGCCCTGCAGGGGTTGCTTCTTGTCATATTGTCTCGAGTTTGTCCTCCAGCTGCTTCTCCAACAGGGACACAGCTCCTTCTGTTTTATTTTATCCATCCACCAATGTCGGTTCAAGAAACCGGCGTGCTTTACCATGAAAGGCTATAATTGCAGATATAAAATGTGTTTGTTTTTGTTGGTTGCTTTTGTCGAAAGCCTTGTAATTAGTCAGACAACTCTTTACAATGGTATGGATTTCTTAGAGACTTATATAAAACATCGCTGTTGAATGGTGACCTTGGTTTCCTTCACAGGATGAAAAAAAAAATAAAATTCACTAAGGAAAAATTCGTTCAGCAAAGCTATAATGCCCTCGTTTAATTGGTGGCCATCCTGGAATCTACAGGCAAACCAGGAAAATATTGCTTCATTAAAGAAGACCTGGTTTGAGAGGTACTGTCCATTAAAATGTAGAATTCCTGATTTTCGTAGAAATCGTGTGTGACCGCTTAAATACCCAAGCCGAACTGAAACGCTAAAAACAGCATGCTAACAGTTAAAAAGCTGGATAACTAAGCTAAATGGCTGCAAAATTACAAAAATAAAGTTCGCTTCCGCACTTTCCATATATATATATATATATATATATATATATATATATATATAGAGAGAGAGAGAGAGAGGGAGGGCTTCACGGTGGTAGAGGGGTTACTGCGTCTGCCTCACAATACGAAGGTCCTGCAGTCCTGGGTTCGAATCCAGGCTCGGGATCTTTCTGTGTGGAGTTTGCATGTTCTCCCCGTGAATGCGTGGGTTCCCTCCGGGTACTCCGGCTTCCTCCCACTTCCAAAGACATGCACCTGGGGATAGGTTTATTGGCAACACTAAATTGGCCCTAGTGTGTGAATGTGAGTGTGAATGTTGTCTGTCTATCTGTGTTGGGCCTGCGATGAGGTGGCGACTTGTCCAGGGTGTACCCCGCCTTCCGCCCGATTGTAGCTGAGATAGGCGCCAGCGCCCCCCGAGACCCCACAAGGGAATAAGCGGTAGAAAATGGATGGATGGATGGATATATATATAGAGAGAGAGCGAGAGAGAGAGAGAGAGAGAGATACATATATATTTATATGTATATTTATATATATATATATATATATATATATATATATATATATATATATATATATATATATATATATATATATATATATATATATACCGTATTTCCTTGAATTGCCGCCAAGGCGCTAATTAATTTAAAACCTCTTCTCACTCCTGCGCTTACCAAAGGCATGCGGTAAAAGTAAGCATGCGCTAATTATTTTAAAACCTCTTCTCACCCCAGCACTTACCAAAGGCATGCAGTAAAAATTGTAGTGTGATGTAAGCTTGGACCATAAATCCTACTGAAAAATTTTTAATCTTCTTCTCTTTGTGCGATTTCAAATTACCGGTTTTGAAATCAGCCTCTTCCATTTTAAAAATGATGACAGGGGAAGTGTCACTCGTGACGTCACGAGTTTGACCCGGCGGTAATACTAATTATGCGCTAATTATTTTGCGAAGCGAGTTTGACCCGGCAGTAATTCAAGGCAGGCGCATACTATATGCCCTGCGGCAATTCAAGGAAATACGGTATATATATATATATATATATATATATATATATATATATGTGTGTGTGTGTGTGTGTGTGTGTGTGTGTATTAATCAATCATAGCTTATGTATATCGCCCTAAATCACGAGTGTCTCAAAGGGCTGCACAAGCCACAAGGACATCCTCGGCTCAGATCCCACATCAGGGCAAGAGAAAACTCAACCCAATTGGATACAATAAGAATCCTTGGAGGGGACCGCAATGGACGTCAAGTGGATCTAGCATATTAGTGTGAGAGTCCAGTCCAATATTTGGAACATCCCACAGGTGAACTGGCTAATTGGGAACAGGTGGTTGCCATGATTGGGTAAAAAAGCAGCTTCAATGCAATGCTCAGTCATTCACGAACAAGGATGGGGTGAGTGTTACCACTTTGTGAACAAATGCTTGAGCAAAGTGTCGAACGGTTTAAGAACAACATTTTTCAACGAGCTTTTGCAAGGAATTTAGGAATTTCATCATCAACGGTCCGTAATACCATCAAAAGTTTCAGAGAATCCGGATGAATCACTGCACGTAAGCGATGATATTACAAACCTTCCATCCCTCAGGCGGTACTGCATCAAAAACCGACATCAGTGTGTAAAGGATATCACCACATGGACTCAGGAACACTTCAGAAAACCAATGTCAGTAACTTCAGTTTGTCGCTACATCTGTAAATGCAAGTTAAAACTCTACTATGCAGTGCGAAAGTCATTTATCAACAACATCCAGAAACACTGCCCAAGCTCATATAAGATGGACTGGTGCAAAGTGGAAAAGTATTCTCTGGTCTGGCGAGTCCACATTTCAAATTTTTGGGGGAAACTGTGGACGTCTTGTCCTCTGGAAGAAAGAGGAAACTAACCATCCGGATTGTTATAGGCGCAAAGTTCCAAAGCCAGCATCTGTGATGGTATGGGGGTGTATTAGTGCCCAAGGCATGGGTAACTTACACATCTGTCAAGGCACTATTAATGCAGAAAAGTACCAACAGGTTTTGGAGCAACATATGTTGCCATCCAAGCAACGTTATCATGGACGCCCCTGCTTATTTCATTAGGCCAATGCCAAGCCACGTGTTACAACAGCGTGGCTTCATAATAAAAGAGTGCGGGTACTAGAATTGCCCGCCTGTAGTCCAAACCTGTCTCAAATTGAAAATACCACAACTTAAGGTGTACATCAAGCAAGAATGGGAAATAATTCCACCTGAATAGCTTCGAAAATTGATCTTCTTAGAGTTCCCAAACATTTACTGAGTGTTGTTAAAAAGGAAAGGCAATGTAATACAGTGGAAAAAAGCCATGGGCCAAATTGTTTGCAGTGTGGTGCTATCAATAAATTCTAAGTTTATGATTATTTCCCCCCAAAATTAAGTTTCTCAGTTTGAACATTAAATATGTTGTCTTTGCAGTCCATTCAATTGAATATAAGTTCGAAAGGATTTACAAATCATAGTATTCTGTTTTTATTTGCAAATTACACAACGTGCCAACTTCACTGGTTTTGTATATTTACTAGACATTGAGCACGTTCTTTACGGTTTCGAGAACCTGATCAACTCTATGTGGCACATGATGGTCACGGCAGATACAGTAGGGAAAGGATTCATATGGTGTGTGCGGGTTTGGGGTTAATCATTTTGCAATGCAGTCTGCTGAAAATGACAGACAGCGCCACTTTAAATTGCAACTGAAGCTGTGGTCAAAGTTGGAATTGCCGTAAAACACATTCTAAGATCATCAACACTCTACTGCCATTTGGAGGTCAAAGTGGGTAGTGCAACAACCCAAGTCGTCTCGTTTCATGTGTCAGGTAAATCGCAACGAATGGGGCCGTGTGAATCCCCTTCCTACTGTATGGTTTTCTGGACCCCCCCTCGACTCCAATTCTAGACTTGAAACGGGGAAACAAGACAGCACTCAAAACCGTCGAGGTGAGAAAAATGGATCAAAACATGTTGCAGCGAGTAAAGGAACAATGCACCGCACTTGTGTTACCCCTCACTGTGTCGCCTTTGCAGAACCCCATACTGTGAAAACACAAACCAAGAGACTAAACAAATCCCTGACAAAGTGCAAGAACGTAAAAAGACACTTTTTCCACAAAACTGATTTTATTTCCTGCCTTGGCCAAATCATCCAAACTGGTCTCCACTCAAAATAGAACAATCTCCAAATTATACACATCTATTCCATTCCAGCTAATATTACAATAATAATAAATTAGTCATAGTATCATTTATCAACCATTTGCATTAGCCTTCATGAATTATTAAGGTTTTGTGAATAAGTTTCTAAAAGGAACATGTAATATCAGTGTGATTCATGTTCATTCACAGAGCCATGGAACAGAGTAGTATGAGGGGGAAATGATAGCGAGTATAAACGTTCGCATTGCGGAAACAAAAATGAAAAAAAGAAGCCTTTCCAAACATCTATCTTACTCCGTTTAGGTTTTGTGTTGGACTATCTAAACATGTTTGCAAGTCATCCATGCCCCAAACCCATGAAACGACTCGCATTAAAAAACCCTTCAAACCCAGATGGGTCTCGAACCTAGACTTTTCCTTCAGGCTGCAGATAAATAACAAGCTAAATGTTGTGTAATCATGTAATTGTAATGATTCTGCTTTTGGACCGATTACAAGCCACTTGGAAGAAACCACATGCCAAATTGCAGTGTTAAGTAAATCACAACAGGTCGTAATGACGAGCAGCGCGACAATTTATGGACCGGGCGATATTCAACATTTTGTAAGACCCATATAGTGATGATGGACAGCATGGCGTTAACTACTTAATAGGAAACTTTACAGCTCTTGACCCATGTCTATTTAATGCTGTGCAGGTATTTGTGAAAAGATTACAGGAATACTGTGGCACATTCATCTGTGCGCCACTCCAGCTGCAGCAGGCGGCTGCAATCATTCAGCACTCAATACACCTGTTGCTGATGAGCTCCAGGGCCTTCTTAAGCTGGAGAAAACCTGCGTCCCGGCCCCTGTTCCGTACAGTAAGCCGAAACGTCCAGCTCTATGCACACTTTCTCGCTCTTTGTGTTCTTCCTCCGTCGTGCTCATTGTGTCCTGTGTTGCGTCGACATCCAGCTTTCCGTAGTTGAGCGGTGTGTCTCCTTTTCCAGGATCCCCTCTGGAGTCGCTGCTGCCTCTCTGGATCCGACCACACGCCTTCCCTCTGACCAAGACCCCTCGCTCCAGCCCTTGAGCTTATGCGCCTGTCTCTGGACTTCCGAGCCTGCCTTGCCCTCCTTAGACTTCCGCCTATCGCTCAACACTCCTGGTAACACTCAGCTAACCGCCACACAGCTAGTCGCACACCACACATATTTTGGATTAGTTACACACTTTATAATATTGTTAAATAATAGAGCTAAACGACGTTCTTGCTTCCGTGACGTCTTCTTCCCCCTGTACCGTAACAGTACTTTCAGGCCAAATCAAGAACCAGAAGGCACAGTAGACCTTAGTCCCCACCCCTCTCTCGATTCCAATGGTTCCCTATGTCCTAGACCAGGGGTAGGGGACCTATGGCTTTAGAGCCAGATGTGGCTCTTTTGATGACTGCATCTGGCTCTCAGATAAATCTTAGCTGACATTGCTTAATGCGATAATTATGAATAATTTCGCTGGTAATCACAGTGCTAAAAATAACGTGCAAAATAGAAAACATTCTCATGCATTTATATCCATCCATCCGTTTTCTACCGCACCTGTTCAAGAAGTCGCATTAATGGTAAGAAGTATTTTATGTCACGATGGGGGGGGGGTTGCAGCTTGCTGCGGGGTCATTCTCCCAGGAAGGCAGACGGACTACTCGGGACATGGCATTTAGGTAAAAACATGATTTAATTTTAACCAACAAAATCTACAAACAAAAATCGCTCACAGCAGAGGCACAACTTGGGGCTAAAGAACAAAGCTAACGCATAAACAGACTAAGAACATAAATCAAACAAAACTTACTTGGCATGGCATGCGGTACAAAACTATGGCAAGGCATGAAACAAGTCAGCACAGGGCGACTGACTGGCAAAGACGAGCTTAAATATTGCCTCTGATTAGTGCCCGGGAAGCAGGTGAGCGGGCGTTTTGTCCACCAGAGACAGGTGGACAAAATGAGTAACCAAGGAAACCAGACAAGGGAGTGGAAAAAAACAGGAACTTAAAGAGTCCAAAGGACAAACAGCACTTGGCCAAACAAAAACATGATCAAGAGACATGACATTGTATTTATTATTGGTTAGCTTCAGAATAACAATGATATTAAAAAGAATAAGAGACTTATTATACTCTAAAAATGTTGGTCTTACTTAAAAATGCACGCATTTAGTCGTATTCAGTGTTAAAAAATATGATATGGCTCTCACGGAAATACATTTTGAAATATTTGGCTTTCGTGGCTCTCCCAGCCAAAAAGGTTCCCGACCCCTGTCCTAGACCATGGGTGTCAAACTCTGGCCCGCCCCCCCCGCCCGCGATTTTACGAGGAGACTCCCAAATTTCAGTGCCCCTCACGAAAATCACAGGGAGCAACCATTCTCCCAAATTTCTCCCGATTCCCACCTTCAAGGCACTGCCTCAATCCTCCTCTAAAACCTTTCGTCACGTCCGCTTTTCCAACGTAAAAACAGCGTGCCGGCCTAGTCACATGATATATGTGGCTTTTACACACATACACACGCTAATGCAATGCAAGCTTGGTCAACAAACATACAGGTCACACTGAGGGTGGCCGTATAAACAACTTTAAGACCGTTACAAATATGCGCCACACTGTGAACCAACATTAAACAAGAATGACAAGCAAATTTCGGGAGAACATCCGCACTGTAACACAACATAAACACAACAGAACAAATACACAGAACCCTTTGCAGCACTACCTCTTCCTGGACGTAACAATATAAAAATGTATTATTAGCCTGTGAGAAAAGTTTATTTTGATATTTACCTGAGAAAACTGCAAATAGAAAAGAGGCATTCAATTTCTATTTAAATTTGATTTGATATGCCATTGCTATTTTTAAATGATTAGTATTATTTGAAACTCAATTTTGCATGTCACTATAAAGTTATATAAGTCTCGCTTGTTCAATATTCAATGCAAAACTTGTTTGGGTCCCTATTAAAAGGTTAATTTGTTTAACCTTGGCCCACGGCTTTATATCAGTTTAAAATTTTGGCCCACTCTGTATTTGCCCAGGTGGAGTAACTCTCTCCAACCATGAAAACAAAAAAAATAACTTTTTCAGCAGTTGAAGGCAGATCCGCTTACGCCGTAGTATTCCTCATGGAACTCCCCGGTAAAGAGTCGAAATTGAAGATAAACTATGTTTCAAAATGTAATTTTAATTTTTTTCGTGTTTTCTTCTCTTTTAAACCGTTCAATTAAGTGTTTTTTTCATCATTTATTCTCTACAAAAAACCTTCCGTAAAAGGAAAAAAAATGTACGACGGAATGACAGAGAGAAATACCCATTTATATATATATATATATATATATATATATATATATATATATATATTTATATCCATCCATTTTCTACCGCTTATTCCCTTTCGGGGTCGCGGGGGGCGCTGGCGCCTATCTCAGCTACAATCGGGCGGAAGGCAGGGTACACCCTGGACAAGTCGCCACCTCATCGCAGGGCCAACACAGATAGACAGACAACATTCACACTCACATTCACACACTAGGGCCAATTTAGTGTTGCCAATCAACCTATCCCCAGGTGCATGTCTTTGGAAGTGGGAGGAAGCCAGAGTACCCGGAGGGAACCCACGCATTCACGGGGAGAACATGCAAACTCCACACAGAAAGATCCCGAGCCTGGATTTGAACCCAGGACTGCAGGGACTTCGTATTGTTAGGCAGACGCACTAACCCCTCTGCCACCGTGAAGCCTATATATATATATATATATAGATGTATTTATTAAAGGTAAATTGAGCAAATTGGCTATTTCTGGCAATTTATTTAAGTGTGTATCAAACTGGTAGCCCTTTGCATTAATCAACACCTAAGAAGTAGCTCTTGGTTTTAAAAAGGTTGGTGACCCCTGGTCTAAATTGTGCTCCAAAATTCACAATCGCAGCAAAACCTCATCGAGATATTCTTATTAATATTATTATAAGTCATGTATGCTCAGCCCTGATACTGATAATGTGGAGCTGTTTAGTAGTGATGCTATATGGTTATTTTCTCCGTCCCCCTGTCATTTTTCTTTATACTAAGGAGAGTTTTTGAAGATATTTGGAAAAGGTGGTGAGTATATTTTAAAATTATGGGCAATCTTCTGATAGCATCAGGTCGGTCTAGACAGGCTATTTCGTTTTGGAGGGCCCTAAATGTACCTAACCATTAAGATGAGAAAAACCGCGTTGGTGGAATACCGGTTTCTCCGGGGCTTTCGTAAGGTTGACGGGTAAATTTTCCAAGGCAAGATAGTGAACGTGATTGAGGTGTCAGCTGTTGACATCTTTGGATTACAGCGATTGTGGGAGCAGCAGGTGGTGCCGCAGACGGTAATGGAAGTCTCATTTCCTTTCATTTAGAAAGGTGAGAGGCACACACGGTGTGAAAGGCCCCAGTCTGAAAGGATTTGCCGTGGCTTTAGAAATGGTTCCGCCAACAAAACTAAGATATTCTAATTTGAACCACAGTCACTTCCCAAAGTAACACAAACACATGCACGGTATGGAGGCAGGAAATTACCTCTATTTTGATCCTCAAATTATATGAGGAGAGGTAAACAAATTGCTACGGTTACTGTAATTATGACAGTTTTATGGGAACCTGCATTCAGTTTCAATAACACAGATTTCCATTTTTACATTCCAACATGTACAAAGGAAGAATCAAAGTTGATTTAATCAAACCTCTTTTCCATTTCTCGAGGATAACGAGTTGTAATTCGCATATTGAGATGAATGAGATGGTCACATTTTTCAAGACGGTTTAAGATGTTTATCAGGATTCTTCTCGCCTGTGCTTTGTAAGAAGTTTGAATTTGAACAGTTTCTTAAACTCGATTTTAGTACTTTGACTGTTTTTCTCAATCTATTCTAATATTACTAAAAGTTTTAAGAGTTGTAAGTGTATACAAATGTTTCGAGTACATTTTTTCCCATAGGACATATTTCTCCTCTTTTGCTTAATTACCGTATTCCCTTGAATTGCCGCCGGGGCGCTAATTAATTTAAAACCTCTTCTCACTCCGGCGTTGACAATTTGAGTGTGATGTAAGGATACCATCATGAAAAGCACATTTAATAAAAAAAAAAAGTTATTATGGTCTTACCTTTACTTATAAAGGAAGTCCATGCGAAGCTCCTTCTGATCAAAAGCATCGACAACTTGTTTATAGAAGTCTTCCTTATCTTTCTTCAGTTTTAAAAGTCTCTCTGTCTTGATGGAGATTTTCTTTATTACCTCCTGCTTCGATTGAAAGTCCAGTTTTGAAAACTGTTTTATTTTAGATATGTAATCCTCCATGTTAAAAGTGCAAGCGAGAGGAAAAAATAAACACACGCTGCTCACTCTTGCTGCTTGTTGTCACTTTTTTTTGCAGCCGAGTAATCGCAAGAAGGATCACTAGCGCCCTCTACCACCAGGAGGCGGGAGTCATTTAACGACTCATATTTGACACACGCAGCTACGGTATATTAATAAAACATAGCTGCTTACTGTTCTTTTTAGAATATTCAGTAGCTTGGACCTTAAATCCTACTGAATAGCTCTTAATGTGATTTCAAATTATTGAAATCAGCCTCTTCTATTTTGAAAATGATGACAGGTGAAGTGTCACACGTGACGTGACGAGTTTGACCCGGCGGAAATTCTAGGCATATGCTAATTATTTGGCAAAACGAGTTTGACCCGGCGGATATTCTAGACATGCGCTAATAGAAATAATATTCTGCGAAACGAGTTTGACCCGGCGTTAATCCTGAACCGGCGCTAATGCTAAGCATGCGCTAATAATTTTGCGAAATGAGTTTGGCCCGGCAGTAATTCTAGTCAGGCGCATACTATATGCCCGGCGGCAATTCAAGGAAATACGGTATTTTACATTCTTAGGTAGCAGGTTATTATATGCTTTGTACATTATTTTAGCCATCCATTTTTCTTCCATTCATCCGAAGTTGGGTCGCGGGGGCGGCAGCCTAAGCAGAGAAGTCCAGACTTCCTCCCCCCCAGCTACTTGGTCCAGCTACTCCTGGGGGATCCCGAGGCGTTCCTAGGCCAGCTGAGAGACTTAGTCTCTCAGTTTCCTGGGTTTTCCCTCTGGTCCATCGGGTCAGTTTCACCAGATGCCCAAACCACTTAATCTGGCTCCTGCTGATGTGGAGGAGCAGAGGCTTTACTCTGAGCTCCTCCTGAACGACAGAGCTTCTTACCCTATATTTAAGGGAGAGCCCCACCACCCAATGGAGGAAACTAATTTTGTCCGCTTGTACCCGTGATCTTGTCCTTTTGGTCATAACCCAAAGCTCATGACCATAGGTGAGGATAGGGATGTAGATCGACCAGTAAACCGAGAGCTTTGCCTTGCAACTTAGCTCCTTCTTCATCACGACGGACCGATACAGGGTCCACAACACTGCAGATGCTGCACCTATCCGCCTGTCAATCTCACAATCCACTCTTCCCTAACTCGTGAATAAAAGTCTGTGGTACTTGAACTCCTCTACTTGGGGCGGGGACTCCTCCCCAACCCAGAGATGGCATTCCACCCTTTTCAAAAGGTTCAGAGAATATGTAGAAATCGATATATCAGATGGTACTGCATCAAAAAGCGACATCAGCGTGTAAAGGATACCACCACATGGGTTCAGGAACACTTCAGAAAACTACTGTCAGTTACTACAATTTGTCGCTACATCTGTAAGTGCAAGTTAAAACTCAACTATGCAAAGCGAAAGCCATATATCAACAACACCCAGAAATGCCGCCGGCTTTGCTGGGCCCGAGCTAATCGAAAGTGGACTGATGCGAAGTGGAAAACTGTTCTGTGATTTGACGAGTCCACATTCCAAATTGTTTTCGGAAATTGTGGACGTTGTGTCCTCTGGACCAAAGAGGAAAAAAAAAAAACATCTGGACTGTTATAGGCGCAAAGTTCAAAAGCCAGCATCTGTGATGGTATGGGGGTGTATTAGTGCTCTAGGCATGGGTAACTTACACATCTGTGAAGGCACCGTTAATGCTGAAAGGTAGATACAGGTTTTGTAGCAACATATGTTGCCATCCTAGCTTCAAAAATAGGTCTTCTCAGTTCTCGAACATTTACTGATTGTTGTTCAAAGGAAAGGCCATGTAGCACAGTGGTAAAAAATCCCCCTGTGCCAACTTTTTTGCAATGTGTTGCTGCCAAAAAATTCTAAGTTAATGATTATTTGCAAAAAAAAAAAATGTTTCTCAGTTCGAACATTAAAAATCCTTGCTGTCTATTCAATGGAATATAAATTGAAAGGGATTTGCATAGTATTGTATTCTGTTTTTATTTACCAATTACTCAACATAGAAGCTTCACTGGTTTTTGTATGTATTTATGTGTCTATATATATATATATATATATATATATATATACATCCATCCATATGTATATGGATGTATGTTTGTATATAAATGGGTTGTACTTGTATAGCGCTTTTCTACCTTCAAGGTACTCAAAGCGCTTTGACACTACTTCCACATTCACCCATTCACACACACATTCACACACTGATGGAGGGAGCTGCCATGCAAGGAGCTAACCAGCACCATTTAGGAGCAAGGGTGAAGTGTCTTGATCAGGACACAACGGACGTGACGAGGTTGGTACTAGGTGGGGATTGAACCAGAGACCCTCGGGTTGCGCAAGGCCACTGTTCCACTGCGCCACACCGTCCCATGTGTGTATGTTTACGTATGTACATATAAATATACATGTATGTATGTGAGTTGCTGAGTGAATATTCACAATGAAATAATTAAACTCGAATTATGAACGGAACCATCATTATAATGCAGAAAAGTTGCCGGTCAGTGCAACCTAAAACTACAAACATTCTTGAAATTATTATTTGACAGTGATAACTACATTTATATTTCACGTGAAGGCGTTTCGAATTCCATGATCACTTTACAAAACAATAAAAAAATTGCCAGCCAAAAATTATAAAAAAAATATACAAATAGTAATTAATACTATTATATATGAGATGATAAGATAAATGAAACAATAAATAGGCTAATACCAAAATGTTTTTTTTATTATTCAAAGGCCCTGTAAAGGGGAACATTATCACAATTTCAAAAGGGTTAAAAACAATAAAAATCAGTTCCCAGTGGCTTTTTTTATTTTTCGAAAATTTTTTCAAAATTTTACACCTCCCGGAATATCCCTAAAAAAAGCTTTAAAGTTTTTGATTTTCGCTATTTGCGATGCGACTGTCCATTTCCCTGTGACTTCATACAGTGCTGCCAATACAAACAACATGGCGGTTACCACAGCAAGATATAGCGACATTAGCTCGGATTCAGACTCGGAATTCAGCGATTTAAGCGATTCGACGGATTACGCATGTATTGAAACAGATGGTCGGAGTATGGAGGCAGATAGCGAAAACGAAATTGAAGAAGAAATTGAAGCTATTGAGCGAATATTTATTGACGCTATTCGGCCATAGCATGGGTGTACCTAAGGAAGTGGCCCATAGCATGGCTGCCTTATTAGCATCGCCGGTAAAATGTGCGGACCAAACGATCGGGACTTTCGCATCTTGTGACACTGGAGCAACTTAAATCCGTCGATTGGTAAGTGTTTGTTTCGCATTAAATGTGGGTATCTAGTTTCAAATGTACATACAGCTAGGGTAAATAGAATGTTAGCATCGATTAGCGTAGCATGTTAGCATCGATTAGCTGGCAGTCATGCCGTGACCAAATATGTCTGATTAGCACATAAGTCAACAACATCAACAAAACTCACCTTTGTGATTTCTTTGACTTAATCGTTGCAAATGCATCTGCAGGTTATCCATACATCTCTGTGCCATGTCTGTCTTAGCATCGCCGGTCAAATGTGAAGACATTCTGGTACATTCAATGGGGTCTGGCGGCAGATTTCTTGCCAGTGGTGCAACTTGAATCCCTCCCTGTTAGTGTTGTTACACCCTCCGACAACACACCGACGAGGCATGATGTCTCCAAGGTTCCAAAAAATAGTCGAAAAAACGGAAAATAACAGAGCTGAGACCCGGTGTTTGTAATGTGAAAATGAAAATGGCGGGTGTGTTACCTCGGTGACGTCACGTTCTGAAGTCATCGCTAAAAGACCGTTAACAGAAAGGCATTTAATTTGCCAAAATTCACCCATTTAGAGTTCGGAAATCGGTTAAAAAAATACATGGTCTTTTTTCTACAACATCAAGGTATATATTGACGCTTGCATAGGTTTGGTGATAATGTTCCTCTTTAATCCAATTGTGCACCATAAAAACCAAAAGTAGTCAATTGAAGAAACTATTTATGTAACTTTGCAAACTTTTGAAGTCCCTTTTTTTTAAATGCCTGCAGGAAGGTGAGGGGTAAGTCCTTCGGCCAACATCTTATTTTGATTCTGTACTATGTACTTCTTTCAAATTCACCTTGGGCGTGTGACTTTGTTATGATAATTTATACTAAAAGTTTGCAGAGATTTGCCCTGTCCTCATTGGAATATCTCGCTGTCCTTATATGGGTCATAACTGCTTGTGCCACGTTTTTGCTGCTTCATCCATGCACTTAACCTAACCTAGATCTGTTGACCTTCAGCCTCAACCAAATCCATCCACTTATCCATTTTTCTATACGGTTTGTCCTTATTTGGATCACAGATAAGCTGGAGCCTAACCCAGCTGACTTCAGGGTGAGAGACAGGGCATGCCCTGACCTGGCCGCAGCCAGCACATTTGGACCTGGACTGTCTCTCGGTTCTGCTTAAAGTCTCTTTAATCAACCTTACTTTCATGATCCGTGGCCCGGATCATGTTTTTGTTATGTTCTTGTCATAGTTTGTTGTTGACGAACCCCAATGTGCAGAGAAGGAGGTAGGAAAACATGATTTAATTAAAATACTAGAACAAGAACAAACAAAAGGGTACTAACAAAAGGCGCGCACGAGGCGGATAACAAACTTGGCTATGAACAAACAAACTGGAAGCAAGGAACAAAATACAGTAAGCTACAAACAGCTACCAGTTTGATAAAGCATCACGACCAGTAGGATTGACAAGTAGAAATGACATTGACACAACAATAATCCAGCACTGACTGGAGGAGAAAACAGGTCTAAATAGGAGTGGGCTGATTTACACCAGGTGTGGCAAGGTGCCAATCAGCCGCACCTGAGAGGATACAGCATTCAGGGAGACAAATAGGAAACTGAACCAAAATAAGAGTGCTGATAGGAACTAAAGATTGGAAATACGGCACAAACACAGAGGAAAAACTAAAACACAACCAAATTGTCAGGGCCAAGGCTGACAGTTGGGATTCATTCGGTTCACTTGCCTCTGGTTAGTGGTCGGCACGGTATGCATTTTTGTAACACTTTTTTGTATTAGGGGTGTCCCGATACCAATATTTGGTACTGGTACCGGTGCCAAAATGTATTTTGATACGTTTCAAAATAAAGGGGACCACAAAAAAAATTATTTAATTAAAATACTAGAACAAAAACAAACAAAAGGGTACTAACAAAAGGCGCGCACGAGGCGGATAACAAACTTGGCTATGAACAAACAAACTGGAAGCAGGGAACAAAAGACAGTAAGCTACAAACAGCTACCGAATATAGCTTACCGCTACGCTGCAATGACACGACCAGTAGGATTGACAAGTAGAAATGACATTGACACAACAATAGACACAACAATAATCCAGCACTGACTGGAGGAGAAAACAGGTCTATATAGGAGCGGGCTGATTGACACCAGGTGTGGCCAGGTTCCAATCAGGCGCACCTGAGAGGATACAGCACTCAGGGAGACAAATGGGAAACTGAACCAGAATAAGAGTGCTGACAGGAACTAAAGATTGGAAATACTGCACAAACAGAGGAAAAACTAAAACACAACCAAATTGTCAGGGCCAAGCCTGACAGTTGGACTCCCTTAGTTCCTATTTTGTGCACCTCTGAGTTTGTTTTGTTTTTTATGGGGATTCATTTGGTTCACCTGCCTCTGGTTAGTGGTCAACACGGTATGCATTTTTTGTAACACTTTTTTGCATTAGGGTTGTCCCAATACCAATATTGTGGTACTGGTACCAGTACCAAAATGTATTTTGATACGTTTCAAGATAAAGTGGACCACAAAAAATGTTTTCATTTTTGGCTTAATTTTAACAAAAAAACCTTACAATACGCCTGACAAACCGTTCTTATTGCCCCTAAAGACCAATCTTAGAATTTCAAAATAAAAATTAAAAGCCATCCATTGTCTACCGCGTATTCCCTTTTAGGGTCGCGGGGGGCGCTGGCGCCTATCTCAGCTACAATCGGGCGGAAGGCGGGGTACACCCTTGACAAGTCGCCACCTCATTTCAGGGCAAACACAGATAGACAGACAACATTCACACTCACATTCACACACTAGGGCCAATTTAGTGTTGCCAATCAACCTATCCCCAGGTGCATGTCTTAAAGATATTGGGCTTTTTTTTGTTACACTCAAAGAACAATTTGCAAAATTTGGACACACCTTCTCAATAAATGCGTTTTCTTTATTTTCATGACTATTTACCTTGTAGATTGTCACTGAAGGCATCAAAATTATGAATGAACACATGTGGTGTTATGTACTTAACAACAAAAGGTGAAATAACTGAAAACGTGTCATGATCCGTGCCCCGGATCATGTTTTTGTTATGTTCTGTTATTTTTGGACTCCCTTAGTTCCTGTTTTGTGCACCTTTGGGTTTGTTTTGGTTTCTATGGGGATTCATTTGGTTCACCTGCCTCTGGTTAGTGGTCGGCACGCTCACCTGCAGTCCACCCCTAATCAGAGAGCTATTTATTTACCTCTCTCGCCACACTTGTCATGGCTTCTTTATTTGCTTCATGCAACTGTTACGTTTGGATAATCCTGGTTCTTGTTTCTGGTTCCTGTGCTAAGTTTTTGCCTTGGCTTCCGCGTGTGATCGGCACGCATCATTTTGGCTTGTTTTCAGTTTTGCTATGATTTATGATAAATAAATCATCACCTACCTGCAGGCTTTTGTCCAGGGTCGTTCGTTTGCATCCCGGGGGAACAAACCTCGGAGCAAGCTGCGACCCAAATCGCGACACTTACTTTCCTGGCTTTAGAGCGCACCGGTACTTAAGTTGCGCCCACCAACTGGAGACGCTGTAGCCTATCTCAGTTGCATTCGGTCGGAAGGCAGGGTACACCCTGGACAAGTCGCCACCTCATCGCAGGGCCAACACAGAGACAGAACATGCAAATTCCACACAGAAAGATCCCGAGCCCGGGATTGAACCCAGGACTGCTCAGCACCTTCATATTGTGAGGCAGGTGCACTAACCCCTCCTCCACCGTGTTGCCCAATATTTTTACATATATTAGCCACACCGAAACATAAGTTGCAGAGGTATACCGGGACCAAATAGTTTGTAAATGTTTATTTACATACCTTAATTGTTTCAAATTGGTGCCTGTCACACGGCAGTAAAACGGCTGATCAAACAAAACAGAAGTCATCGTCATGACCCAATAGCTCCAAAATGTAGCTCTCCAATCAGCTATACCGACTCAATAAGTCTATGGCGACGTTTTGGTGAATTAATGAAAGAGAAACAACACTAAAAGAATGTATTTCTAAGTTGGCTTTACTGTGGCAGAGAGGTTAGTGCGTCTGCCTCACAATACGAAGGTCCTTAGCAGTCCTGGGTTTTACTCATGTCCTCCCCGTGATTGCGTGGGTTCCCTCCGGGTACTACGGCTTCCTCCCACCTCCAAAGACATGCACCTGGGGATAGGTTGATTGGCAACACTAAACTGGCCCTAGTGTGTGAATGTGAGTGTGAGTGTTGTCTGACTATCTGTGTTGGCCCTGCAATGAGGTGGCGACTTGTCCAGGGTGTACGGCGCCTTCCGCCCGATTGTAGCTTAGATAGGCACCATAGCCCCCTGGGACCCCAAAGGGAATAAGCGTTAGAAAATGGATGGATGTCTTTCTAAGTTAACAATACTAACACGGACATGAGTATAACTGTTATTATTATCGCTAATGCTAACAATGCTAACTCTTTACTGGCTTGGCACTTGGTGGAGGCGGTCGCATTTCCTCACTCTATTTCTCCCTGCTTGGATTTCTATGTCTTGTCTTGACTATACTAGACTCGAGTCTCAATTGACAAAATGTTCTCGACGAGGACGAGAGGTTCGGGGGAGCCTGGCTGCCCTGACGGAACAATTACTACAAGGTCTGTGCAAGACTCCTGGAAGAAATGGAGAATCATGTGCCTCTCAGTGCTCTACTTTGAGGACATCTACGTATTTGGAACCGTGATCGCAGAGCTTCTGCTGATTAAGTAGGACATTGTTTTGGTGTATCGTCAAAATTTGGAAGACGATGGCAGCCGTTCAAGGAGCCCAAATGCTGGCCGTGGTTGTGGGACCACAGACTGTGGTGATGTCTGAACTGAATCGTAAGTTGGATCACATAACTGAAAAGCTTACTGAAATGCGAAAATTGATCATCTTGAGAGCCAGCATGGACGATCGGATCAGACAAGCCATTAACATGTCTGCTCGCTTGGAAAACAACAATCCTTATCTCCGATTCGACTCCCTCAAATGGCCTTGACGCTTCTCAAAACAGAAGAAGATTGTTCTGAAAACATCCCCCAAGTACACCTCAGGGATAGCCGCTCTGAGCTCCCTCCCTCCTTCAACAACACCTGGGAGTTGAACTTTGCTCGTAACGCCTGCAGAGCAACACCAGGCCTGTAGGCACAACATCTACACCCAGGACAATGGGCATATGCACACACACACTCAGCTTCACCCCACAAATTTGACAATATACCATTGCTTGAATTCTTTAGGGGCGATGGATGGCTGAGCAGCGCTTTAGATAGCAGCAGCCTGCCACCGTAGCCCCCACTCCTTCCCTCTGTTGCAAGTTTTGTGGATTCTATGTAACATATTTATGTGTGCTTATGGCTATCAAGTTTTTTTTTTTCTTGACCTCAGTCTGGCCCCTCTTCCCATGCTGTACTGAGGCATTTTTTTTACTCAAGCCCCCACCCCAGCATTTACCTTTCTAATGGAAAATGGCAGACCCGTCACCATTCTTGCTCTGTCTCGCTGTAATGTACAAACTTTGTATGTCTGCTCTTGAAACCTACTCAGTGGCCTAGTGGCAAGAGTGTCCGCCCTGAGATCGGTAGGTTGTGAGTTCAAACCCCGGCCAAGTGATACCAAAGACTATAAAAAAATGGGACCCATTGCCTCCCTGCTTGGCACTCAGCATCAAGGGTTGGAATTGGGGGTTAAATCACCATAAGTGCTGCTGCCCACTGCTCCCCTCACTTCCCCGGGGGTGATCAAGTGGACGGGTCCAATTTTCACCACACCTAGTGTGTGTGTGACAATCATTGGTACTTTAACTTTAAATATGCCTGAAAACACTCCTACAAACATCACATGGGACGATTTAGTAAGTATGAATTGTTTTAGTTATACTGTAAAACTTACAAACCTTGCTTGGAGTGATGAATGAAAATCATTTTGAGCAGAGAGTCCATCCATCCAATTTCTACCGCTTGTCCCTTTTGGGGTTTTGGGTGTCGCTGGAGCTTATCTCAGCTGCATTCGGGCAGAAGGTGGCGTACACCCTGGACAAGTCGCCACCTCATTGCAGGAGCAGAGACTCGATAGACAAATAGTAGACGAAACGGGATACACTTCCGGTTCAAGGAAAGGAAAAAGGAAGTACATCTTCAACCCGCAGCACCTGCAGTGAGCAAACCCGTCCAAAAGTTGGCGCCATAGCATAAAAACAGTGTCTCTGTCGGTGTTGTAAACTCTTCGATCGATACAAAACTTTATGGCCGTTGGCGAAGAAAAATCCATAAATTAGCCGCGTCGTTTTATAAGCCAAAGGGTCCAAAGCGTAGGAAAAAAGTGTTTTTGTTTTTTCCCTCCTGGACAACTTCAGTTGTTGTTTATCCTAACCACTAGCTTTTCCCCTCACTACTTGCTGACGCATTTTCTTTGTTTTCATTCTTTTTCCTGCACTTCTCCCTAGCTTTGTTTTTTTTGTATTGCACTTCCTTTTGAACTATTTGCCTGCAGGCAACGTTCTGTTATTTGTAGCTCCACACGCGACTGTCGTCTGTGCTTCGGGGTTCCAAACCCCAAATCGATCATTATAGTGCCCAAAGGAAAAAGCACAGAGGCCCGGGGATGACGTTGTTGATGTTCAAATGGAGATTTGAAGCGGGACCTCCCGTGCAGCTGATGCACCTTCATCATAGAAGGGTGTTGCAAAGAAGACAGCATGTCAAGCTGTTCTAAAACAATATGAAGATTTACAAGAGTGATGGTATGTGCAGGAATATCATTCTTTTGTCCTCAGTCAGCGCATTTCCGTGCAGTAAATTAGTCTGATTTCACAATTAATTAGATGACCATAGCTATTAGAAGACCAAAGTAACTGGTATATCATCCATAAGGGCATATTCCAGCCATAGAAATATGTTGTATAGTTCAAGACTTACGGTCATTAGAAAACATCACTGCACATCATGATGGCAGCTACACTTTCCATCTTAAAGATCTTCAAAAATTATTTGGAAATGTCCGGCGAGCTAGATTGATTTTTTTGCACACTCTTGGCATTTTCTCGATGAGCTTCAAGCACACAAATGAAGTGAAAACCATTCCAGGTGACTGCTGTCATGATCTGTGGTCCGGATCATGTTTTTGTTATGTTCTGTTCGTTTTGGACTCCCTTAGTTCCTGTTTTTGTGCACCCTTGTTAGTTACTTATTATTTCCACCTGTCTCTGATTAGTGTTTGCCCGCTCACCTGCTCCCCGAGCACTAATCAGAGGCATTATTTAAGCTTGCCTTTGCCAGTCAGTCCGCCTGGCGTCATTGTTTGCTTTATGCCACACTTAATGAGTTTTGCCTTGTCCATTGTCCATGCTAAGTGTTTCCTTCTGTTTCCTGCGCTAAGATTTTTGTGCTTTAGCTCCAAGTGCGATCAGCGCTTTGTGCATTCGCCGTGTGTTCCTTCTTGTTTGTGCCTCTTTGAGAGTTGAGAATTAAATCGTGTGTTTACCTGCACGCCTTGTCCGGAGTAATCCGTCTGCCTTCCTGGTAGAACGACCCCGCAGTAAGCTGCGAAAACCACGTTGTGACAACTACCTCTTGAAATTCATCGAACGAATGCCAAAAGTGTGCAACGAGGTCAATAGAACAAAGGGAGGCAATTTTGAAGAAACTAGAATATAAATCATGTTCCAAGTTATTTCAGTTATTTTTTTGTTAAGGACATAATCCCACATAAAGGAAAGGCATTGCAAAGGCACTGCCCTGTACTCTTTATATATATATATATATATATATATATATATATATATATATATATATATATATATATATATACATACACACACACATAATGTTGTGAAAGTCCAGTCCATAGTGGATTTGTATATTGTAGCATCCCGGAAGAGTTAGTGCTGCAAGCGGTTCTGGTTATTTGTTCTGTTGTGTTTATGTTGTGTTACGGTGCGGATGTTCTCCCGAAATGTGTTTTGTCATTCTTGTTTGGTGTGGGTTCACAGTGTGCCGCGTATTTTTAACAGTGTTAAAGTTGTTTATACGGCCGCCCTCAGTGTGACCTGTATGGCTGTTGACCAAGTATGCATTGCATTCACTTATGTGTGTCTACAGAAGCCAAATACAACTTGTGACTGGGATGGCACGCTGTTTGTACAGGTTGTAGAGGACGCCAAAAGCAGTGCCGTCACTGCACGCCCTGAAATTCGGGAGTCTCACGGGAAAATCGGAAGGGTTGGCAAGTATGACGCTGTTAAGTGCCATTCATATAAAACTCGCGGGTCAAACTCACATTAAATTTTCATATAACGGTGCGGGCCGCAAAATAACGTCTCGCAGGCCGCAATTGGTCAATTTGGGACATGCTCTCCCTAAGAGAGCTTGAGGAGGTTGAGGTGGGCGGGGTTGAGGTGCGGGGGGCAGGGGTAGGGGGTAGCGGGGGGGGGGGGGGGTGTATATTGTAGCGTCCCGGAAGAGTTAGTGCTGCAAGGCTTTCTGGGTCTTTGTTCTGTTTTGTTTTTGTTGTGTTACGGTGCGGATGTTCTCCCGAAATGTGTTTTGTCATTCTTGTTTGGTGTGGGTTCACAGTGTGGCGCATATTTATAACAGTGTTAAAGTTGTTTATACGTCTACCCTCAGTTTAACCTGTATGGCTGTTGACCAAGTATGCCTTGCATCCACTTGTGTGTTTGAAAAGCCGTAAATATTATGTGATTGGGCCTGCACGCAAAGGCAGTGCCTTTAAGGTTTATTGGTGCTCTGTACCTCTCCCTACGTCTGTGTACCACTCCGTACAGCAGCGTTTTAAAAAGTGGTAAATTTGACCTTATGAAACCGATTCCGCTAATTACCGATTTTAAAGCATTAATCGGCTGAAAATATCGGCAGTGCGATATTATCGGACATCTCTAATTAAATCCCTGAAAAGTGATAAGGCGGAAGGATCAGGTTTTTAAGCATGGTTGGTACCTGCTTCATATACAACTTCAAGTTTTCATCTGCGACCTATGGAAAGCCGAACATTTCCCCCAACAGTGGAAGGACACCAACATGGTAGCCATACACAAGGGTTTAGTTTATCAAAGGGGATTACAGAGGGATATCCCTCCTCCCTGTAGCCGGTAAAATTTTAGCTAAAATCAGGCTAACCCGTTCTCTTTCTCTCATTGACTGAGGTAACACTTCCAAAGGCACAATGTGGCTTTTGCGTGGAGAGGAGCACCACAGACATGACGTTTGTGGGTCGGCTTCTGCAAGAAAAGTGCGGGGAGCAACATTTAAACTGGTATAGAATAGAAGAGAAGTGAATAGAATAGATAGAATGTACTTTATTGATCCCTGGGGGAAATTCGGCACCACAGTTCGCTCACAATAAACAATGATATTAATAAATAATATAATATATATAATACATAAGATATGAATAATATAGATATATTCTACATATATTCTACATTTAAGTGCAGTCAAGGAATATATGCATTATACAGTCTGATGGCTGTCGGTATGAAGGACCTCCTGTGTCGTTCCGTGTTGCATTTCGGGAGTCTGAGCCTTCCACTGAACGTGCTCATTTTCTCTGCAAGGTCCAAGTGTAGTAGGTGGGAGGTGTAGTCCATAATGGCTAGGAGTTTTGCTAGACTTCTCCTCTCCGACGCCGTATGCAGCCTTTGTTGACCTCACACAGGCTTTTGATACAGTCAACAGGCCCTTCCTGTGGACAGTTCTAGCAAAAATTCCTGATCATTCCATAGGAATTCTATAGGAATGTTGTGTTGGGTTGCCTACAATCAGAGCCATTTGAAGTCAAGGTTGGTGTCACACAGAGTTGTGTTCTTGCACCGGTCCTTATCAACATCTACAAAATACGGCAGCACTGATATTCCTGTCCCGGCACAAATTTCAACTAGAAGACGGTTTTGCCTACCGATACCGCCTCGATGGCCGCCTCCGACGACTCCAAGCCACATTTGATTTAATGTATGGTGACGACGCAGCCTTCATCAGTCACACAGCTGAAGGACTGCAAAGGACACTTGACATAATCAATGATACTTTCAGCAGCACAGGGCTGGTTATTAATGGCAAGTGTACAGCCCTGTGTTTTTTAACTGTGGTTGTTTCTAAAAAGTTTTACAAATAAAATTGTAACAGTATGGTATGGTTATTAGTTCATTTGAAATCTGATAAAAAGATTGCAATTATATTTGACAGCCCTATTAATGAGTTGGATCTAACGTTAATAGGTATTTGTAACTTTTGCTTTGCATTTTTGCAAATGTTTTTGATGATCATTTATCTCTGTTTTGCGGCTCATATCGGATAGAAATGTTTTTTTGCAGGAATTCTGCAGAATTTTTGAAACATCCTCAAGGACTCTTAAAGATGGACGCAGTTGACCTCCCTCCCTCTTCAACGACACCTGGAAGTCAAAATGTTTCTTGCATTGCACAACACCACTACACCTAAAGACAATGGGCATATACACAAACACATACCCCACCTCAACTTAACGCTTTCACCACCGCTTGATTTCCCCTTTAGGGTGATGGATGGCTGAGTAGCCGAGGGTCCAGCCTTTGACTGATAATTTTTACTCTTTCCCCCTTTCCCAATATCACCTTTTTCCCATCTTTTTTAAGGAGCGCCTTAAGTGGCTGATTCATTGGCGGTCCTGTTTTTGTCTCCCCGTAACGTATGTCTGCTCTTAGTGGGACTGTGACGAAAATGTAATTGCATTTCTTAAATGTCTTGTACATGTTTAAAGAATGGATAATAATAAAGCATCCTCCATCCATCCTGAAACCTGATAAAGCTTTTTGAATCTTGAGAGGTTTGGTGGCCAACAACAAAGCTCCTTCCAAGTTCCCTAGAGTATTGTCATTCTAATTATCGGTGTTAAAATGTTTTATTCAGATATCTGTTTGACAAACAGATAATATCTTGGATATTTTGGGCTATGTGTTACGGCGCACGCGCAGTCTGCGTCTCCCTTCTCTGCGGGAGCAACCGAAGGATCCGCTGTCAGCGCGCCCGGACACGCTGAGTGCAGCACGCCCACGCAGCGACAAGCCTGCACTCAATTGCCAATCTGCACACCTGGTATTGATGAGAGCGAGCCGGATAAAATACCTGTGGACCCAAGGATCGGCGTGAGAATGTAGTTTTCATGGTGTACAGTAAGCGACTGCTTTATGCTCTATTCTTGTTTTCTCTCCAAGGCTTGACTTGTCCCTTGTCTTCTCCCGTGTCCCCGCAGTACCCTCTGTTGCCTGTAAAGTGAGCTGTGCGTCTCACTTTTCCCGGGATCTCCGTCTTACTCTGACTGCCTCCTTCGTTCCTCGACTCCTGGATTCTGACGCCTTTCTCTCCCCCCTGATCACCTGCCTGCCCCCTGGACTTCCTCGTATCTTGTTCAACATTTTGGTAACACACACTTCAGTTAAATTCTACACATAGTCTTACACCATACACTCTTGAGTTTTGTCACACTTCATTTCCTTAGTTTATTTGTAAGTATTGTTTATTATTCTTATTATTATATATATGGACTATATATATATAATAAATTATTGAACATTAAAATCCTCTGGTGTCTGTTTGCCGTCACCTCCCCTTAGTCACGACCATAACACTATGCTTGATACATAATATTTGCTAAAGAATATACGCTTGATTACATGACTGTTGTTTTTTTAAAGTACGTCCCATGGGTAGTCGTTATCACTCTTCAGATTCTTTTTTGTACAGTCTGGGTTGTTGCCTGTTTGTGGATGTGCCAATTACAGCATTTCTTGGGGACAATGAGTTCATGGGTTTGCTCCCAACAAGCTGGCCCAGGAGCACCTTTCTTACCACTCAAAACTATTTTATTGTGAGATCCGTCTCCAATCCTATTCTTTACTCAATCTCATTATTATGCACATCTTCCCAGCCATTCGTCTTTGTTTCTGCACATAGTCGATTTATGTTGCCTTATTAAAGAGCCCCACTTTAAGCACAGCTTTTTTGGTATTCTAATGTCCTTTGTACCCTTCAGTTCTCAATTCCAAACCTTCTCCGCACACTCTTGTTTTAAAGTTCTCTTCGCAATTAAATAAGATAACCAAATGTCTCAATATTACCTGGTCCCACGCAGAGGAACAATATTAAATCCGACTAATCCATTATTCATATTCATTCGATGTCAATTTCAATAACATCAAGCAATATTCAACGATCCAATTCAAGTTATTGCAATAAACTTGGTGAAGTGATTCTCAGCATATTTGAACAATATTGTCATTAAAAACTCCCAGGAAGACATTTTCCAGTGCAAATAAACTGTGACTCTAAAATTTTCCAAAATATGTAAAATATAATGCAAAAAAGTTATATTTTTCATTGGTTAACCAAGTCAGTCATTGGATTTCAAACAATGGGAAATAGTTTTTAAGACTTTTTTGAGTCAAAAACCTTTTAATAATCCAATGAAAGGGATGTTCCCAGACATGAGCAAAACTTCACATTCAGTACATAGATTCGTGTCCAACACACAGAATATTAGTCAACAATCTAAAATGAAATTGGAAATTATAAGTAATTAAAGCTGCAAGCTGCGTTGGTCGGGCCCGCCTTTGGCTGCTGCCCCCGCGACTCAAACCCGGATAAGCGGTAGAAGCATGGATAGTAGCTACTATTATTATAAGGTATTGTGTGTAGAATTTTGAGGACAAAAAAGATTTAATTCCATTTCACATTGTCATTGTCTACTGTTAGTCCTAAAAAATAAAGTTGGAAATTATAAGTAATAAGTAACTATGCTTGTCCCGTATTTTCCGCACTATAAGCAGCAATTGTTTTTTTTCCCCAAGCTTTGAACCCTCTGGCCTTTTACAAAAAGGTGTCTAATCTATGGATTTTTCTTCGCTATCTTCAAAATTATGGTAATGACTAAAATGAGCCACTTTAAGAAACTGTTCAAAAAGAAGAATCCTGATAAACATCCTAAGCCTTATTAAAAAAAGAAGAACATTTCATTATCTCATAAAGGATGAAGTAGGACATAGAATACTCTTCTGTTTTGTTTAATCGGCCTGTGGAGGGGGCGTGGTCGGCGCGCCTCTTGCAGGAATGGGGTGTGTATGGACCTGCCTCGAAGCGCAGCTGGCAGGTGATTGGATTACCCAGCTGGGACTCATCATCCAATCACCTGCCATGCTTATCAGCAGCAGCCGGGCTGATACACACTGATGGAGATGGTACTGGTGAGCGGACACAGACGCTGGACATTGCGAAAGAGAGAGAAGACCCGAAGAACGACGTGCAGAAAGACTGAAAAGGCAGGGAGCAGAGACTGTCGTGAGGTGCTTCAAGACGAAAGACTGAAAAGTTGTAAAGTGGAGTGCGGTCACAATAAAAGACATAAATAAAAATACTGTGAAGATCTGTTGGTATCAGGTGAGCCCACTAGAGAGAGACTACCACACGACCCGTTTATTGTTGTGTTACAGGCACCCTTTGGAAACAATTACGTGAAGCAAATGAACATTTACAAAACCTTTACATGGAAATATCTCATTTCACAAAGAACTGGTATATATTTACTGCTTATGGTCGGTCTGGTGCAGCAAGTACAAAACCTAAAACCAGTGAAGTTGGCACATTATGTAAATCGTAAATAAAAACAGAATACAATGATTTGCAAATCATTTTCAACTTATATTCAATTGAATAGACTGCAAAGACAAGATACTTAATGTTCGAACTGGAAAACGTTTTTTTTGCGAGTGTTAGTTCATTTCGGAATTTGATGCCAAAAAAAGCTGGCACAAGTGACGAAAAAGACTGAGAAAGTTGAGGAATGCTCATCAGACGCTTATTTGTTACATCCCACAGGTGAACAGGCTAATTGGGAACAGGTGGGTGCCATGATTGGGTATAAAAGCAGATTCCATGAAATGCTCAGTCATTCACAATCAAGGATGGGACGAGGGTCACCACTTTGTGAACAAATGCGTGAGAAAATTCTCGAACAGTTTAAGAACATTTCTCAATGAGCTATTGTAAGGAATTCAGGGATTTCACCATCCACAGTCTGTAAGTAATTTCATCACAAGGTCCAGAGAAACTAAAGAAATCACTGCACGTAAGCGGCAGGGCAACATGACCTTCAATCCCTCAGGCGGTACTGCATCAAAAACCGACATCGATGTGTAAAGAATATCACCACATGGCCTCGAGAGCACTTCAGAAAACCACTGTCAGTAACTACAGTCAGTCGCTACATCTGTAAGTGCAAGTTAAAACTCTATTGTAGGGACGCGTGGCACGGTGGGTGCCTGGTGCCTGGTTCAATCCCCACCTAGTACCAACCTCGTCAAGTCCGTTGTGTCCTGAGCAAGACACTTCACCCTTGCTCCTGATGGGTGCTGGATAGCGCCTTGCATGGCAGCTCCCTCCATCATGGTGTACAGTCCGTGCTTCTAATACTGTGAATCTAAAAAAAAGAAAACACCTGTTGGATACGTTCAAATGCATGTCAAGACTTCGGAAGAAGGGTATAAAAAGGAGTGTTTGAAGTGGGTGGTCGCTACTGTGTAGATGTCCACCTATGCCTGGTGGCTGTGGAACATTACCCACACGATGGAGGAGGAAACACCATCTGCAAAGTTCATCAGACCAAAACAGCCGGGAGAGTCACGCCATGGCACAAAGAAAGCAGCCGGCTCCTCAGCTGTGCTGTCTGTTGCTGACACCCACCCACACACCCCCCTCACACCCTCTCACACAAACACACCAATATTGCAGCAGCAGGTTTGTTGTCTGCCCACCATTGGCAGTGTGGCTTACAAGAACAGATGTGTGTCCTCGCGGTCCAGACTCATTATGCAATCTGTACTACTTGGGACTCATTCTCAGTGCAGCGCAAAGATTTGATTATGGCTCCTGGCATGCAGACCCCAAACATGTGCGACTGCTCCTTGCTCGCTGCTCTGTGAAGTTCGCCTTGAGGCAGAAATGACATTTAAACCATGCTCTTCGTCCTTCTGTTGTCAAGTTTCTACGAGTGTCACCGGGATTGGCCCGAGGCTTTATGTGACCCTTGAAATGTGTTTCGTGTCCCCATTTTGGTCTTTATTATGACTTATTTATCATCATTATTATTAGATACCCACCGACCCTTCCCCACCCTAAAACTACCATCAAAAATACTACACGGTCTAGCTCCAGCCTATCTTGCCGATTGTATTGTACCATATGTCCCGGCAAGAAATCTGCGTTCAAAAGACTCCGGCTTATTAGTGATTCCTAGAGCCCAAAAAAAGTCTGCGGGCTATAGAGCGTTTTCCGTTCGGGCTCCAGTACTCTGGAATGCCCTCCCGGTAACAGTTCGAGATGCTACCTCAGTAGAAGCATTTAAGTCTCACCTTAAAACTCATCTGTATACTCTAGCCTTTAAATAGACCTTTTTAGACCAGTTGATCTGCCGCTTCTTTTCTTTCTCCTATGTCCCCCCCTCCCTTGTGGAGGGGGTCCGGTCCGATAACCATGGATGAAGTACTGGCTGTCCAGAGTCGAGACCCATGATGGACCGCTCGTCGGGACCCAGGATGGACCGCTCGCCTGTATCGATTGGGGACATCTCTACGCTGCTGACCCGCCTCCGCTTGAGATGGTCTCCTGTGGACGGGACTCTCGCTGCTGTCTTGGATCCGCTTGAACTGAACTCTCGCGGCTGTGTTGGAGCCACTATGGATTGAACTTTCACAGTATCATGTTAGACCCGCTCGACATCCATTGCTTTCGGTCCCCTAGAGGGGGGGGGTTGCCCACATCTGAGGTCCTCTCCAAGGTTTCTCATAGTCAGCATTGTCACTGGCGTCCCACTGGATGTGAATTCTCCCTGCCCACTGGGTGTGAGTTTTCCTTGCCCTTTTGTTGGTTCTTCCGAGGATGTTGTAGTCGTAATGATTTGTGCAGTCCTTTGAGACATTTGTGATTTGGGGCTATATAAATAAACATTGATTGATTGATTGATAGCCCCACACACCACACACTCAATATAGAATATACACAATTGAGGTGTTGCATTTCACTCAAATATGAGTATAAATCTGTCAAGTTTTCCTTTTGGTTATAGTCTAAGGCAGGGACTAGGACCTGGGCAAATTAAGGCCACATGCATCAAAAACCGACATCAGTGTGTAAAGAATATCACCACATGGGCTCGAGAGCACTTCAGAAAACCACTGTCAGTAACTACAGTCAGTCGCTACATCTGTAAGTGCAAATTAAAACTCTATTGTAAAGGCCTACTGAAACCCACTACTATCGACCACGCAGTCTGATAGTTTATATATCAATAATGAAATATTATTGCAACACATGCCAATACCGCCTTTTTAGTTTACTAAATTGCAATTTTAAATTTCGTTCGAAGTATCCTGTTCAAAACGTTGCGTATGATGACATCACGGATTGTAGCGGACATTTTGTTCCAGCCCGATCGCAGCTATATTAATCGCATAATTACACAGTATTCTGGACATCTGTGTTGCTGAATCTTTTGCAATTTGTTCAATTAATAATGGAGACGTCAAAGAAGAAAGATGTAGGTGGGAAGCGGTGTATTTCGGCCGCCTTTAGCAACACAAACACAGCCGGTGTTTCCTTGTTTACATTCCCGAAGGTGAAGTTTTACTATGGAACAGAGCGGTCAAGCGAACATGGTTCCCCTACCACATGTCAACCGGCAGGTTTCGGTGTGAAAATGGTGGTAATAAGTCGGCTCTTACCGTAGACATGAGCGGAGCTTGCGTCGTTCCTCGTGCACCTCGAAGAGGCAGCTGCGGATTATTTTGCCTCCTCCGACCGGCCGCCCCCGAACGTGGGATGCTTCCACCGAGGAGGAAGGGAAAAAAAGCTCAGCCCGGCCCGACCGGCTGCCTTCGCTTCGCCTCGTCAAGAAACGTGGCTTCCCTCAGAGACACTGGCGGTCACCACACCCCGTGGCCACACCCCTCCGACTTTCAGGTACGACTTTATAATCTCTCTAAAACACTAGTAACACAATAAGGGATTTTCCAAAATTATCCTAGTAAATGTGTCTAATAACATCTGAATTTGTTTCAATTCCTTCACTCTCACTTTCCTCATCCACGAATCTTTCATCTTCGCTCAAATTAATGGGGGAATCGTCGCTTTCTCGGTCTGAATCGCTCTCGCTGCTGATGGCCATGATTGTAAACAATGTTCAGATGTGAGGAGCTCCACAACCCGTGATGTCACGTGCACATCGTCTGCTACTTCCAGTACAGGCAAGGCTTTTTTACAAGCGACCAAAAGTTGCGAACTTTATCGTCGATGTTCTCTACTAAATCCTTTCAGCAAAACTATGGCAATATCGCAAAATGATCAAGTATGGACCCGCTATCCCCGTTTAAATAAGAAAATCTCATTTCAGTAGGCCTTTAAGCTTTCCAATCTGGCCCACCGGACATTCCCAAATACTTTTTTTTAGATCTTTAAGATGGAAAGTGTAGCTGCCATTATGATGTGCAGAGATCTTTTTTAATGACCGCAAGTCTTGAACTATACAAGGTATTTCAATGGTTGGAATCTGCGCTTTCGAATGATATACCAGTTACTATGGTCATCTAATTAGTTACTATGGTCATTTAATTAGTTACTATGGTCATCTAATTAGTTACTATGGTAATTTAATTAGTTACCATGGTAATCTACGTCACAGCAGCTCAGACGAGGCACCAAGCAGTGTGTGGGGAGCGTTTCCACAGACGCGGAAGCAGATTTTCACAACAGAGTTCTAAAGCTTAGTGATATATCAGATATATCAGATTGTTGGTTGGTTTATTTTGTACCTTTCACGTTCATATTTCACTCTTTGTTGCATTTTTGTCGCGTTTCACTCTATAGTAAAATATCTCGATTAAAAGTGGGTGTGACATTCATATTTTGTCAATATTCAGTGTTTTATCGTTCATAGAAAAAGTTAAAATTCCAATACGTTTTTAAGGCGGTCTGTCATAACGTTTTTAGCATTATTGTGAGGTTTTGTATTAGTGTTCCTAAAAATAGATATACCGGCCGCCAGACACATTTTTTTCTTTAAATGTGGCCCCCGAGTCAAAATAATTGCCCAGGCCTGGTTTAGCACCACTTCCCACCCACAGTCTGAATGCCTCTGTATGATATTTATTATTTAAACCACACATTCAGAACTTTTGTTCTCAGGACTGGACTGTGCATTATTTCTCCTTTTGCACAATTTTTATTTTCTTTCCTTCCTGTTTTTGTCATATTTATAGACTGTCACACTGTTACTGGAGTTGATTTTAATCCCATTGTACCTGTGTATAGTGACAATAAAAGGCATTCTATTCTATTCTATCATCTCAAAAATATTCATAAAGTGAGAAATTTGTTGATCTCGAAATGATCATTCACGCGTTCATTACGTCTCGTATTGATTATTGCAGTTCTCTCTTCACCCGTTTCAACAAGTCCACGCTAAAGAGACTTTAGACTGTACAAAATGCGGCTGCCAGACTTTTGACCGGTGCTCCAAGAACAGACCATATCACCCCCGTTTCATCCAGTTTTCATTAGCTTCCAGTTAAATGTTAGTCCTGACATTCCGTGCGTTGCAAAGTGCATCATTGATTTGGTTAGGCCCCTACTCTTCAGGCCAGGGTCTTCTAAATATCCCAAAAACTCGTTTTAAAACTCGCGGAGACCTGGCTTTCCAGGCTATAGCTCCCAGACTCTGGAACAATTTGCACCAGTCCCTTCGTGATCTCGCCTGTGGTGAAATGTTTAAGAAACATTTTGTCAGGCTAGGACTGTGGATGTTTGTGCTTCCTCGATGCAAGGATGATGTGGAACTAGTCAGGCATGAATGTAAGTACATGATATTTATTAAATAAATAAACAAACTACAAAAAGGCAAACCAAGGACGTGCTCTGTGGCGGATAAAAATCTATACTATACTTGAAAGAAAACAGCACAATGGCATGACTATATACAAACAAAACAAAACTAGCACAATGGCATAAATACAAAAAACTTACACGGCATGGAACTGTGGACGAGGACGTGAAGATTTGAACAGCATGGGTAGGGTGCGTGCGAGTGTGAGGATCCCAGGATGAAGACAAGAAAAAGAGTGACTTAAATAGTTCTGATCATTAGTGAAAACAGGTGTGAGGCTGAGAACAGGGACGTGACAGCTGAAAACTAATGAGTTGGCATGGAAGCAAACAAAACCAGGAAGTGCAAAACGTGACTGAATGTCCTAAATCAAAAACATTACATGACAAAACAAAATCCATAGGTGTGACACATTTGGAAACTTCTCTTTTTAGTAAATCTTTTAGTTAATGCACCTTTTAACTATTCATTTTAATCCACTTTGTATCCTTTTTATGATGTTGCCCCTGTTGTTTTGAATTGTATTGATGTTTTACTTGACCTATGTTTTGTACAGCGCTTTGTGATTTTATCCGTGAAAAGCGCTTAATTTAGACGGATTTTGTTATGTTTACGGAGGGAGTGTAGACGACACACACCACAAGAAGGTGTAGTAAGCTCAATATTGTATTATATATATTCATCCATCCATTTCTACTGCTTATTCCCTTTTGGAGTCACGGGGGAGCAATGGAGCCTATCTCAGCTGCATTCGGGCGGAAGGCGGCGTACACCCTGGACAATTCGCCACATCATCGCAGGGCCATCACAGATAGACAGACAACATTCACACTCACATTCACACACTAGGGCCGATTTAGTGTTGCCAAACAGCCTATCCCCAGGTGCATGTCTTTGGAGGTGAGAGGAAGCCGGAGTACCCTCAGGGAACCCACGCAGTCACGGGGAGAACATGCAAACTCCACACAGAAAGATCCTGAGCCTGGGATTGAATCCAAGACTGCTCAGGGCCTCGTATGGTGAGGCAGATGGACTAACCCCTCCTCCACCTTGCTGCCCATAAATATATATATTTACATACAATCTAAACTAGTGAATGGAATGTGACTAAATTCAAGAGTGTATGGTGTAAGACTATGCGTGGGTATTAGCTGTTGAGTGTTACCGTAATGTTGGGTGAGAAGCAGGAAGTCCTGGAGGGGAAAGGCAAGCTCGAATGTCCGTGGGACAGGCAGGTAGTCAGGGAATATAGCGAAGCGTCATAAGGGTCCGTGACCAAGCAGGGGTCGAGGATCGCGGGAGGCAGTCCAAACTCCAGAGGGAAGTCGAGGCACACAGCTCGATCACGGGAGACACGGGAAATACTGCGGGAAACACAAGGGACATAAGACGCGGGAACTGGGAAGACACAGATGGAGCAAGTACACGGGAGGGAAGCCAGAGACAAGATGCTTACTACGGAACAAATGATTACGTTCTGGTTCACCTTTCCAGTCGTGTTCACATCCTCTGCTTTGGCTCCACTCACGCTTCTTGTTCATGTGGTGTTACAATAGTTAACCTTGCGATCTAATTTTTTTCTTATTCACTATTATTTTATCAAGTCTTATCCTTTTTTCCCCTACTAGAGTCTGAACTGAACCAACGAAATGGAAATGAAACATTTGTTAATGTGCGTATGTACTTGTGTACTAAATGCTTTCGAACTAGTTCAGCTTCAAACTATCAGATGTTAATACAACCTCAGGTACAATTTTGGTATGACATTAGTGCATTGTTTTTTGTGTTTTGTATTGTTCACCTGTTTGGATTTTTTCTTTGTCATTGCTCCCCCCCAAACTGACCCTACCGCCCCCACTTTGGGAACCACAGTGCTAGAGAATCCTAAGAGGTTTTATTTAGGGTGTTCACATCGTCGGCCGCTATGCCAATCAAGCCTTCTCCTCAACAGTTTGACTGCCTTGTCAACTGCAGTATCCGGCCGAAAATCCCTTGTGGCTTTAATTAGGCCATAACTTCTTTAATCAGGAGTTGCATGTAGCATGCAGTATATCTGAAGCAAACCATTCCAGGTTTCTTTGCTTATTTCTTCATGTGAAAACACATAGCTGTCGTACAATCCAAAGACTACTGTTATTTGTAAAGTAAAATACATTTGAAAAAATTGATAAACACAACACCTTTGTTTTTGCTCCCTTTTGTCAGGAGTTGAACGCAAATATCTAAAACTTTTACAATATACACAAAAGACCTAATCCTTCTAAATCTGTCATGGCCCGGGCGCACGCCAATGCGCACTCATCTGCTCCATGGACGCACTTCCAGTAGCACGCCAGGCGCGTGTCTGTCCTGCTGCAGGCGGCAGCTGCAAACAATCACATGCAATCAGCGCACCTGTGGGTGATCAGAGGTCCTGCCTTCTTAAGCCGGTGAACCAGAACGTAATCATTTGTTCCCGTAGTAAGCATCTTGTCTCTGGCTTTCCTCCCGTGTACTTGCTCCATCTTCGTCTTCAAATTTCCCGCGTCTTATGTCCCTTGTGTTTCCCGCAGTACTCCCGTGATTGAGCTGTGTGCCTCGACATCCCTCTGGACTTTGGACTGCCTCCATCGATCCTCGACCCCAGCTTGGACACAGACCCTTTTGACGCTTCTCTGTATTCCCTGACAACCTGCCTGTCCCACGGACATTCGAGCTTGCCTTTGCCCTCCGGGACAACCTGCTTCTCACTCAACATTACGGTAACCCTCAACAGCTAATACCCACGCATAGTCTTACACCATACACTCTTGAATTTAGTCACATTCCATTCGCTAGTTTAGATTGTATGTAAATATATATATGGGCAGCACGGTGGGAGAGGGGTTAGTCCATCTGCCTCACAATACGAAGACCCCGAGCAGTCTTGGATTCAATCCCAGGCTCGGGATCTTTCTCTGTGGAGTTTGCATGTTCTCCCCGTGACTGCGTGGGTTCCCTAAGGGTACTCCGGCTTCCTCTCACCTCAAAAATCATGCGCCTAGGGATAGGTTGATTGGCAACACTAAATTGGCCCTAGTGTGTGAATGTGAGTGTGAATGTTGTCTGTCTATCTGTGTTGGCTCTGCGATGATGGGGCGACTTGTCCAGGGTGTACCCCGCCTTCCGCCCGATTGCAGCTGAGATACGGTCCACCGCTCCCCCGTGACTCCAAAAGGGAATAAGCGGTACAAAATGGATGGATGGATATATATAATACAATAATGAGCTTACTACACCCTCTTGTGGTCTGCGTCGTCTACACTCCCTCTGTAAACATAACAAAATCTGCCTAAATCTGTGTTAGTGAGCATTTCTTCTTTGCCAAGATAATCTAACCCACCTCACAGGTGTGGCATATCAAGATGCTGATTAAACCGTTTGATTTTTGCACAGCTGTGTCTTAGGCTGCCTACAATAACAGCCCCCTCTAAAATGGCCAGTTTTGCTTTATTGGGGGTCTGGAGTCAGAAAAACAGTCAGTATCTGGTGTGACCACCATTTGCCTCACGCAGTACAACACATTTGCATAGAGTTGATCAGGTTGTTGATTGGGACCTGTGGAATGTTGGTCTACTCCTCTTCAATAACTGTGCAAAGTTATTGGATATTGGCAGGAACTGGAACACGCTGTGGTATACGGTGATCCACAGCATCCCAAAAATGTCCGTTGATTATGCCAGCCATGCAAGAACTGTCAAGAAAGAGTTAACGTGAAATTTCCTGGCTCCTAACTATTCCAAAGTCAACTTCATAATAAGAAAATGGTAGAGTTTTGGAACAACAGCAACTCAGCCACCTAGTGGTAGGCCACGTAAACTGACAGAGCGGGGTGAGCGGATGCTGAAGCGGATAGTGCAAAGACTTTCTGCACAGTCAGTTGCTACATAGCTCCAAACTTCATGTGACCTTCCAATTAGCCCAGGTACAGTACGCAGAGAGCTACATGGAATTAGTTTCCATGGCTAAGCCGTACATCACAAAGTCCAATGCAAAATGTCGGATGCAGTGGTGTAAAGCACTTCGCCTTCTTTGAAGTGATGATTGTCGCTTTTCCATCTGGCAATATGATGGACTAGTCTGGGTTTGGAAGTTGCCAGGAGAACGGTACATTTCGGACTGCATTGTGCCGAGTGTGAAATTTGGTGGAGGAGGAATTATGGCTGAGGGGTTGTTTTTCAGGAGTTGGGCTTGGCACTTTAGTTCCATTGAAAGGGACTTTGAATGTTCCAGAATACCAAAACATTTTGGACAATTTAATGCTCCCAACCTTATAGTAAGAGTTTGGAGTTTTGATTGATTGATTGAAACTTTATTTAGTAGATTGCACAGTTCAGTACATATTCCGTACAATCGACCACCCGGATAAGTTTTTCAACTTAAATCAATTCATGGAGCGGGCCCTTTCCTCTTCCAACATGACTGTGCACCAGTGCAAAAAGACATGGATGACAGCGTCTGGTGTGTATCAACTTGACTGGCCTGCACAGAGTCCTAAGCTGAACCCGATAGAACACCTTTGGGATGAATTAGAACGGAGACTGAGAACCAGGACTTCTCAACCGACCTCACCAGTGCGCTTTTGGAATAACGGTGGAAAATTCCTGCAAACACACTCTGCAACCTTGTGGACAGCCTTCCCAGAAGAGTTGAAGCTGTAATACCTGCAACATCATATTGAACACATATGGATTTTACTTCAAGTTCATATGTGAGTCAAGGCAGGTGGCCAAATACTTTTGGCGATATAGTGCATGACATATAAGCACATGTCTAAGGCATACATCGGCGATGGGCACCCAGACCTGGTTCTATAATGCCAACAGTAACCAGACCGAAAACAGAATAATTTATTCAATGCATTAATTGCTGCTCAATAAATAAATTCAGACTCAGCAATCTGCTTAGCGGTGATATTTTACAAGCAACGTCTTGTAAACGTCAAGTAATGTCCCAATAGAAGCACATTGAGTCTGACAGTACATAATCACTGTTCATTTTCTTTTGATTTACACTTTCAACCTCCCACTCCCACTTACACCATCAGGAGACTTTGTCCATCACTAGACATCAAACATATTAACAGCTCGTATGCTGTGGTTATCACTGAGTGAAAAGCTAAATATGCCTGAAATTCTCTGTTGTTTATCAAGGCGGTGATGGAGATGCAATTCTCCATGTTTCTCTCACCTTCTGCCCCGAGCTGAAGTGTGTTTACAAACCAAACAGCTCAATTTTTGTTTCATCTGACATCCCATGGACAAAGATAAGAGCTTCTGGAGAATAGTTTTGTGGTCAGATGAAACAAAAATTGAGCTGTTTGGCCACAATACCCAGCAATATGTTTGGAGGAGAAAAGGTGAGGTCTTTAATCACAGGAACACCACACCTACCGTCAAGCATGGTGGTGGTAGTATTATACTCTGGGCCTGCTTTGCTGCCAATGGAACCGGTGCTTTACAGAGAGTAAATGGGTCAATGAAAAGGAGCATTATCTTCAAATTTTTTAGGACAACCCTGGAGGTTGGGTCTTGGGCGCAGTTGGGTGTCCCAACAGGATAATGACCCCAAACGTGTCAAAAGAGGTAAAGGAATCAGTTTAGAATTAAGGGTTTTAGAATGGCCTTCCCAAAGTCATGACTTCAACGTGTGGACAATACTGAAGAAACAAGTCTATGTCAGAAAACCAACAAATTTAGCTGAACCGCACCAAGTTTGTAAAGAGGAGTGGTCAAAAATTCAACCAGAAGCTTGTGGATGGCGACCAAAAGTGCCTTATTGCAGTGAAACTTGCCAAGGGACATGTAAACAATTATTAACATTACTGTATGTATACTTTTGACCCAGCAGATTTGGTCACATTTTCAGTAGACTCATAACAAATTCATAAAAGAACCAAACTTCATGAATCTTTTTTGTGACTAACAACTATGAGCTCCAATCACTCTATCACAAAAAAATTAAAAGTTGTAGAAATTATTGGAAACTCAAGACAGTTGTGACTTTATGTTCTTTACAAGTGTATGTAAACTTTTGCCCACGACTGTATGTGTGAAGTTCAAGATTCCATGCGCTTTCTCTAATGTCTAATATTTGATGTTCAAACTCATAAACTTAATTTTTCTTTTGCAAATAATAATTCACTTTGAATTTCATGGTTGCAACATGTGCCAAAGTAGTTGGGAAAGGGCATGTTCACCACTGTGTTACATGTTGCTCCAAAACCTGTATGGATCATTCAGCATTACCCATGCCTTGGGAACTAATACACCCCCATACCATCACAGATGCTGGCTTTTGAACTTTGCGCCTATAAAAATCCGGATGGTTATTTTCCTCTTTGTTCCGGAGGACACCACGTCCACAGTTCCCAAATATAATTTGAAATGTGGACTCGTCAGACCACAGCACACTTTTCCACTTTGCATCAGTCCATCTTAGATGAGCTCGGGCCCAGAGAAGCCGGCGGCGTTTCTGGATGTTGTTGATAAATGGCTTTCGCTTTGCATAGCAGAGTTTTAACTTGCACTTACAGTTGTAGCAACCAACTGTAGTTACTGACAGTGGTTTTATGAAGTGTTCCTGAGCCCATGTGGTGATATCCTTTACACACTGATGTCGGTTTTTGATGCAGTACCGCCTGAGGGATCGAAGGTCCGTAATATCATCGCTTACGTGCAGTGATTTTCACAGATTCTCTGAACCTTTTGATGATTTTACGGACCATAGATGGTAAAAAATCCCTAAATTCCTTGCAATAGCTTGTTGAGAAATGTTGTTCTAAAACTGTTGGACAAATTGCTTACAAATGGGTGACCCTCACCCCATCCTCGTTTGTGAATTACTAACATTTCATGGAAGCTACTTTTATACCCAATCATGGCACCCACCTGTTCCCAATCAGCCTGCACACCTGTGGGATGTTCCATATAAGTGTTTGATGAGCATTCCTCAATTTTATCAGTATTTATTGCCACTTTTCCCAACTTATATGTCACGTGTTGCTGGCATCAAATTCTAAAGTTAATGATTATTTGCAAATAAAAATAAAAGTTTATCAGTTTGAACATCAAATATGTTGTCTTTGTAGCATATTCAACTGAATATGGGTTGAAAATGTGAAGTGAAGTGAATTATATTTATGTAGCGCTTTTCTCTAGTGACTCAAAGTGCTTTACAGAGTGAAACCCAATATCTAAGTTACATTTAAACCAGTGTGGGTGGCACTGGGAGCAGGTGGGTAAAGTGTCTTGCCCAAGGACACAACGGCAGTGACTAGGATGGCGGAAGCGGGAATCGAACCTGCAACCCTCAAGTTGCTGGCACGGCCACTCTACCAACCGAGCTATGCCGCTCATTGTATTCCGTTTATATTTAAATCTAACACAATTTCCCAACTCATATGTAAACGGGCTTTGCAAATTGAACTCTGTCTCTGCATGATTCCTTGCTTCTTGTCTGATTAATAGATGTCATCAGTGTTTGAACTTGAAAGATTTACCCTGGATAACTTATTGCATGGACACACACCATATCTGCAAAGTCGGTAAAATTGCATTGTTGTTTATTGTCATCCTGCAGAACCATAATGCAATAAATAATTTGACAGGATTCGTAAGATTTTCCAAAAACCTGACACCAGTATTGCGTATTTCACGGTTGAAGCTACTTACATATGTGCAATCATCGCATTCCAATCTCCAACAGATTCCTTCTGGAATGATCAAGGAATTAAATCATTGCTCTGTTATATCCACCAATTATCCAAAATCCAGACTCAATCATGCACCACTTGTCCGGGCTAAATGGTACGTGTCGTTTTGTTTGTGTCGATGAAATGCGGCGCTGGCGTCATCATAGTCATGCGCAACGATAACATCTGCTCAGTGTTAGGAGTTTTTGACCTTCTGTTCAAAGATTTAACCAATGGCTCAGTGGAGCCCACAGTCTGACAGCATATGAATGTCCAATGGCCCGCGATGAATATTTAATAGGGATCCTGCCCGTAACATCTCCGCTATAAACGGTCATCGCAGCATACAGAAATTTCAGTCAAATTTCCAGCCTCGGTATACAGACAGCCTCGATTATACGCACCATTGAAGAGTCCCCGGCACATGAAGCACCTCTACTCGTAATACTGAAGGACAAATTCTTCTGTCCCTCGTGTTTCTTTGAAGCTTCTTGGCTGTTACAATTTTTAACTCGCAAATAAAATTGTCACAACAGATTTGTTCACATTAGTGGACTCATATTCTATGTATTATACACTGACTGAGTTCCTGTTATGTTTGTGATTTATGTATACCTTAGACATGTGCACTATATTGCCAAAAGTATTTGGCCACCTGCCTTGACTCACATATGAACTTGAAGTGCCATCCCATTCCTAAACCATAGGGTTCAATATGATGTTGAAGCTATTACAGCTTCAACTCTTCTGGGAAGGCTGTCCACAAGGCTGCGGAGTGTGTTTATAGGTATTTTCATCGGTGAGGTCACACACTGATGTTGGTCGAGAAGACCTGGCTCTCCGTCTCCGTTCTAATTCATCTCAAAGGTGTTCTATCGGGTTCAGGTCAGGACTCTGTGCAGGCCAGTCAAGTTCATCCACACCAGACTCTGTCATCCATCTCTTTGTGCACTGGTGCACAGTCATGTTGGAAAAGAAAAGGGCCCGCTCCATGAATTGAGTTTCGTGGACCCCGACTTAAAAAGTTGAAAAACTTATACGGGTGTTACCATTTAGTGGTCGATTGTACGGAATATGTACTGAACTGTGCAATCTACTTATTAAAGTTTCAACCAATCAATCAAAACTCCAAAATCTAACTACAAGGTTGGGAGCATGGAATTGTCCAAAATGTTTTGATATCCTGGAGCATTCAAAGTTCCTTTCACTGGAACTAAAGGGCAATGGTTACCTCCTGAAAAACAACACCATACCCTAATTCCTCCTCCACCAAATTTCACACTCGGCACAATGCAGTCCGTAATGTACCGTTCTCCTGGCACGTCGCCACTGGACTGGCGACGTGCTTTACATCACTGCATTCGACATTTTGCATTAGACTTGGTGATGTATGGCTTGGATGCAGCTGCTTGGGTGTTCTATGGGGTTCAGGTCAGGACTCTGTGCAGGCCAGTCAAGTTCATCCACACCAGACTCTGTCATCCATGTCTTTGTGCACTAGTGCACATTCATGTTGGAAGAGGAATGGGCCCGCTCCATGAATTGAGTTACGTGGACCCCGACTTAAAAAAGTTGAAAAACTTATTCGGGTGTTACCATTAAGTGATCGATTGTACGGAATATGTACTGAACTGTGCAATCTACTAATTAAAGTTTCAATCAATCAATCAAAACTCCAAACTGTTACTAAAAGGTTGGGAGCATGGAATTGTCCAAAATGTTTTGATATCCTAGAGCATTCAAAATTCCTTTCACTGGAAGTAAACGGCAATGCTTACCTCCTGAAAAACAACACCATACCCTAATTCCTTCTCCACCAAATTTCACACTCGGCACAATACAGGCTGTAATGTACCGTTCTCCTGGCACGTCGCCACTGGACTGGCGACGTGCTTTACATCTCTGCATTCAACATTTTGCATTGGACTTGGTGATGTATGGCTTGGATGCAGCTGCTTGGGTGTTCTATCGTGTTCAAGTCAGGACTCTGTGCAGGCCAGTCAAGTTCATCCACACCAGACTCTGTCATCCATGTCTTTGTGCACTGGTGCACAGTCATGTTGGAAGAGTAACGTGGACCCCGACTTAAAAAAGTTTAAAAACTTATTCAGGCGTTACCATTTAGTGGTCGATTGTACGGAATATGTACTGAACTGTGCAATCTACTAATTAAAGTTTCAATCAATCAATCAAAACTCCAAACTCTTGCTAAAAGGTTGGGAGCATGGAATTGTCCAAAATGTTTTGATATCCTAGAGTATTAAAAGTTCCTTTCACTGGAAGAAAAGGGCAAAGCTTACCTCCTGAAAAATAAGCCCACACCATAATTCCTCCTCCACCAAATTTCACACTCGGCACAATGCAGTCCGTAATGTACCGTTCTCCTGGCACGTTGCCAGTCCAGTGGCGACGTGCTTTACATCTCTGCATCCGACATTTTGCATTGGACTTGGTGATGTATGGCTTGGATGCAGCTGCTTGGGTGTTCTATCGGGTTCAAGTCAGGACTCTGTGCAGGCCAGTCAAGTTCATCCACACCAGATTCTGTCATCCATGTCTTTGTGCACTGGTGCACAGTCATGTTGGAAGAAGAAAGGGCCCGCTCCATGAATTGAGTAACGTGGACCCCGACTTAAACAAGTTGAAAAACTTATTGGGGTGTTACCATTTAGTGGTCAATTGCACAGAATATGTACTGAACTGTGCAATCTACTAATTAAAGTTTCAATCAATCCATCACAATTTCAGACTGTTACTACAAGGTTGGCAGCATGGAATTGTCCAACATGTTTTGGTATCCTGGAGCATTCAAAGTTAATTTCACTGGAACTGAAGGGCAACGCTTACCTCCTGAAAAACAAGCCCACACCTTAATTCCTTCTCCACCAAATTCACACTCGGCACAATGCAGTCCGTAATGTACCGTTCTCCTGGCACGTCGCCAGTCCAGTGGTGACGTGCTTTACATCTCTGCATCCAACATTTTGCAGTGGACTTGGTATGGCTTAGATGCAACTGCTTGGGTGTTCTATCGAGTTCAGGTCAGGACTCTGTGCAGGCCAGTCAAGTTCATCCAAACCAGACTCTGTCATCTTCCATCAAAAGGTTGGGAGCATGGAATCTTCCAAAATATTTTGGTATCCTCGAGCATTCAAAGTTCCTTTCACTGGAATTAAGGGGCCAAGCCCAACTCCTGAACAACAACGCCACATCATAATTCCTCCTTTGTAGTTTTTGTATTCGTTAGTCTTCTTAGCTATTGTCCTGTTTTCTTTTTGCAGACCTGGTTGGGCCTAAAAACAGGCATCTGGGGATAGGTTGATTGGCAACACTAAATTGGCCCTAATGTGTGAATGTGAGTGTGAATGTTGTCTGTCTATCTGCGTTGGCCCTGCGATGAGGTGGCGACTTGTCCAGGGTTGTACCCCGCCTTTCGCCAGAATGCAGTTGAGAAAGGCTCCAGCAACCCCGAACAGGACAAGCGGTAGAAATGGATGTATGGACGGATGGTTGGGCCTAACGAGAGGGCGGAGCCAGATGTCACACCTGTTGCTGATCAGGACTTTTTAAATGGTAAATGGTAAATGGGTTGTACTTGTATAGCGCTTTTGGCCCGGGATTGAACCCAGGACAACTCAGGACCTTCGTATCGTGAGGAACATGCACAAACCCCTCTTCCACCGTGCTGCCCACTTTGACACTATTTCCACATTCACCCATTCACAAACACATCAGGAGCAAGGGTGAAGTGTCTTGCTCAAGGACACAACGGACGTGACTAGGATGGTAGAAGGCGGGGATTGAACCAGTAACCCTCAGATTGCTGTCACGGCCACTCTCCCAACATCGTCGTCTTAAGCAGTGTGCTGCATGTTTTTGTCGTGGGTTGTTGCTTGAAAGTTCTGCCCTTTGTGTCTTTAGCATTTTTACATTATTGTACCCCTGGGTTTTTGAATTCTTGAGTTCTTGTCCTTGTTTTTCTGTGAAGTTTTTTGTGGCAAATTTTTTCTGGCTTCACGCTATGTTTACCGTATTTCCGGGACCATAGGGCGCACCGGATTATAAAACACACTAGCCAGGTCTATTTTCATACAAGAGGCGAACCGGATTATAGGACGCATTAAAGGGGTCCTATTATTTTCTTTTCTATTTTTTTTCCCTTTGTGCTCTTGTGTCATCCTGCTTTTAAGTGAAGTGAAGTGAATCATATTTAGCGCTTTACATAGTGAAACCCAATATCTAAGTTACATTTAAACCAGTGTGGGTGGCACTGGGAGCAGGTGGGTAAAGTGTCTTGCCCAAGGACACAACGGCAGTGACTAGGATGGCGGAAGCGGGAATCGAACCTGCAACCCTCAAGTTGCTGGCACGGCCACTCTACCAACCGAGCTATGCCGCTCATTGTATTCCGTTTATATTTACATCCAACACAATTTCGCACCTCATATGGAAACGGGCTTTGTAAATTGAACTCTGTCTCTGCATGATTCCTTGCTTCTTGTCTGATTAATAGATGTCATCAGTGTTTGAACCTGAAATATTTACCCTGGATAACTTATTGCATGGACACACCCCATATCTGCAAAGTCGGTAAAATTGCATTGTTGTTTATTGTCATCCTGCAGAACCATAATGCAATAAATAAGTTGACTGGATTCATAAGATTTTCCACAAACCTGACACCAATGTTGCGTATTTCACGGTTGAAGCTACTTACATATGTGCAATCACCCTATATATATATATATATATATATATATATATATATATATATATATATATATATATATATATATATATATATATATGCATTTTGGTTCGGGACCCAAGGGGTGGTACTTTCATGACTTCTGCTGTGTTTTTTTGTGGACTCTAGATCAGCCTCCCGGGAGCCTTTGGCCATGGAGACCAGCTGCTGGGTCTCGGCCAGGCCAAAGTCCGTTTTGAGAGACTTCAGGAGGTGCTGATGAAGAGACAGGACTGCGGAGCTGGCGCTGAGCGCCGAGACGGGCAGGATTCACAGGTACGGGACACCTCAGTCTCCTTGGACGTGTCCTCGCTCGTCCATGCGGACTCGACACTGGCTGAGTTAGTGGGCGGCCGAGAACTTGGTTGCTTTGTTGGGTCTGCTCCCGTCTTTGGTCATGCTCCCTCCACCCCAGAAGACGATGGCGTGGAACACTGCAGAGGCCACCTCAGTGTATATGTTTCTTTTACTTTTTATTCATAGCTGTATGTAGAAGTGTCTGGTTGCATCAGCTCTGCTCTTTAATGTCCTTTGTGTTCTTTGATGTTTCCCTTTAACACACATGTAAGAGAGTTGTTTTTTCCCTTGGCCTCAGTCGGGACACCTTCTCGAGGGGCCCAGGTTTAGACCGATTTTTAAAACATTTTCTCACCCCCCGCCCCATTGTTTACATGTATCTCACCTTTTTTTTAAGGGGCGCCAGAAGTCGGCAGACCCGTCAGCGATCCTGTTCTGTCTCCCTGTAATGTTTGTCTGGTCTTGATTGGGATTGTGCTGAACAAATTTAAATTTCCCCTCGGGGATTAATAAAGTATTTCAGATTCTAATGAATTGATAACACTTCCTTGTGGTCTACATAACATATGATGGTTCTTTGGTCAAAATGTTGCATAGATTAAGTTTTACAGATCATCTTCAAGCCGCTTTCTGACAGTTGCTTCAGGATGCGTCGTTTTGCGGGCGGTCTTGTTTACGTGGCTCACCTTCGGCAGCGTCTTTTTTCCGTCATCTTTGTTGTAGCGGTGTAGCGTGCAAGGACAGGAGTGGAAGAAGTGTCAAAAGATGGAGCTAACTGTTTTAAGGACATTCAGACTTCATTTAAATCAATAACGGAGCAGCGTCTCTTCATCCGTGGCTCACTAGTGCAACAACAACGCCGGAAATGTGTCCCATGAAAAACCATCCAACCAGAACTCTCGAATATCTAAAGTTCTTTGGATGAATAATGTAAGTTCACTACACCGGTATGTCTTAGCCCTTTCATGGCGAGTTTACTGACAGATATAAGTAAGAACTAAATACTACTTTATATTAGAAATGGCAACAGCGGAGGATGAATGTCCCATAACAAGAAGATAGAGAAAAAGAAGAAGCTTATCGGCTACAGTGTCCTCATTGACTACAAAGGCGAAAGCGCACACATTTTCAGGACTTATGCAGATCCCAAATACAGATCAGCATGTACCAAAAGGTAAGAAAAGTAGTTTTTGCATAATATTGCAAAAGAAAACGCCAGATAATGTCTTACCTTATACACACACCATAATAATACTTGAAGCACAATCCAATCCATTAAGCGGTGTGGTTTCATAGCTTACCAAAGTCGTACTAAAACATTTTAAGAGATTTTTGAGAACCATGTTGTTGGGATGTCGCATGGCTGCAGTTGTGTGTCCCCGAGTATGCAAGAATCCAGGAGAGTTGAGTGAAGGTAAGAGGAATTTATTACACATAAGAAAATAACAAAAGCAAACATAAAGCAGTCGTGCAGATAAACGTTCTCAACATAATATTATCATCGAGCACTGAGGAGTGCTCGAGTGAAACATAAATAGACACTAGTGTGATTGACAGCAGGTGTGAACCGCTGCCAATCAACGAAAAGAGAAAAACAGTGCTCCGTGAATAAAAACAGGAAATACAACGAAATAAGAGCACTGAACAGGAAGTAAATACAAAAACACGAAAAACTAACAGAAATTAAGTGACACATTGTCACACGTGTGTACGTTCGATATGTTCAATGGAACATATACACTTTTGGTGTTCTTTATTTGAGTAATTTTGCAGTATACACGTATCTCTTATGTGTGAGTGCCATCTACTGGTCACACCTATCATTTCACCATGTACCAGAAAATATACCTTTGAGGTCAGTAAGCACAACCAAAATGATTCCGTACATTAGGCGCACCGGGTTATAAGACGCACTAAAAGGAATGTAAGTGCGCCTTATAGTCCGAAAAATTTGGTGTGTATATATATATATATGGTACTGTTTATTCTCAGTTTTTGCTTCTGTTGCACTTTGTATCTTTTTTTCAAGCCTTATGGTCTGCTTTCTGTTTAGGCCGTTTTGCTTTGGAATAAACAAGTATTTTTTTTTTTTGTGTGTGAAACCTAGCTGCCTTGCTTATTGAGCTCCTGCCTCACGATTCCTGACATTTCCTTCCTCATTAAAATTTGCTTGAGTCACACCAGTCCTTAAAAAAAACTGGACTTGACACTGACTTGCCCTTCTCCAATCACTTTTTAAATTACTGAAAAGAGCAATTGTAACAAAAACCTCAAAAACTCAGCCCAAAAATACAACAACTTCTTAATCCATTTTGGTCCTGTTTCTGTGTTTCCCACAGCACCAAAAACAGCCGTTTTAATAAAGTCCAATCCGACCTTTTCTTCTCTTCTGACTCCTTCCACCTCAACATCCTCATCCTGCTGGATCGCACTGCAGATTTTAATATAAACTTGAAAACACCTCCCAAACTATTTCTGTTGTGAAGAGATAGGACTGTTCGAAGCAACTTGTTGAGATATTCAACTAAAATATGTTGGAGCCCACATTTCCCTAAAGCAAGAACCAAACTTCTCCCTTCACTTTTAATCTTTTTCTCTACGTTCCATTGAACCAATGTCCTCTACAGTGGACATTTGCTGTTTGCGGACCAGTGACATCCGCTGTTTTTTACGAATTGTGCAAAAGTTTTTTTGTACTGAAATTGAGGAATAGCCCAAGTGATGAAAGAGAGAGGACCTAAAATGGAACCTTGTGGAACACCCTTAATATAACTAAAACTGTTACTGACTGAACCTGAGGTAAACAAGCTACATAAACTCCTTAGTTACATAAATCATATTATAAAATACAAACCCCGTTTCCATATGAGTTGGGAAATTGTGTTAGATGTAAATATAAACGGAATACAATGATTTGCAAATCCTTTACAACCCATATTCTGTTGAATATGCTACAAAGACAACATATTTGATGTTAAAACTGATGCACTTTTTTTTTTTTTTGCAAATAATCATTAACTTTATAATTTGATGCCAGCAACACGTGACAAAGAAGTTGAGAAAGGTGGCAAAAAATACTGAAAAAGTTGAGGAATGCTCATCAAACACTTATTTGGAACATCCCACAAGTGTGCAGGCTAATTGGGAACAGGTGGGTGCCATGATTGGGTATAAAAGCAGCTTCCATGAAATGCTAACCTATTCATAAACAAGGATGGGGCGAGGGTCACCAATTTGTAAGCAAATCGTCAAACAGTTTTAGAACAACATTTTCATCGAGCTTTTGAGAGGAATTTATGGATATTACCATCTACGGTCTGTAAAATCATCAAAAGGTTCAGAGAATCTGGATAAATCACTGCACGTAAGCGATGATATTACGGACCTTTGATCCCTCAGGCGGTACTGCATCAAAAACCGACATCAGTGTGTAAAGGATATCACCACATTGGCTCAGGAACACTTCATAAAACCACTGTCAGTAACCACAGTTGGTCCCTACATCGGTAAGTGCAAGTTAAAACTCTACTATGCAAAGCAAAAGCCTTTTATCAACAACACCCAGGAAGGCCGCCGACTTCGCTGGGCCCGAGCTCATCTAAGATGGACTGATGCAAAGTGGCGAAGTGTTATGTGGTCTGACGAGTCCACATTTCAAATTATATTTGGGAACTGTGGACGTAGTGTCCTCCGGAACAAAGAGGAAAATAACCATCTGGATGTTTACAGGCGCAAAGTTCAAAAGCCAGCATCTGTGATGGTATGGGGGTGTATTAGTGCCCAAGGCATGGGTAACTTACACATCTGTGAAGCCACCATTAATGCTGAATGATCCATACAGGTTTTGGAGCAGCATATGTTGTCATCCAAGCAACGTTATCATGGACGCCCCTGCTTATTTCAGCAAAACAATGCCAAGCCACGTGTTACAACAGCGTGTCTTCGTAGTAAAAGAGTGCGGGTACTTTCCTGGCCCGCCTGCAGTCCAGACATGTCTCCCATCGAAAATGTTTGGTGCATTATGAAGCGTAAAATACGACAGCGGAGACCCCGGACTGTTGAACGACCGAAGCTCTACATAAAACAAGAATGGGAAATAATTCCACTTTCAAAGCTCCAACAATTAGTTTCCTCAGTTCCCAAAACTTTTATTGTGTGTTGTTAAAAGAAAATGTGATGTAACACAGTGGTGAACATGCCCTTTCCCAACTACTTTGGCACGTGTTGCAGCCATGAAATTCTAAGTTAATTATTATTCGCAAAAAAAAAAAAGTTTATGAGTTTGAACATCAAATATCTTGTCTTTGTAGTGCATTCAATTTAATATGGGTTGAAAAGGATTTGCAAATCATTGTAGTCCGTTTATATTTACATCTAACACAATTTTCCAACTCATGTGGAAACGGGGTTTGTATAAGGAGCACTAAAATCCTTTCGTTTTCTCAAAACTTGACAGTGTGATGAATAGATGGCAGTCACACATAAGAAATACATGTAGACTGCAATATGACTCAAGTAAACAACACCAACATTTTATATGTTCCATTGAAAATATAAAACATTACACACGGTGCTAAAATCCATCAAAAATGTTTTAGTACGACTTTGGTAAGCATTGAAGCCACACTGCGTTATGGCTTGTACTGTGAATCCACATCCTAGGGACGGCGTGGCGCAGTGGAAGAGTGGCCGTGCGCAACCCGAGGGTCCCTGGTTCAAATCCCACCTAGTACCAACCTCGTCACGTCCGTTGTGTCCTGAGCAAGACACTTCACCCTTGCTCCTGATGGGTGCTGGTTGGCGCCTTGCATGGCAGCTCCCTCCATCAGTATGTGAATGTGTGTGTGAATAGGTAAATGTGGAAGTAGTGTCAAAGCGCTTTGAGTACTTTGAAGGTAGAAAGGCGCTATACAAGTACAACCCATTTATCATTTATTATATACTGTGGGGCGGCATAGCTCGGTCGGTAGAGTGGCCGTGCCAGCAATTTGTTGCAGGTCCGATTCCCGCTTGTGCCGTCCTAGTTACTGCCGTTGTGTCCTTGGGCAAGACACTTTACCCACCTGCTCCCAGAGCCACCCACACTGGTTTAAATGTAACTTAGATATTGGGTGTCACTATGTAAAGCGCTTTGAGTCACTTGAGAAAAGCGCTATATAAATATAATTCACTAATTCACTAATTATATACTTGAATTTCAGTGAATTCTAGCAATAAATATTCTACTATTCTATAAATATATGCGCTCTCCACACCAGCAAGCATCTACAATTCCTAATTGTCCGTGGTGCATTCATGGACTCTGGAATGTTGAACATCAACATGACAACACAAGAGGGTCATTACAATAGATAACTTGAGTTATGATGGTGATGAAGATGGCGATGATGGGTGCAGAACTGTACACCAAATGTAGCTGAAGTCACAAGAGAGGAGGGAAGGAACGCAATTCATCAAATAGCTCCACTGTCATTTGAAAGGAAATAGTAATTACTTGGCATTCTTTTCTTCTCTCTTTTGGCTTCTCCCATCAGCACCACATCAAATCGTGGTCTTACTTACATGATTTGTTTGGCTCAGTTTCTTACGTCGGATCCCCTCCTGGCGCCACCTTCCGATTTATCAGCCATTTTCTGCTAGTTGATGTGTTGGCTGGGAACCAACCTTTTTAGTCTTTAATCCTCTCCATCCCTTGTTTAGGCTTTAAAAAAAAAACACGTTAAAAAGCCCTTAAACCCCTGCTCTGAAATCAAAACTGCTCACCAGCCAATCTTATATGGACAAAAAAACGTAACAATTTTTCCATTTAACACGACTTGCATGTCTGATGACAACTTTTTCTTTTCTTTCCTGTCGCAATATCATCCACCTGTTAGCGCTGTACACACATGTTCCTGTGTACTTACTCCTTCTACTGGATAAACCAGGGACACGGTTGATTACATTAAGCACACCATGCGGATATTTACTAGAAGTGCAAACACAAGTGTGGAGAGGCGCAGCCGGCGAACGAGCAGCGGGGTAGGGCACGCTGGAGCCCGGCCCAAGATGGCGGAAAGGAAGCGGAGAATGCGGCCGAGCGGAGAGCGACGCCACAAACGAGTTCAGGTGCGTGGATCGCGCAACTACACACAATTAATAAATCTCCTCTGGCTGTATAAAAAGGGCAGCAGCGGAGGAGGGTGGGGCAGAAGGAGTAGGTGGAAAGTCCGCAGCAGTGGCTGGAGAGCAGAAGCAACAGGAAGCAAGACGCGAGAGACGAGGAGCTAGACACGGAGAGCGAGCAGAGGGAGCGGCGACGGCGCAAAAGACATCCTTTATTGCAAAATAAACGAGAGTCAAACCTGCTGCTCAAACATGTCCTTCCTGAGTGGTCCATGGAACCCGCACGACAGCAAGAGACTGTCACAACAAGTTGTGAAAACCTCCCTTGCTGTTGATCAATGTGCAGTTATCAATCATGGTTTTTCGATCATTTCAATTGAAGCCCGATTGTAGCTGAGATAGGCACCAGCGCCCCCCCCCCACCCCCGCCCCTCTAGGGGACCGAAAACAATGGATGTCGAGCGGGTCTAACATGATACTGTGAAAGTTCAATCCATAGTGGCTCCAACACAGCCGCGAGAGTTCAGTTCAAAGCGGATCCAAGACAGCAGCGAGAGTCCCGTCCACAGGAAACCATCCCAACCGATACACAGGCGAGATGTCCATCCTGGGTCCCGACGAGCGGTCCATCCTGGGTCTCGACTCTGGACAGCCAGTACTTCATCCATAGTCATCGGACCGGACCCCCTCCACAAGGGAGGGGGGGACATAGGAGAAAAAGAAAAGAAGCGGCAGATCAACTGGTCCAAAAAGGAGGTCTATTTAAAGGCTAGAGTATACAAATGAGTTTTAAGGTGAGACTAATTGCTTCTACTGATGTACTGTTTACATTACAGTACATCCCTAATTAGAGTCTGCAATTGGTTATAACTAATTTGCATTGGCTGCGATGAGGTGGCGACTTGTCCAGGGTGAACCCCGCCTTCCAACTGAATTCAGCTGAGATAGGCTCTAGCCACCCCCCGTGACCCCGAACGGGACAAGCAGTACAAAATGGATGGATGGATAATTTGCATTGGTTTTGCAATAGACATTCTACTGATAAGCATTAGAGATTTGGTCCGGTCCGATCTGCTGGCCATGTACTGCTTGCCTGTGTATCGGCTGGGGACATCTGTGCGCTGCTGATCCGCCTCCGCTTGGGATGGTTTCCTGCTGGCTCCGCTGTGAACGGGACTCTCGCCGCTGTGTTGGATCGGCTTTGGACCGGACTCTCGCGACTGTGTTGGATCCATTATGGATTGAACTTTCACAGTATCATGTTGGACCCGCTCGACATCCATTGCTTTCCTCCTCTCCAAGGTTCTCATAGTCATCATTGTCACCGACGTCCCACTGGGTGTGAATTCTCCTTGCCCTTATGTGGGCCTGCCGAGGATGTCATAGTGGTTTGTGCAGCCCTTTGAGACACTAGTGATTTAGGGCTATATAAGTAAACATTGATTGATTGATTGATTGATTTTACATTAAATTTTACATTCAATTTCAAGACTTTGGTAATAGAAAGCAGAATTAAGATTGAAGTGCCAATGATTGTCACACACATTAGGTGTGGCGAAATTATTCCCTGCATTTGACCCGTCACCCTTTATCACTCCCTGGGAGGTGAGGGGAGCAGTGAGCAGCAGTTGTGGCCGCGCCCGGGAATCATTTTTGGTGATTTAACCCCCAATTCCAACCCGTACTCAAAACAAGGAAACAGCAAATCAGAATCAGAAGAGTTGTATTGCCATTGTTTGAGAATGAGTTCGCAAACTAGGAATTTTACTTGGTGCAATCGTGGAACATTAAACACACAGAATAGGTAATAGCATGAGCTATAACTGAGCTATCAGATCTTGTTATTCTTCATGTGTCTGATGGCCGAGAGGAAAGAAACTGTTCAGGTGGCGAGAGGTATGGGTCTGGATGGACCGTAGTCTCCTGCCTGAGGGGAGAGAGGAGAATAGTTTGTGTCCAGGGTGAGAAGAGTCAGGTCTGATCCGACCCACATGCCTGCCGGTCCTGGAGGAGAACAGGTCCTGGAGGGATGGGAGCTTGCAGCCAATCACCTTCTCAGCAGCACTTGTAGTCGATACTTGTCCCGGACTGTGGCGGCGGGGAACCACACGGTAATGGAAGAGGTGAAGATGGACTCCATGATGGCTGAATAGAACTTCCCCGGCATCTCGGTCGGCACCTACAGTTTTTTCAGCTGCCGCGGGAAATATATCCTTTGCTGGGCCTTCTTGATGAGGGAGCTGATGGTCGGTTCCCATTCGAGGTCCTGGGTGATGGTGGTGCCCAAGAACCGGATGGAGTCCACAATGGAGAAGGGGGTGAGAGAGTCAATCAGGGTGAGGGGGGATGGTGGGGCTTTGACTTTCCTGAAGTCCAAGATCATCTCGACTGTTTTCTGAACTGTGTAACAAGTTCAATACTTACAGAATAAATACTTTTTAGAGTGCAACATAAGACAACATAAGGCAGTGTGCTTTGTCATGTATTTCAAAATGATTGTGAACGATCGGTAAAATGCCAAATACAAGCACAGTTCGCCTTTAACGTCTCTCTGGCAAGGTTGCCGTTTTGCCACAGTAGCTTTTGTTACAATAGTAATTTATTCTGTGCTGAAAAGTTTCCATTAGATTATATATGATGTGTTTATTTACACTATTATTTTTGTATTATTATATTTGTTTCCTGTATTTCCCCCCTCTTTGTGTACATGGTACGCAACTTAAAAGAAATGTTAAAAAAGCCAGACTGAGAGCATGTTCCTAGCTTGCGTTTATTTGATAAACGATCAAACCGAGCATTTTTTCTCTTGTTTGGCAAAAAGTTGTACATTAAATGTTATATATTTAAGCCACTCTTGCCTGGTAGGTTGCTACAATTATCTATGGATAGCTTCCCGTGTTGGTAGCTTAGTTACATTTAATTAAGCGTAATTTGAATCATAGCCATCCATCCATTCATATTTTTCCGCTTAACCGAGGTTGGGTCGGGGGGGCAGCAGCCTAAGCAGGGAAGCCCATACTTCCCTTTCCCCAGCCACTTCGTCCAGCTCCTCCCGGGGGATCCCGAGGCGTTCCAAGACCAGTTGGGAGACATAGTCTTCCCAACGTGTCCTGGGTCTTACCCGTGGCTTCCTACCGGTTGGATGTTCCCTAAACACCTCCCTAGGGAGGCGTTCGGGTGGCATCCTGACCAGATGCCCGAACCACCTCATCTGGCTGCTCTCGGTCTGGAGGCGCAGCGGCTTTACTTTGAGTTCCTCCCGGATGACAGAGCTTCTCACCCTATCTCTAAGGGAGAGCCCCGCCATCCAGCGGAGGAAACTCATTTCGGCCGCTTGTACCCGTGACCTTGTCATTTCGGTCAAAACCCAAAGCTCATGAGCGTAGGTGAGAATGGGAACGTAGATCGACCGGTAAATTGAGAGCTTTGCCTTCCGGCCTAGCTCCTTCTTCACCACAACGGATCGATACAGCGTCCGCATTACTGAAGACGCCGCACCGATCCGCCTGTCGACCTCACGATCCACTCTTCCCTCACTCGTGAACAAGTCTCCGAGGTACTTGAACTCCTCCACTTGGGGCAAGATCTCCTCCCCAACCCGGAGATGGCGCTCCACCCTTTTCCGGGTGAGAACCATGGACTCGGACTTGGAGGTGCTGATTCCCATCCCAGTCGCTTCACACTCGGCTGCGAACCGATCCGGTGAGAGCTGAAGATCCTGGCCAGATGAAGCCATCAGGACCACATCATCTGCAAAAAGCAGAGACCTAATCCTGCAGCCACCAAACCCGATACCCTCAACCCCCTGAATGCGCCTAGAAATTCTGTCCATAAAAGTTTTGAACAGAATCGGTGATTGCTACATTTTCCAAGTAGCTTGCCCATCACTGTATCTGGGTTGATAAAACACTAATCACGAGTAAGGGAATAAATGTGATCACCTTCTTGTTTTGTTATACCTCGTTTCCCATAAATTAGAATGCAATATTTAGCACCAACGTCTGCTCTGACAAACACGACCAGCACTATTGATCACACTCATTCCAACCTTTGACACAAATGCTTTGCAGTGGATTGAAAGTGTTTATTTGTTTCGACATCCGATTAAAACACCTTATCTCTCTGTAGCATATCACAGCAGCCACGTTACCGGTCGACATATTTTCTTGTTTGAAGATCACTGCCATGCCTATCAAACAAAATCTACTTTATAAATCTCCATGTCACCTCCAATTTCTCTCACTAAATATTTGTTTTTGTCTTGGTCCTTTTTCTCTGGCTGCTGTATTAAGTAGGTTGTAGTGTAAACTCAATTTAACACAAAACGTCTCTTTGTTTTCAACTTGGGTCTTGCCATTTAGTTTATCTGATGTGTTTGAGTACTGGGCACCCGGCAGTGGATGCTCCTTTATGGGGTCTTGGGGCACTAGGAGGTTAACCCCTTTACTACTGTTACCCCAGGTGGCCCTAGGCAAAGGCCTAGTACCTGACTGCCCGTTAGCCAGGGATACGGTGAAGACCTCAACGGCGGAAGACGGTAGATTTAAGAACTACCACAACGGCTGCGACGGTGGAAGAAGGCTGCAGCAGAAAAGGATCCCCAGTCGTCTTGGACTACGTACCACTGGAGCCTGACCCAATTCTGTCAAGGATCGTGTGGTGACTGTCTGTGCACCAGTTTCCCCACGTAAAACCTAGTCACACACAGGCATCCTCCATGAAGGGATACACCCCTACCAGGAGGATCGTCATACTCGTTCGAGTGATCGCCGATGATCTGATGGGTTTTCTTCCCTGCATGTAAACCAAGTATTAATGTGTGGTGTAAATAGACTAGACCAGGGGAAGGGAACCTATGGCTTGATACATTTTAGCTGACATTGCTTAACATTATAAATAATGAATGAATCCGCTAGTAATCACAGTGTTAAAAATAACGTTCAAAATATAAAACATTCTCATGCATTTTAATCAATACATCCGTTTTCTAACACACCTGTTCAAGAAGTCGCATTAATAGTAAGAAGTATTTTATTTTTTATTGGTTAGCTTGAGAATGACAATGTCATTAAAAAAAAAAAGAGACTTATTATACTCTAAAACTGTTGGTCTTACTTAAAAATGCACACATTTAGATGTATTCAGTGTTAAAAGGTATTATATGGCTCTTACGGAAATATATTTTTTCAAATATTTGGCGTTCATGGCTCTCTCAGCCAAAAAAGGTTCCCAACCCCTGGACTAGAGTGTGCAAATGTTATTAGTGATTGGGAAAATTGCTACTTGACTGATGTGGCTTCACGTACTTGCCGCTAACGATCAATCAATCAATCATCCATCCATCTTCTTCCGCTTTTCCGAGGTCGGGTCGCGGGGGCAGCAGCCTAAGCAGGGAAGCCCAGACTTCCCTCTCCCCAGCCACTTCGTCTAACTCTTCCCGGGGGATCCCGAGGCGTTCCCAGGCCAGCCAGGAGACATAGTCTTCCCAACGTGTCCTGGGTCTTCCCCGTGCCCTCCTACCGGTTGGACGTGCCCTAAACACCTCCCTCGGGAGGCGTTCGGGTGGCATCCTGACCAGATGCCCGAACCAACTCATCTGGCTCCTCTCGATGTGGAGGAGCAGCAGCTTTACTTTGAGTTCCTCCCGGATGGCAGAGCTTCTCACCCTATCTCTAAGGGAGAGCCCCGCCACACGGCGGAGGAAACTAATTTCGGCCGCTTGTACCCGTGATCTTATCCTTTCGGTCATGACCCAAAGCTCATGACCATAGGTGAGGATGGGAACGTAGATCGACCGGTAAATTGAGAGCTTTGCCTTCCGGCTCAGCTCCTTCTTCACCACAACGGATCGATACAACGTCCGCATTACTGAAGACGCCGCACCGATCCTCCTGTCGATCTCACGATCCACTCTTCCCCCACTCGTGAACAAGACTCCTAGGTACTTGAACTCCTCCACTTGGGGCAGGGTCTCCTCCCCAACCCGGACATGGCACTCCACCCTTTTCCGGGAGAGAACCATGGAGGTGCTGATTCTCATTCCGGCCGCTTCACACTCGGCTGCGAACCGATCCAAATAATCAATCAATCAATGTTTATTTATATAGCCCTAAATCACAAATGTCCCGACATCTTCGGAAGAACCCACATAAGGGCAAGGAAAACTCACACCCAGTGGGCAGGGAGAATTCACACCCGGTGGGACGCCAGTGACAATGCTGACTGTGAGAAACCTTGGAGAGGACCTCAAATGTGGGCAACCCCCCTCTAGGGGACCGAAAGCAATGGATGTCGAGCGGGTCTAACATGATACTGTGAAAGTTCAATCCATAGTGGCTCCAAGAGAGCACAAACAAGCCGTGTGAGGCGATCCTTCATGTGTTTGTGTCACGGTAGTGCGTTTTCCTTTGTTGTAATAAAGGTCATCTTTTTCGGTATCATTACAGTCAAAGAATTGCTGCGAAAACAAAGCCCTTTTCTCTGATAAAATCCTCGAATTAAAGGGGCCGAAGCTGGAGGCTGACTAGCTAAAACACTACCTTAGTGGTTGTCCAGCAACCCGTCAAAACATTATGACCGTTGGTGAATAAAAAATTAAATAATTTACCTGCACCATTTTATAAGCCGTAGGTTCAAAGCGTAGGAAAAATCGGTGGTTTATAGTCTGGAATTTTTAGTAAAATGGGATTACACATGCTATTGAAGTTTGCTTCAAACATGTTTATCTAATTGTGTCTTTTTTTATGAGCATGAATAATTCCAATCAGACAAACGGAAGAGAAAGCATATCTTCCATGTCAGACTTTAGGGGTGGGCAATATCGCAAATGTTGGTATCAATACCGATCCGATCCGATACCAGCCAGTATCGCCGATACCGATACCGGAAGTCTCGTCATCTGATAGAGGGGGGGGGGGACTTCGGGGTATCGAAACTTTTGAAAAACAAATTTGTACTTTTGCCTTTATTAATTGATGCGGCGTCTTCAGTAATGCGGACGTTGTACCGATCCGTTGTGGTGAAGAAGGAGCTGAGCCGGAAGGCAAAGCGCTCAATTTACCGGTCGATCTACGTTCCCATCCTCACCTATGGTCATGAGCTTTGGGTCATGACCGAAAGGATAAGATCACGGGTACAAGCGGCCGAAATGAGTTTCTTCCGCCGGGTGGCGGGGCTCTCCCTTAGAGATAGGGTGAGAAGCTCTGCCATCCGGGAGGAACTCAAAGTAAAGCCGCTGCTCCTCCACATCGAGAGGAGCCAGATGAGGTGGTTCAGGCATCTGGTCAGGATGCCATCCGAACGCCTCCCTAGGGAGGTGTTTAGGGCACGTCCAACTGGTAGGAGGCCACGGGGAAGACCCAGGACACGTTGGGAAGACTATGTCTCCCGGCTGGCCTGGGAACGCCTCGGGATCCCCCGGGAAGAGCTAGACGAAGTGGCTGGGGAAAGGAAAGTCTGGGTTTCCCTGCTTAGGCTGGTGCCCCCGCGACCCGACCTCGGATAAGCGGAAGAAGATGGATGGATGGATGGATGGATGGATGGAATTGATTATGATAATAATACAACACAGGACAACGATTTAAGTCCAAAAATAAAATATTTATCAAGAAAGTAATATCAATAGCAATAAAGTAATACAAATAAGGTGCAAACAACTACTGAACCTGGCTCGTCACCTCAAAACACACAAACACTTAAGGTAAATAACAAAACTCTAGTTATTGAACAAAGTTTTAAACATAAACACAAAACAAAAGAACTGAGAAATTCAAATAAAAAAGTAATAATATCAATTACAATAAAGTAAGTCGTGCAAATAAGGTGAAAACAAACACTCAACTTGGCTAGTCGCCTCACAACACACAAGAACTTAAGTAAAACGATGTCAAAAAGCCACGGCCTCCTGACACCCCTTCTTAACTGTCTATGCGACGTCAAGGCTTGGTTAGCCCAGAATTTTTTAATAATGAATGAGGGAAAAACGGAAATTTTAGTTTTTGGTCCGGCCCTCACTGACTTGGGACCATTGCAAAATGATGTGCGTCCCAAAGTCACCAGCCTTGGCGTCACTATAGACAGCGATTTTAAACTAGACAAACAAGTCAATGGCGTTTTAGAATCATGTTTTTATCACCTTCGTCTTTTAGTAAAGGTTAAAACGTTTTTATCTTTTAACCTTTTTGAACAAGTCGTGCATGCTTTTATTTCAAGTGGCCTGGACTACTGCAATGCACTTTATGCTGGCATTAGCCAAAAAGCTCTCTCCCGGTTGCAGTTAGTCCAGAACGCGGCAGCACGACTTTTAACGGGGGCCAGGAAACGCCAGCATATAACCCCAATTCTTCAGAGTTTGCACTGGCTCCCTGTTCATTTTAGAATTGATTTTAAAACATTGCTGTTTGTTTTTAAATCTTTACACGGACTGGCACCTCAGTATATCTCGGACCTCATCCAAATTTACATTCCTGCGCGCGCTCTGAGGTCCGAGAGCCAGTTCCAGCTCGTGGTGCCCAAGACCAGACTTAAGACCAGGGGAGACAGGGCCTTCTCTGTGGTCGGCCCTAAGCTCTGGAACACTCTGCCCGTCCATGTTCAAACTGCTTCCACAGTGGAGTGTTTTAAGTCTCGTCTTAAGACCCACTTTTATTCTTTGGCTTTTAACACTACGTGAGTTGTGTGGTCCTCTGTTGTCCTCTGTGTTTTTTATACACTTTGATTTCTATTTTACTGTTTTAATTGATTTTACCCTTTAAAATCGTTTTTAATCATATTTGTTTTTATAGTTTTTTTTTTTGGTTTTATATTTATTTATTTTTTGTTTTTATTCAGTCATTAGTGGAGCATAATATGTATATATATATATAGTTTTTATTTTATTTTATTTTGTTTTAATATTATTTTTTTTACAATTGTTTTTAACATGGCTGTGCAGCACTTTGGAAACGTTATTGTTGTTTAAATGTGCTATATAAATAAAGTGAATTGGATTGGATTGGATTAAAAAAGAAAACACTAGTTATTAAACAGTTGTAAAAATGAACACAAAACAAAAGAACTGAGAAATTCTTATCGTTATTTTATTGCAATAAAATACTTTACAGTTTACAACGAAGACATTAAGTCACACTGGAAACGCACGCGTGTGTGTGTGTGCGTGTCCGAGTGAACCTCGGAGCGAATTATACTGATGTGTGTGTGCGCGAACGCACCAAGGGTCATGTTAATTGGATTTATTTTATTTCATTTTGGGTTGAAGATGAATTTTTAAAGTGTTTTTAAATCCCGTTCACGACCCATCACTAGGGAGGAGGGTGGAGTGGTGAGGAGCCCTGCGCTGCTCTCACATCTTTTTTTAAATCGGAGTGATTCGCTTAATTTGGTGAAGTATTGATACCGTCACGCCAGTATCGATACGATACCGATACTCACAAAGTATCGATACTTGGTATCGATACGCCCAGCCCTATCAGACATAATGAATACATCTCATGACAGTAACGCACGATTGTGGCGTAGTGGGAGAGTGGCCGTGCGCGACCCGAGGGTCCCTGGTTCAATCCCCACCTAGTACCAACCTCGTCACGTCCGTTGTGTCCTGAGCAAGACACTTCACCCTTGCTCCTGATGGTTGCTGGTTAGCGCCTTGCATGGCAGCTCCCTCCATCAGTGTGTGAATGTGCGTGTGAATGGGTAAATGTGGAAGTAGTGTCAAAGCGCTTTGAGTACCTTGAAGGTAGAAAAGCGCTATACAAGTACAACCCATTTCTGACACCAAATCCGTCTGCATCTCTACAGACCATTTAATGCAGCGTGAGTCCGTTGGGCATGTCATTTTATGCACTTTGTTCAAAACAATGCACTTGTGATCATGTTAACTTGCTCCAGGCAGCTGTCTGCTCTTAATATTTCACTAAAATGAGTTCATTTTCTCGCCATTTGCAATCATGGCAATGGGAACTTTTGGAAACGACAAATCTGTGGACGACATATCCAGTTGCCAAACTTGGATCGAACGCCAGATAGAACGGATCCAATTAATCTGACACATTGGACGACTATTTTATAATCAAGATGTCCTGTGATATTGGCTTCGTCGGCGCAAAAAAACACAACTCCGACGTCACGTAGTGCAGTGGATTAAAGGACACCTCATTTAACAGTGTGTGCTCAATAACCGCTCTATAAGGGGCCTTCGCACATAGTGACGGAACAAATTAAAGCTCTCTTGGTTACATTGCCAGGGAGTGATGTGGAAGAATATAATGACCATGTACTGAACAAGCAAATTACTGCAATACTTTCCGCCTTTCATTACCAATTGAACTGACAATTTACATGCAATTATTGGATAGTGTAAATACATAATTATACAATATTAGTCTCTTCGCGGACTTAATGGGGGACCTAATTGCATATTTGACAATATACATAGCCGACATATTCCTTGTGTCACCGGGAACAGATTTATTTGATGAAAGGGCAAGTTCGATTGAGAAACAAACTGCAGTCTGCAAAACTGCTCCTAAACACTATTAAAGGCCTACTGAAAGGAGATTTTCTTATTCAAACGGGGATAGCAGGTCCATTCCATGTGTCATACTTAATCATTTCGGGATATTGCCATATTTTTGCTGAAAGGATTTAGTCGAGAACATCGACGATAAAGTTCGCAACTTTTGGTCACTAATAAAAAAGCCTTGCCTTTACCGGAAGTAGCAGACAATGTGCGGGTGACGTCACGGGTTGTAGAGCTCCTCACATTCTCACATTGTTTACAATCATAGCCACCAGCAGCTAGAGCGATTCGGACCGAGAAAGCGACAATTTCCCCATTAATTTCAGCGGGGATGAAAGATTCGTGGATGAGGAAAGTGAGAGTGAAGGACTAAAACAAAAAAAAAGGCGAGGGCAGTGAGAGCGATTCAGATGTTATTAGACACATTTACTGACAGACCTGGACATGGATTGTTTGTGCTCCTTCGACGCAGAGGGATTACATGACGAGCCAGGCGTGAATTCAGGTACATGTTTGTTTTTATTTATACTCAAAATACAAAAAGGCAAAAACAAAAAGCGCTTGGTGGCGGATAATAATCGATACTAAAACTTAAAACAAAAACAGCACAATGGCAATACTATCTACAAACAAACAAAAGATACTATTAAAATACAAACAAAAACTTGCTTGGCGTGGATGAACCGAAAAGCATGGCATGAAGTATGAAAGGCAATGAAAGCAAAGTTCCCAGACTGATGAACAGAAAGAAAATGACTTAAATACTGGCTGTGATAATCAGGAACAGGTGCGGGACTGAGGGCAGGGGCGTGACAAGGTGGGAACTAATGAGTTGACATGGTAACAAAAGCGAACCAAGAAGTGCAAAATGGAACAAGAGCCCAGAAAACAAAACAAAACATGATCAAACATAAAACCAGATTTACAGGCGTGACATTTACTAGGATAATTCTGGGAAATCCCTTATCTGCCTATCGTGTTACTATTGTTTTAGTGAGATTATATGGTACCTGAAAGTCGGAGGGGTGTGGCCACGGGTGTGGTGACCGCCAGTGTCTCCGGTGGGAGGAGGTAATAGTCCGCAGCTGCAGGAGGATGCAAGCTCCGCTCATAACTACAGTAAGAGCCGACTTGTTACCACAATTTTCTCACCGAAACCTGCCGGTTGACATGTGAAGTGAAGTGAAGTGAATTATATTTATATAGCGCTTTTCTCAAGTGACTCAAAGCGCTTTACATAGTGAAACGGGTCGGGATCCATGTTCGCTTGGCCGCTCTTTTCCATAGTAAAGCTTCACATCCGGTAATTTCAAACAAGGAGACACCGGCTGTGTTTGTGCGGCTAAAGCAGGGGTAAGGAACCTATGGTTCGCGAGCCAGATGTGGCTCTTTTGATGACTGCATCTGGCTCTCGAATAAATCTGAGCTGACTTTGCTTAACACGATAAGTAATGAATAATTCCACTTGTAATCACAGTGTTGAAAATAATGTTCAAAATATAAAACATTCTCATGCATTTTTAATCCATCCATCCGTTTACTACCGCACCACCTGTTCAAGAAGTTGTGTTAATGGTAAGAAGTTATTTATTTATTATTGGTTAGTGTGGTGCTTGCCCTCCTGGGGTTTTTTTCAGACCACCAAGCACCGACCTGAGAGCCTGTTTCAGGGTTACAATATTGTTTTATTTTTAAATAAGTCTCTCAGTTGCTTTCCAGCAATTGTCTTTTTCTCTGTCGTCGTTGCTCGTGCTTTGGCTCCACCTCCAACCCCATCCCTCCACCTGGCTGCTGCTTATAACAGAGCGACAGGTGATTATATAACAAAGCCAAGGTGGGCCATCTACGCACGTAACGCTGATTTCGAGGTTGATCGTGGCAACACCCCTCTTCGCTGCAGGCCTACAGGCCACGCCCTCTCCATAGTTAGCTTCCGAATAACACTGTTATTACAAAGAACAAGAGACCTATTATACGCGACAAATGTTTGTCTTACTTAAAAATGCACGCGTTTAGTTGTGTTCAGTGTTAAAAAAAAATATTATATGGCTCCTATGGAAATACATTTTGAAATATTTGGCTTCTTGGCTCTTTCAGCCAAAAAGGTTCCCGACCCCTGGGCTAAAGGCTAAAAGCTTCCCACCTCCATCTTTCTACTTTGACTTCTCCATTATTAATTGAACAAATTGCAAAAGATTCAGCAACACAGACGTCCAGAATACTGTGTAATTATGCGATTAAAGCAGACTACTTATAGCTTAGATCGGGCTGGAAAAAAGTGTCCGCTACATAATACACGTCATCATTCCGCCACGTTTTCAACAGGACACTTGGCGGGAAATCTAAAATTGCAATTTAGTAAACTAAAAAGGCCGTATTGGCATGTGTTGCAATGTTAATATTTCATCATTGATATATAAACTATCAGACCGCGTGGTGGGTAGTAGTGGGCATCAGTAGGCCTTTAATCCTGCCCAAGTGAGTTAATCTCAATTAAGAAATGTGCGAGAAAAAACGTTTTAAAGGGGCTTATTTTGGTTGAGAAATCATATAAGTTGATCTCTGCCCTTAAATGTTTTATGTAAAAGTAACAGTTACCTCAGTTAAATAAATGTACACAGTCCGTTTTAGGTTGGAGCCAGTGTTAATTTTGTTGACGAAAAATTTTTGTCATAGTTATCGTCAACGACCTTTTTTTTTTCTGACTAAAACGAGACAATAACTAAATAAAAAATAATTTACGTGGACTAAGACGATGACGAGGTGTATTGACATCAAAGGTGGGTAGTAACGCGCTACATTTACTCCGTTACTTTTACTTGAGTAACTTTTGGGATAAATTGTACTTCTACGAGTAGTTTTTATGCAACATACTTTTACTTTTACTTGAGTATATTTATAGAGAAGCAACGCTACTCTTACTCCGCTCCATTTATCTACATTCGGCTCGCTACTCGCTACTTTTTTTTTATCGATCTGTTAATGTTTATTTTGGTTTATGACAGAGCTTCAAAGTAGGATAGGCATGCCTGCGTTTCACCAATCACATGCAGTCACTGGTGACATTGGACCAATCAAACAGAGTCAGGCGGTCACATGACCGTCACACGTCGAATCGGACTTAAACAAGTTGAAAAGCTTATTGGGGTGTTACCATTTAGTGGTCAATTGTACGGAATATGTACTGTACTGTGCAATCTACTAATAAAAGTTTCAATCAATCAATCAAAAGTGTAAAGGAAAAAAGACACTTTTTATTTTAACCGTACTTCCCGTCAGAAGCCTAAAGACTGATCGCACAGTTCCTGTTTTCACAATAAAAGTGCCGCTCCATCCTGCGCTAACAAAATAAGAGTCTCCGAAAGCCAGCGCAAACAAGCTAGCAAGCTACGGAGTTTGCCCCCAATGTATTTCTTGTAAAGTGTATAAAAACGAATATGGAAGCTGGACAAATAAAATGTCAAAAACCAACGACTTTCATGTGGTATTAGACAGAAAAGAGAAACTTTTTTTCTCCTTCATTTGAAAACGTGGACGTCTGATTCCAATCAATGCAAGTCATCAGAATCAGGTAATACACCAACCTATATTCTTGTGTTCATGAAAGATAGGAATCTGTCTGTTAAACATGCATGTATATTCATTAAAACACCTTTAACATGTCAACAAAAACACCAAAATAAATAAATATAAATTATATACTGTATATATATATATATATATATATATATATATGATGTGTGTGTGTGTATGTATATGTATATACAGTATGAGGTAGATCACCTCGACTTGGTCATTTATTAAGTAATTGATGAACTTTGAAAAACTTATTGGGGTGTTACCATTTAGTGGTCAATTGTACGGAATATGTACTGTACTTTGCAATCTACTAATAAAGGTTTCAATCAATCAATCAATGACTGTCTACTGAGCCTATGGTGCTGTTAAGTTATTGTGGTTCAATGTGCCTTAATTTTTTGTATTTTAACGTACCATTGTTTAATATATATTATTGTTTTAGTAGCTTAGGAGATATTCCTGACTCCGATTTTGCTCATTGCTATTTTTATGTTTTTGTGCATTATTTGTTGCCGTAATCAGGTTACTCATCAGTTACTCAGTACTTGAGTAGTTTTTTCACAACATACTTTTTACTTTTACTCAAGTAAATATTTGAGTGACTACTCCTTACTTTTACTTGTGTAATAAATCTCTAAAGTAACAGTACTCTTACTTGAGTACAGTTTTTGGTTACTCTACCCACCTCTGATTGACATATACGTCAACGAATACGTCTGCCAGAGACGAGATCCAATCGGAACTCATTTCGTCAGGAAGAGGCGGGAGGAGTTGGGAAGAGAACCAATCAGAGCGACGTGGTAAGGAAGTTACGTAAACGTAGTTTGCGTTTGAGACCGACCCGGGAATGCGCTGCAGAAGACAACATGTCAACGCCGGGGAGGAAGAGGAGAGAGGACACATGGGGAAATTTTATATTTGACGTCAAAGATAACAAGACGCAGTGTAAGAAATGCAGCGCGAGGATTACGGGGAAAAACACAAGAAACTTGAAGCGACATTTACAGTCGAATCACCCCGAAATCCACACTCAGGTAAGCATTTTCCACAACATACAACTGACTCGACGTTATCCCGTTTATTACACGGCTTACTCGTGAAATACTAAATTTGAGACATGATTTTCATCAAAATACGACTTGTATCGGTGATTTTTCCACTGTTTTGCTTTGACTTTCAGAAATTGAAGGGAAAGTTTACATATTACCCTTTAGTCCAGTGGTCCCCAACCATTGGTACCGGGCCGCAGAAAAAATTATTATTAATTTTTCTTTAAAATTAAAAAAATAAAAACATTTTTTATTAAATCAACATAAAAAACACAATATACACTTACAATTAGTGCACCAACCACAAAAACTTCCCTTTTTCATGACAAAGGAAAAAATAAATAAATAAATAAATAAATAAAGGATCCCCATCCATTTTCTACCGCTTATTCCCTTTCGGGGTTGCGGGGGGCGCTGGCGCCTATCTCAGCTACAATCGGGCGGAAGGTGGGGTACACCCTGGACAAGTCGACACCTCATCGCAGGATCCTCCTCCCCCCAAATAAGTAAATCTTTGTATATTATTATTATTATTGTGAGGGGTAATACAAGTGTAAAAATAATTTAAAGTTTTGTATATAATTTGTTAATATTAAAGGGGACATACAAGTGCAAAAATAAGTTAACTTCTGTATATTAGTGGTCATGTTGTTTGTTATTATTATTATTAATATTATTATTATTTTTATTATTATTATTTTTATTATTATTATTATTATTAGCAGTCATGCAAGTGTAGAAATAAGTCAACGTTTGTATGTTATTATTATTATTAATAGCGGTCATGAAAGTGTAAAAATAAGTACGTTTTTGTGTATTATTAGTTTTATTATCTGTGTTCATGCAAGTGTAAAAAAAAGTAAACATCCGAAAAATATTGTTGTTATTATTATTATTATTATTCCTATGAGGGGACAAATTATTAAGCATTGACCGGTCCGCGGATACAAAAAGGTTGGGGACCACTGCTTTAGTAGACTAAATCTACTCTAGTTTTCATCGACTATAATCTTATGATATTTCGTCAACTAAAACTATACTAAAACTAAAACAATTTAAATAACTAAATTATGACTAAAATTAAATTACATTTTAGTCAAAAGACTATGACTAAAACTAAATTAAATTTTGCTGTCAACATTAACACTGGTTGCAGCCTCAGCAAAAGTGCATTTTTTCTGTAAAAGTTTGTACACTTTGAACATAACATACATATTATAAAGTGTTATTTACCAAACAAACATAATAAAGAATTGATGGATCCAAATCGGGCAAAGACATGCACCTGGGGATAGGTTGATTGGCAAAACAAAAATTGGCCCTAGTGGGTGAATGTGAGTGTGAATGTTGTCTGTCTATCTGTGTTGGCGATGTGATGAGGTGGAGACTTGTCCAGGGTCTCCTTCCGCCTGATTGTAGCTGAGATAGTCGCCAGTGTCCCCCGCGACCCCAAAGGGAATAAGCGGTAAAAAATGGATGGATGGATGGTAATCGGGCAGAAGGGTGGAGAAGGGTTAGTGCGTTCGCCTCACAATACGAAGGTCCTGAGTAGTCCTGGGTTCAATCCTGGGCTCAGGCTCTTTCTGTGTGGAGTTTGCATGTCCTCCCCGTGACTGCGTGGGGGATAGGTGGATTGGCAACACTGAATTGGCCCTAGTGTGTGAATGTGAGTGTGAATGTTGTCTGTCTTTCTGTGTTTGCCCTGCGATGAGGTGGCGACTTGTCCAGGGTGTATACCGCCTTCCGCCCAAATGAAGCTAAGCCTAAAGGGAATAAGCGGTAAAAAAAGGATGGATGTATGGATGGATCCAAATCAAAGAGCTGAATTGCCCTTACGTAGACCCCCTGGGGTCTGCGTAAGGGCTGGGAGAGTGGCTATGCCAGCAACCAGAGGGTTCCTGGTTAAAATCCCCACTTTCTACCATCCTAGTCACGTCCGTTGTGTCTTTGAGCAAGACACTTCACCCTTGCTCCTGATGGGTCCTGGTTAGCGCCTTGCATGGCAGCTCCCGCCAACAGTGTGTGAATGGGTGAATGTGTAAATAGTGTCAAAGCGCTTTGAGTTCCTTAAAAAGGTAGAAAAGTAATTTACAAGTATAAGCCATACGTCATGGGTGTCAAACTCTGGCCCTCGGGCCAAATCTGGCCCTTGAGGCAATATCAATTTAGCATTAGAGCTGGCCCGCCGGTATTATACAGCGTCGGACCCGCTGTAACACCGCATTCACCGCTAATACTCATACTTGCCAACCCTCCAAATTTCCCGGTAGACTCCCGAAGTTCAGTGCCCCTCCCGAAAATCTCCCGGGGCAACCCTTCTCCCGAATTTCTACCGATTTCCACCTGGACAACTATATTGGGGGCGTGCATTTAAGGCACTGCCTTTAGCGTTCTCTACAACCTGTCATCACGTCCGCTTTTCCTCCATACCAACAACGTGTCACATAATATTTGTGGCTTTTACACACACACACGCACACACACACACAAGTAAATGCAAGGCATACTTGGTCAACAGCCATACAGGTCACACTGAGGGTGGCTGTATAAACTTAAGCACTGTTACAAATATACGCCACACTGTGAACCCACACCAAACAAGAATGACAAACACATTTCGGGTGAACATCCGCACCGTAACACAACAGAACAAATACCCAGAACCCCTTGCAGCTCTAATTCTTCCGGAAAACTTCCAGCAAACTGACCAATAATTAACGTTTTTTTCATGCATTTTCCCTTGCTACTTCAAGGCTTGAATGTTTGGTTCATTCATTATTGTTATTTTATTTTCAAATTTATTATTAGCCTGTGGAAAAAAATTGATATTTACCTCAGAAGATTGCAAATAGAAAAAAAGGCATACAATTATTTAAAATGTATTGATTTTTTTTTTATTATTATAATTATTATTATTTGAAACTGGATTTTGCATGTCACTATGAAGTTATATAAGCCTTGCTTGTTCAATATTTAATGCAGAACTTGTTTGGGTCCCCTATTAAAAGGTTAATTTGTTCAACCTTGGCCAGCGGCTTTGTTCTGTTTCAAATTTTGGCCCACTCCGTATTTGAGTTTGACACCCCTGCCATACGTAGACCCCCCTGCCGAAACTTTATCCTGATCCCATTTCTTTAAAGACTTCATGAAAATGTGCCAATAGCTTTTTTTGGAGTTATGTTGCTTACTAACAGACGCACCAACGGAAAGGGTTACAGAACCTCCTGGCAGAGGTAATGCATGGAAAAGGGGTTCAATGTAGCTACCATCGTCGTGACCTGTTCTCCGGGTCATTTCTCCTTTTGGGTTTGTGGTTGTTTTCCTATGTTTGGTCTTTGCTTCCTGTTTGACGCTCCTATTTTGGGTTCCCTTTTCTGTGTTGTGGCTTGCTTGCAGTAACTTGTCCACTGCCCATGAGCGCACTCTCCACACCTGCTTCTGGTTAGCGATTTGTGTTCACACCTGCTGCCAACCCTAATCAGAAACCTGTGTGTGTGTGTGTGTGTGTGTGTGTGTGTGTGTGTGTGCGTGTGTGTGTGTGTGTGTGTGTGCGTGCGTGCGTGCGTGCGTGCGTGCGTGCGTGCGTGCGTGTGTGTGTCAATACAAACCCCAAAACCAGGGAAGTTGGCTCGTTGTGTAAATCATAAATAAAAACAAATTTTGCAATGATTTGCAAATCCGTTTCCACCTATATTCAATTGAATAGACTTGCAAAGACAAGACAAAACGTTATTTTTTGCAAATATTAGCTCATTTGGAATTTGATGCCGGCAACATGTTTCAAAAAAGCTGGCGTAAGTGACAAAATAGACTGAGAAAGTTGAGGAATGCTCATCAAACACTTATTTGGAAAATCCCACAGGTGACCTGTCGACACTTGTTTTACTCTGTCTTCCCCTTTTTTTTCCCGCTGCACACCAAGAAGATCAATCAACAAGGTAAAGTGGATTTTATTTTTTATTCTTAATCATTGTCGTAAACCAGGGGTTGTCAAACTCAAATACAGAGTGGGCCAAAATTTAAAATTGAACAAAGCCGAGGGCCAAGGTTGAACAAATTAACCTTTTAATAGGGACCCACACAAGTTTTGCATTGAATATTAAACAAGCAAGGCTTATGTAGCTTTATAGTCACATACAAAATCGAGTTTCAAATTATAATAATGAGTAAAAAATATCAATGGCATATCAAATAAAATGTAAATAAAAGTTGGGGGAGCTGGGTTTGGTGGTAGTGGGGGTGTATATTGTAGCGTCCCGGAAGAGTTGGTGCTGCAAGGGATTCTGGGTATTTCTTCTGTTGAGTTTATGTTGTGCTACTGTCACAACATGGCTTGGACGGGGATTGTTTCTTCGACGCAGATGAGAATCAACACGAGCGAGGCGTGGACGTGAGTACATGGTTGTTTATTTAAAACTATAATAAAAAAATAAACAAACTAAGGGCGCTCACAAGGAGGTACACCCACTTGGCTATGAACAAACAAAAGACTAGCATAAATGCTGCAAACTACAAACATGAAACAAAAACACTTGCTCGATTGGCATGAATAATAATAAACTATAAACAAAACTAGCACATGGCATAAATACAAAAACTTACACGGCATGGAATATGGACGAGGGCATGGGTAGCGTGTGTGCGAGTGTGAAGATCCCAGGACGAAGACAAGAAAAAGAGTGACTTAAATAGCTATGATCATTAGTGAAAAAAGGTGTGAGGCTGAGAACAGGGACGTGACAGGTGAAAACTAATGAGTTGGCATGCAAACAAACAAAACCAGGAAGTGCAAAACGTGACTGAATGTCCTAAATCAAAACATCGCATGAAAAAACAAAACATGATCCTTAGGTGTGACAGCTACGGTGCGGATGTTCTACCGAAATTTGTTTGTCATTCTTTTTTGGTGTGGCTTCACAGTGTGGCGCATATTTGTAAAAGTGTTAAAGTTGTTTATACGGCCACCCTCAGTTTGACCCTTATGGCTGTTGATCAAGTATGCCTTGTATTCACTTGTGTGTGTTAAAGCAGCATATATTATGTGACTGGACCGGCACGTTGTTTGTATGGCGGAAAAGCGGATGTGACGACAGGCTGTATAGGACGCTAAAGGCAGTGCCTTCAAGGCACACCCCCAATATTGTTGTCCGGGTGGAAATCGGGAGAAATTCGAAAGAATGGTTGCCCCGAGAGATTTTCAGGAGGGGCACTGAATATTGGGTGTCTCCCGGGAAATTTGTGAGGGTTGGCAAGTACGAGTATCAGCGGTGAATGCAGTGTTACAGAGGCATCGCCGCTGTAAAATACCGGCAGGCCAGCTCTAATCTTAATTTGATATTACCTCAGGGGCCAAATTAAATTACACGGTGGGCCAAATTTGGCCCGCGGCCCAGAGTTTGACACCCATGTCGTAAACCAATCAATCAATGAAATAATATTCATGCAGCCCTTAATCACGAGTGTCTCAAAGGGCTGCACAAGCCACAAGGACATCCTCAGCTCAGATCCCACATCAGGGCAACAAAAAACTAAACTCAATGGGATTACAAGGAGAAACCTTGGAGGAGACCGCAGATGTTGGGACCACCCCCATCCCCACTCGGGCGACCGGTGCAATGGACGTCGAGTGGATCATGTGTGAGAATCCAGTCCATAGTTGGGCCAGCAGGGGATCATCTTGAGTGGAGACAATTCAGCAGCGCAGAGACGTTCCTAACGGATTGTCATGATCCGTGGTCCGTATCATGTTTTTGTATTTTCTGTTAGTTTTGGACTCCTTTAATTCCTGTTCGTGACACCTGAGTTTGGTTTGGTTGCCATGGCTACTTATTGTTTTCACCTGCTTCTGATGTTCGGGACGCTCACCCGTCTCTAATCAGAGGCATTATTTAAGCCTGTCTTTGCCAGTCAGTCGGCCTGGCGTCATTGTTCGCTTCATGCCGTATCCAGGTACTGTACGTTTTGTTTGTTCATGCCACAGCTTGTGAGTGTTCGTGGTCCGTAGTGCATCCTAAGTGTTAGATTCTATTTTTGTACCAACTGTGACCTGGCTGTAAAAGTTAAGGAGTTTTGCGATTTCAAATGGTTCAGTGCACCACATGGCTAGTGTCTGTATGCGCACGTATGCAGGACGGCTGCAAAAAAAGAAAAAAGTTGCTGACTGTCTTTTTCAATGTGATTTATTGTTTATTTTTGAAACCAGGCTTCTCGTTTTCTGTTTATTAGCTTGCAACATCTTTTACCGACGCTTATCCTGAGGCGTAAACCCACCACCTCGCCTCGACAATAGTCGGCAGGTTTGTAATTTTGAGAAAAACTGCCAAAAGCAGAAACGTGAGATGGTATCAGATGTAGTTAGAGGGCTTTGTATCAATCAATCAATCCATCAATGTTTATTTATATAGCCCTAAATCACAAATGTCTCAAATTACGACTTCGACATCCTCGGAAGAACCCACAAAAGGGCAAGGAAAACTCACACCCAGTGGGCAGGGAGAATTCACACCCAGTGGGACGCCAGTGACAATGCTGACTATGAGAAACCTTGGAGAGGACCACAGATGTGGGCAACCCCCCCTCCCCTCTAGGGAACCGAAAGCAATGGATGTCGAGCGGGTCTAACATGATACTGTGAAAGTTCAATCCATAGTGGCTCCAACACAGCCGCGAGAGTTAAGTTCAAAGCGGATCCAAGACAGCAGCGAGAGTCCCGTCCACAGGAAACCATACCAAGCGGAGGCGGATCAGCAGTGTAGAGATGTCCCCAACCGATACACAGGCGAGCGGTCCATCCTGGGTCTCGACTCTGGACAGCCAGTACTTCATCCATGGTCATCGGACCGGACCCCCTCAACAAGGGAGGGGGGGACATAGCAGAAAAAAGAAAAGAAGCGGCAGATCAACTGGTCTAAAAAGGAGGTCTATTTAAAGGCTAGAGTATACAGATGAGTTTTAAGGTGAGACTTAAATGCTTCTACTGAGGTAGCATCTCAAACTGTTACCGGGAGGGCATTCCAGAGTACTGGAGCCCAAACGGAAAACGCTCTATAGCCCGCAGACTTTTTTTGGGCTTTAGGAATCACTAATAAGCCGAAGGCAGATTTCTTGCCGGGACATATGGTACAATACAATCGGCAAGATAGGATGGAGCTAGACCGTATAGTATTTTATACGTAAGTAGTAACACCTTAAAGTCACATCTTAAGTGCACAGGGAGCCAGTATAGGCGTAATATGATCAATCGAGACAAGACGTAACAAACGCATGATAATGATGCAGATGTATGAGCAGACTGCCGGATTGTTCTGAGGTTGGGAAGAGTGTGGATAAAGTCTTATGTTGTTACGCACTCCATAAAACTCTCAACATGCCAGCCGTACTCATCCCCAAGCTACAGTTGAACTTTTTTTTTTTTTTTTAATAAGGTCAGAAACAAATCTGTTGAAGTCATCTTGTGATATATGTAAACACTTCTGGGGGTGGAGGGAAAGAGCCACTTCCTATGGCTCGTGCTTTCCTGTCTTCCATGCTCTTTTATTCATGCGGCGTTGCAGAGAGCAATCTCGTGTGCTTCAGCTGCTGCCTTCAACCGCCAGCAGCTTTTCATCTTGCCTCGAAAAGTGAGCACTCCCGTGTTTATCTCTGATCCCTTGAATATGAAGACTTAGGCTAGAAGTGCGAGGTATAAGGTGCGGGGATGCTCTGTAGTAGACAAAAGAGTTGGGGTAGATCAGAAAGCAGAGTTTTACCGACAAAAGCCTCAGTCTACTGCATATCTAGGACATTATGGATTAGTGACTGAAAGACACTGCTCTCGACTTCACTTGTTAAGTTTCCCCCTCCCAACATCGCTCGGTCAACCTGATTTTCTTCCATTTCCCAACTTTAATTAGTTTTACCGCACGCCGTAAGAAAAGTTGGTGCTCTTTCAGGTGATAAAACGCCACTGAGCTTAGTCAGGGTTAAGAGAGTCGAGGTCAAGTGTGGACTCCTGGGGGCTTTCGATCAGACCGTAGAAAAAAAGTAATGAGAAGGAAATCCCTGTCATGATGGATAGAGGAAAGGATTAAGAAGGGAGAAAATGTGTCCGTCATCTTCATAATTTTATACAGCTATGGTAAAGTTTGACGATTTCAACTCCATCACTCTTTGTTTTGTGGAAACAATTACTGCACTGAGATCCTGCTCTGCAAAATGCGGTGTATAACACAAATCCTGTAAAAAGATAGGCAAAATAAAAACACCACCAAACAATAAAACTGTTTTTTTTTAGGTTTGTTTGTTCTTCTTTGGCTGGCCGGGCGTGACTTGTGAACAACCGTCCTGTAAACCTAATGTGTATTTGACCTGGAGTGGCAAACCAACTCATTAAGTAACATTTTTCCCGTGGAATGAAGCAACCCCTGGGTTAGAGATGTCAGCAGAATATTTCAAGCAGATATTTGAGCATTGTTTTATGCACACATCTCCGGTGTGTTTTTGGCATACCGGGTTAAAGCTGTTGACAAGCTCCAACCGAGAAAAACAGCAAGGTTTTTTCACAACATGGTTCTGCAGAAAAAGTCGGAAGGCCAAGTCTTTAGGTCTGTGCCGTTAAGTAGAATTCCATTGAACCCTACTACACACTTCGAGCTCCTGGTGTGGAGTCCTACTGTGTAAATTCGGAGTAGCAGGTTCCTGTCTGCTTGCAATTCTACAGTGAACTTGGACCATGTCTGTTTCATAACCTGGAGTTTTCTCGTAGCTCATTCACCTGAGCTTAAACCAGGGTGTCTAACGGCCCGTGGGCCGCAGCAGGCCCACGAACTGGTTTTATGTAGCCCGGGAGATGAGTTTTCAAAGTAGAAAATTGTTTATCATGGTATCATGTTAGACCCGCTCGACATCCATTGCTTTCCTCCTCTCCAAGGTTCTCATAGTCATCATTGTCACCGACGTCCCACTGGGTGTGAATTTTTCCTTGCCCTTATGTGGGCCTACCGAGGATGTCGTAGTGGTTTGTGCAGCCCTTTGAGACACTAGTGATTTAGGGCTATATAAGTAAAAATTGATTGATTGATTGATTGATTTATCGAAATAAACTGCTAATCTAAATGTGTCCACTGGGTGTCGCAATAACAATTCTGTTGGGCAAGCAAACGCTTGATACCGGGGCCAAGCAAGAGGTACGCAGTTAAGCGCATATAGCTATGGTAATGCTTGGCTGTGGCGCCTCCCCTCTAACAAATGAAACGCAAAATCTGCAGTTTTAGGTCTTGTGTTTCGAACGCATTGTTCTTTGGCACCCTCATTGTCAGTCAACCATCTTCAAAAGTTTCTACATCCGTGTGTGTAGTACTTGCCAACCCTCCTGATTTTCTCGGGAGACTCCCAAATTTCAGTGCCTTTCCCGAAAATCTCTCGGGGCAACCATTCTTTTGAATTTCTCCCGATTTCCACCCGGAATACAATATTGGGGGCGTGCCATAAAGGCACTGCCTTTAGCGTCCTCTCTCACCTGAAAAGGAGACTATTGTATATTTTTCCGTTATCCATAGGTTTGTCCATAACCCAGGCAGGCATGGAGCTATTTCTCAGCATGTGTTTATTCCAGCGGCACGTTAATACGCTGACACACAACATCCAGATTCCCACTATGCATTGCTTCATAACTACGGCAAGTAGTAATGTCCAAAAACATAGCAGAGACGAAGCAGAAGAACAAAGAAGAGACTGGTGACGACGAGTAAGAAGAAGAAGTACGCTTGCAAGTTCCAAAATGATTGGAAAAAAATAATTTCAGTTCATCCAGGACAGCTTGAAGGGGAAGGGGGTATGCTGCCTGCACATTTTGTAGATCAGACTTCTCAATTGAACATGGTTGCCGAATGGATGTACTCATTCATAAACGGATCATTTATATATATATGAAATAGTTGAAAATATATACTCCCCCTCCCCCCATCTCCCAAATACGGAGGTCTCAAGGTTGGCAAGTATGGTGTATGTAGTTTCTTGAGTTAGCACAGGCTTAATACCTGGACATGACACATGATGTATTTGACACTGTCAGGTTCAAACACTGATGACATCTATTAATCAGACAAGAAGCAAGGAACCAAGCAGACACAGAGCTAAATAGGGCTCATGAGGAGAACGCGGGCACTGCCCACTTAGTCACAGTCTCGCCCTACGCCCTAAGGTCCCGTTCCCGCGTTCCACTTTTTATTCAGAGTTCTATAGTCAACATCACTGAGGCTGCCACTAAAAGGAGTGGTCACATATATTATGCAAAGCAGGTCCAGGACGCACAGTGATGGAATGTCATTTCGCCTTGTCTCCGCTTCGTTAAGATCCTTGAAGTCTCTGTCTCATCTGCGTGCTGTTATCCCATCCATGCCGAGGTCCCTGAAGTCCTTGGCTTCCAGCGGGCCAAACCAAAGACAACATCTGTGGCTGAGGCCACCCCTCAGACAAGAAGTTTTGTCCTTGCATAGATTAGAAAAAAAAGTCTAACTTGAGCACAATAGCTAATAACTAAAGCAACAGACTTTAAGCATACTAAAGTTAGTATGATAATATATACATCATTATTCTAACAGACACATAGAAGTTAGGAACAAACAGTACAAAATGGATAGATGAATGGATGGAAGCTCGTTCAATCCCAGATAGGCTGTGACTTCATGTTTTTTGGCTTTATAGATACACTCAGGCGACGTCTGAATTTGTTGTGTTTTTAAAACCGCACACATTTCCTCAGAATTTGTCCAAATAATTATTTGCTATTTGTACATTTTCAGAATCTGCTTTTTCTATTTTTAACCAAAGTAAAAAAAAATTAAACAATCTGAAGTCGTCTTTTTTTTTAAGTTATCGTGCCGTGATTTTACCAGTCCGGTCCAACTGGGAATAGATTTTCCTCCATGTGGATCCTGAGCTAAAATGAGTTTGACACCCATGGCTTAGATCAGGGGTAGGGAACCTATGGCTCTAGAGCCAGATGTGGCTCTTTTGATGACTACATATGGCTCTCAGATAATTATATTTATATAGCGCTTTTCTCTAGTGACTCAAAGCGCTTTACAAAGTGACACCTAATAGCTAGGTTACATTTAAACCAGTGTAGGTGGCACTGTGGGAAGGTGTGTAAAGTGCCTTGGCCAAGGACACAACGGCAGTGACTAGAATGGCGGAAGCGGGAATCGAACCTGGAACCCTCAGGTTGCTAGCACGGCCCCTCTCCTAACCGAGCTATGCCGAGTATCCATATCAGTAGGTGGCAGTCGGTAGCTAATTGCTTTGTAGATGTGGGAAACAGCGGGAGGCAGGGTGCAGGCAAAAAGGTGTCTAATGATTAAACCAGGGGTAGGGAACCTATGGCTCTAGAGCCAGATGACTGCACCCGGCCCGGCTCTCAGATAAATCTTAGCTGACATTGTTTAACACGATAAGTAATGAATAATTCCGCTGGTAATCACAGTTTCAAAAATAACTTTCCAATCATAAAACTTCTCATGCATTTTAATGCAACCATCCGTTTTCTACCACACCTGTTTACGATGTCGCATTAGTGGTAAGAAGTATTATATTTATCATTGGTTAACTTTTAGAATAACAATGTTGTTAAAAAGAATAAGAGACTTATAATACCCTGCAAATGTTGGTCATACTTCAAAATGCACAAATTTAGTTGTATTCAGTGTTGACAAATGTTATATGGCTCTTACGGAAATACATTTTGAAATATTTGGCTTTCATGGCTCTCTCAGCTCGATTTGTCCAGGGTGTACCCCGCCTTCCGCCCGATTGTAGTTGAGATAGGCGCCAGCGCCCCCCGCGACCCTGAAAGGGAATAAGCGGTAGAAAATGGATGGATGGAGGGCTCTCTCAGCCAAAAAGGTTCCCGACCCCTGGCTTAGATGGTCGCCACCGGTTTATGATGAAGTCAACGGCATGGCGCAGTGGAAGAGTGGCCGTGCGCAACCCGAGGGTCCCTGGTTCAATCCCCACCTACTACCAACCTTGCCACGTCCATTGTGTCCTGAGCAAGACACTTCACCCTTGCTCCTGATGGGTGCTGGTTAGCGCCTTGCATGGCAGCTCCCTCCATCAGTGTGTGAATGTGGAAGTAGTGTCAAAGCGCTTTGAGTACCTTGAAGGTAGAAAAGCGCTATACAAGTTCAACCCATTTATTTATTTATTATAACTGCTCTCCAGGTTCTAAAGCCCTCATGCCAAAGTGGACATGGTCCTCTCTAAGTATGGTCTCTCTCTATGGCAGAACCTGATGCGGTGTCCATGCGTTCTGGAGCTCTGCCGATGCCTACTTGTTGGGTCCTGTTGATGCTAATTCACCTGATGAAAGAATCCAAACGCTTGGGGTGCCCGTGCCTGACCCTCAGCTGCTGTCCAGCAAGGGTCTCACCAATCTGAAGTGAAGTCTGCAGCTCCCATGATGGGGAATATTCTATTTTCAAAGTTATGGGTATTGATAACCCACTTTGAGTCTTTATTGACCTGCTGTCCCGCTTCGGTAACTCTGCTCGTTGTTCATGATTGCTCTAATGAGACGACATGATGCCAATCAGAACAGACCAAAAAAAGATTCCTCTTTACTCTGCTGGGTAAATGTGGGATACTGGTGTGGATTATAGTATCAATCATCAATCAATGTTTACTTATATAGCCCTAAATCACTAGTGTCTCAAAGGGCTGTACACACCACCACGACATCCTCGGTAGGCCCACATAAGGGTAAGGAAAACTCACACCCAGTGGGACATCGGTGACAATAACGACCCAGTGGGACGTCGGTGACAATGATGACTATGAGAACCTTGGAGAGGAGGAAAGCAATGGATGTCGAGCGGGTCTAACATGATACTGTGAAAGTTCAATCCACAATGGATCCAACACAGTCGCGAAAGTCCAGTCCAAAGCGGATCCAACACAGCAGCGAGAGTCCCGTTCACAGCGGAGCCAGCAGGAAACCATCCCAAGCGGAGGCGGATCAGCATCGCAGAGATGTCCCCAGCCGATACACAGGCAAGCAGTACATGGCCACCGGACATAGAAGAAAAAGAAAAGAAACGGCAGATCAACTGGTCTAAAAAGGGAGTCTATTTAAAGGCTACAGTATACGAATGAGTTTTAAGGTGAGACTTAAATGCTTCTACTGAGGTGGCATCTCGAACTGTTACCGGGAGGGCATTCCAGAGTACTGGAGCCCGAACGGAAAACGCTCTATAGCCCGCAGATTTTTTTTGGGCTTTGGGAATCACTAACAAGCCGGAGTCCTTTGAACGCAGATTTCTTGCCGGGACATATGGTGCAATACAATCGGCAAGATAGGATGGAGCTAGACCGTGTAGTATTTTATACGTAAGTAGTAAAACCTTAAAGTCACATCTTAAGTGCACAGGAAGCCAGTGCAGGTGAGCCAGTACAGGCGTAATGTGATCAAACTTTCTTGTTCTTGTCAAAAGTCTAGCAGCCGCATTTTGTACCAACTGTAATCTTTTAATGCTAGACATGGGGAGACCCGAAAATAATACGTTACAGTAATCGAGGCGAGACGTAACAAACGCATGGATAATGATCTCAGCGTCTTTAGTGGACAGAATGGAGCGAATTTTAGCGATATTACGGAGATGAAAGAAGGCCGTTTTAGTAGTCATCTGCCGGGGTTGTCCTCCAGCGTCAAGAGATCCAGTCAACTATCTGCCTCAAACACGTGTATTTTTTTTTTAGTATGCCCATTGCCCTTTACTTGAACAGTGGACAACCTGAAGGTCAAGGTAGATACATTTATATAGCAGATTTCTAAAACAGACCACTGCCCCAAGGTGCTGTACAGCTTCAAACAGAAATCACAAATACAAAACAACCTATAAAACACAGTTAAAGGGGAACATTATCACAATTTCAAAAGGGTTAAAAACAATAAAAATCAGTTCCCAGTGGCTTGTTGTATTTTTTGAAGTTTTTTTCAAAATTTTACCCTAAATAAAGCTTTAAAGTGCCTTATTTTCGCTCTCTGCGAAGACACTGGCCATTTCCCTGTGACGTCATACAGTGCTGCCAATGTAAACAAACAATGGGAATACCACAGCAAGATATAGTGACATTAGCTCGGATCCAAACTCGGATTTCAGCGACTTAAGCGATTCAACAGATTACGCATGTATTGAAACAGATGGTTGGAGTATGAAAGTATTGAAGAAGAAACTGAAGCTATTGAGCGAATTCATAGTCATAGCATGGCCGAATAGCTGCGTTAGCATTGCCGGTAAAATGTGCGGACCAAACGATCAGGACTTTCGCATCGTTTGACACGGGAGCAACTTAAACCCGTCGATTGGTAAGTGTTTTTTTCGCATTAAATGTGGGTGGAAGGAAACGTAATATAGTTGCAAATGCATCTGCAGGTTATCCATACATCTCTGTGCCATGTCTGCTTTAGCACCGCCGGTAAATAGCATGTTAGCATCGATTAGCGTAGCATGTTAGCATCGATAGCTGGCAGTCAACATCAACAAAACTCACCTTTGTGATTTCGTTGACAATCGTTGCAAATGCATCTGCAGGTTATCCATACATCTCTGTGCCATGTCTGCCTTAGCATCGCCGGTAAAATGTGGAGACACTCTGGCACATTCAATGGGGGTCTGGCGGCAGATTTCTTGCCACTTTCGCATCTTCGGGCCAGTGGTGCAACTTGAATCCCTCCCTGTTGGTGTTGTTACACCCTCCGACAACACACCGACGAGGCCTGATGTCTCCAAGGTTCCAAAAAATAGTCAAAAAAACGGAAAATAACAGAGCTGCGACCCGGTGTTTGTAATGTGTTGAAAATGAAAATGGCGGGTGTGTTACCCCGGCGACGTCGCATTCTGACGTCACCGCCTCCAGCGCGATAAACAGGAAGGCGTCTAATTCGCCAAAATTCACCTATTTAGAGTTCGGAAATCGGTTAAAAAAATAAATGGTCTTTTTTCTGCACCATCAAGGTATACATTGACACTTACATAGGTCTGGTGATAATGTTCCCCTTTAAACATGGTTAGAAGGAAAAAGATAAAAATGACCAAACATACGTCCAGCTCAGCTTGTGTTAAACGCCAGCGCAAATAAGGGAGTTTTTAATGAGGACTTTAAAAATATCGAGAGATGTTGCCCTTTTGAGATTCAGAGGGAAAGCGTTTGAAAGTTTAGGGCCTGTTACTGCAAAAGCCCTCTCTCCTCTGGTCTTCGGTCTCGACCTTGGGCATTCTAAAAAGCGCTGGTCAGATGAGGTTAGAGCTCTGACAGGACTGTGCAGAATAAGTAGGTCAGATCTGTATGGTGGAGCCAGCCCATGGAGAGATTCAACAAACAAATAATACCATTTTGAACTGGATTCTAAAAACAACAGGCAGCTAGTGGAGAGAAACCAGGATGGGGCTGATTTGCTCATGTTTCCTCGTTCCTGTGAGCAGGCGTGCAGCTGCGTTTTGGACCAGTTGTAAGCGCCAAGTGGGAGACTGACTGATGCCAATGTATAAAAAGTTACAGTAGTCCAAGCGGGATGTTTGTGTCCAACTAGTTTATGGGACCTTCTGGAGTAGTCTTAACCGGAACACGGTCGCTTTAACCACTGAGGTTGTTTGGTAAATTTAAAAGAGTTATCAGTAAAAAAAACAATACTTTTTGCATAAGAGCGACAGTAGGACTGTAGTGGACCTATAGCAATGTGCAGGTCGGAAAAAATTAATAGTTGTTTACTTCTGGTAGTCACTAAAGTAGAGCTTCGAGTAGGTTGGTTTTGGAATTAAAAGATAGATCTGGACATCATCTACAAAAAAATTAAGGGAATTTTATGTTTCTTAAAAATTGGTCCCAATGGCAACAAGTAAAAGGATAATAAAACTGGGCTCAAAATTGATCCTTGAGGCACCCGTACCTTGGAGGGACCTTTAGGGACGGCGTGGCGCAGTGGGAGAGTGGCCGTGCGCAACACGAGGGTCACTGGTTCAAATCCCACCTAGAACCAACCTTGTCACGTCCGTTGTGTCCTGAGCAAGACACTTCACCCTTGCTCCTGATGGGTGCTGGTTGGCGCCTTGCATGGCAGCTCCCTCCATCAGTGTGTGAATGTGTGTGTGAATGGGTAAATGTGGAAGTAGTGTCAAAGCGCTTTGAGTACCTTGAAGGTAGAAAAGCGCTATACAAGTATCACTATCATTTATAATGGAAAAATGCCCAAGGTTTACAGTAAAAGACCTGTATGTCAGATAAGCTTGGAACCACTTTAGGACAGTGCCTTTTTTAAGACCTATACAAGATTTGTACACTCTAGCCTTCAAATAGACCACATTTTTAGACCAGTTGATCTGCCGTTTCTTTTCTTTTCTCCTCTCCCTTGTAGAGTGGGGGGGCACAAGTCCGGTGGCCATGGATGAAGTGCTGGCTATACAGAGTCGGGACCCGGTGGTGTCCATCAGTTGGGGACATCTCTGAGCTGCTGACCCATCTCTGCTCGGGATGGTCTCCTGCTGGCCCCACCATGGACTGGACTCTCACTATTATGTTAGGTCCACTATGGCAGGGGTAGGGCTCTCAAGCCAGATGTGGCTCTTTTAAAGACTGCATCTGACTCTCAGATAAATCTTAGCTGACGTTGCTTAACACGATAAGTAATGAATAATTCCGCTGGTAATCACAGTGTTAAAAATAACATTGAAAATATAAAACATTTTCATGCATTTTAATCCATTCATCCGTTTCTATCGCACCTGTTTAAGAAGTCACATTCATGGTCAAAAGTATTCTAATTATTATTGGTTACCTTCAGAATAAGAATGTCATTAAAAAAAATAAGAGATAAACTCATTTAGTTGTTGTAATTAGGCACAGTCCAAATAAAAGAGGATGCGTAGAATTCTCCTGTTGAAGCGTGAGACGACACTGTACTAGTCTACACGTTTCTCCTTATTGAGCTAAATTGAATCCAGTCTCTGTTTAATTCCTTGCTTCTTGTCTGGTTAATAGATGTCATCAGTGTTTGAACCTGACAGTTGTATTCAGTGTTAAAAATATTATACGGCTCTCACGGAAATGCATTTTAAAATATTTGGCTTTCACGGCTCTCTCAGCCAAAAAAGGTTCCCGACCCCTGCACTATGGACTGGACTTTCACAATATTATGTTCGACCCACTCGACGTCCATTGCATCCGGTCTCCCCTAGAAGTGGGGTGGGTGTCACCCACGTCTGCGGTCCTCTCCAAGGTTTCTCATAGTCATTCACATTGTCGTCCCACCGGGTTGTGAGTTTTTCCTTGCCCTTTTGTGGGCTCTGAACCGAGGATGTCGTTGTGGCTTGTGCAGCCCTTTGAGACACTTGTGATTTAGGGCTATATATCCATCCATCCATTTTCTACCGCTTATTCCCTTTTGGGGTCGCGGGGGGTGCTGGCGCCTATCTCAGCTACAATCGGGCGGAAGGCGGGGTACACACTGGACAAGTCGCCACCTAATCGCAGGGCCAACACAGATAGACAGACACTAGGGCCAATTTAGTGTTGCCAATCAACCTATCCCCAGGTGCATGTCTTTGGAAGTGGGAGGAAGCCGGAGTACCCGGAGGGAACCCACGCATTCACGGGGAGAACATGCAAACTCCACACAGAAAGATCCCGAGCCTGGATTTGAACCCAGGACTGCAGGACCTTCGTATTGTGAGGCAGACGCACTAACCCCTCTGCCACCGTGAAGCCAGGGCTATATAGATAAAATAAAATAATGAAGCTGTCTCTGGGCTGTGAAGAGATCTAAAACCTGATTGGAATTTTTTGCAAATCTCATTTAAAATAAACTGGGACTGCAGTTGAGTACAAACCACCTTCTGCTGTATTTTTTTTTTTAGAATAAATGCAATTTAGAAATTGGCCTGTTATGTTTTTTTTTTTTTTCTTGAATAAGGTTGTACGACTGCTTGTTTCCAGCAACAAGGAACGCTACTCAAACTAAGTGAGCAAATAATCATGTTTAATACATGGGGCCCAATAGAGTCAGACATGTTTTAAGCATCTGCCAGAGAGGCTGTCAAGGGGGCACTCAGTAGGTCTTAGACTTTTGACAATCCTTGATAGTTCAGACAGTGATACAATATTAAAATCACTAAGAGCAACCACAGTTGCTTTTAGAGAGGAAGAGAGCTTGGGGCTGGAGTAGCATCATGAAAAGTACTTGACCGAAGGTTTAAGATTTTGTCAATAAAAAAACTGAAAATGTTTCACACGGAGAAGCAGATGGGGCAGTAGTGGAAAATTCATTTCTAATCCTGTTTTGCCTGAGGATTGTGACACTTGTTCAACACAAGGTTAGACATCTACCCATCAATTTTCTAACACTTGTCCCTTGGGATGCGGGTAGTGCTGGAGCCTATCCCAGCTTCACATTAGAGCGGAAGGCGGTGTGCACACTGCTCTGCAAAAAGTCAGTGTTCAAAAACAAGAAACAAAAATGAGGGGTATTTTATTTGAATTAAGCAAAATTATCTGCCAATAGAACAAGAAAATTCGGCTTGTCAAGACATTCCAAAATAAGTCAAATTAGCTAACCTCAATGAACCAAAGAAAATACCTTATAATAAGTATATACTCACTAACAACAAGTTTACTACTATATGAGTACGTATTTTCTATTGTTTCATTGAAATAAACCAGCAAAGTCCATTTGGCTGTTATCTATTTTATTTATGAGACACAATTGTGTCAAAGTCATGATTTTTTTTTCATGCTTGAAATAACAAAAGATTACTTTAAAAAAGTAGTTTTATACTTTGCAAAAGTTAATATTCCACTTTCAAGCATGTTTTACTCGATATGGGTCATAAAATCTCAACAACAAGCTGTAATATCTTACTGAGATCATTTAGGACCAAAACACTTAAAACAAGTAAAACACTCTAACACATGGGTCCGCAAACTAAAATGTTGAAAGAGCCATATTGGACCAAAATTACAAAAACAAATATGTCTGGAGCCGCAAAAAAATAAAAGCCATATTACATACCGATAGTGTGTCATGAGATATAAATTGAATTAAGAGGACTTAATGAGGCATAATGATGCAATATGTACATACAGTTAGCCTAAATAGCATGTTAGCATCGATTAGCTTGCAGTCATGCAGTGACTAAATATGTCTGACTATCACTCCACACAAGTCAATAACATCAACAAAACTCACCTTTGTGCATTCGTGCACGGCGTTAAAAGTTTGGTGGACAAAATGAGACAGAAAAAGAAGTGGGATAAAACATGTCTTAGAAAGTCAGAGAAAGTTATACATGTAAACAAACTATGGTGAGTTCAAAGACCGCCAAAATTGGTAGGACAAAACAAAAAATATATATTTTTATATTTTTCCCCTCATCTTTTTCAATTTTTCATACATTTTTGAAAAAACTCCAGAGAGCCACTAGGGCGGCGCTAAAGAGCCACGGGTTGCCGACCCCCGCTGTAACATAAGATCTTGTGTATGGCCGCGCAAGTCCCGGGATTCCCAAAATGTCCATAACACACCCAGCTGAGTCCCACGGGGAGGGGGGTTGAAAGTTGGAAAAGTTGGCAAAAGTCCCAAAAATGTAAAAAATACCTACCCAGGTTCGAGTCCTACAAGTCAGTTTTAAGCATGTTTTACTCAATATAGGTAAAAAATCTCAGCAACAAGCTGTAAAATCTTACTGAGATCATTAAGGACCAAAACTCTTTAAACAAGTAAGACACTCTGACATAAAATCTTATGTGTGGCCGCGCAAGTCCCGGGATGCCCAAAATGTCCATAACACACCCAGCCTAGTCCCACGGGGAGGGGGGTTAAAAATTGGAAAAGTTGGCAAAAGTCCCAAAAATGTAAAAAATACCTACCCAGGTTCGAGTCCTACAAGTCAGCCGGCGGCCGTGCAAGTCCCGTGCCGGCCGGGATGCCCAAAATGTCCAAAATGCGCCCAGAAAAGACCCACGGGAAGGCGGGGAGAAAAGGGAGAAAAGTCGGTAAAATGTTCAAAAATCACACCCGGGTTCGAGTGCCAAAAGTCTTTCAACTTGTGGCACTCTATGTGGGACTCGAACCTGGGTAGGTATTTTGAACATTTTTGGGACATTTTGCCGACTTTTCCAAGTTTTATCTCCCGTCCCCGTTAGGACTCGGCTGAGTGTGTTATGGACATTTTGGGGATACCGGGACTTGCTCGGCCGGTGGAGAGACTTGTGGGACTCGAACCTGGGTAGGTATTTTGAACATTTTTGGGGCATTTTGCCGACTTTTCCAAGTTTTATCCCCCGTCCCAATGGGACTCGGCTGGGTGTGTTATGGACATTTTGTGATCCCGGGACTTGCTGGGTCGGTGGAGAGACTTGTGAGACTCGAAACTGGGTAGGTATTTAGAACATTTTTGGGGGCTTTTGCCGACTTATCTCACTTTACTCCCCCACTTCCCGTGGAACTTCGCTGGGTGCGTTTTGGACATTTTTTGCATCCGGGGACTTGTGCGGCCGGCAGATGGACTCGTGGGACTGGAACCCGGGGAGGTATCTTGGACAAAATTGGAACTTTTGACCATTTTGGCCACCTTTCCCCCTCTTCTTCCCCGTCTTCCTGTGCACCATTCCTGGGTGTGCTTAGGACATTTGGACAAAAATTGTTTTAAGCATGTTTTACTCAATATAGGTCATCAAATCTCAGCAACAAGCTGTAATATCTTACTGAGATCATTTAGGACCAAAACCCTTAAAGCAAGTAAAACACTTTAACATAAAATCTTATGTATGGCCGCTCAAGTTCCGGTATCCCCAAAATGTCCATAACACACCCAGCCGAGTCCCACTGGGAGGGGGGTTAAAAGTTGGAAAAGTTGGCAAAAGTCCCAAAAATGTCCAAAATACCTACCCAGGTTTGAGTCCTACAAGTCAGCCGCCGGCAGCGCAAGTTCCGCTGCTGGCCAGGATACCCAAAATGTCCAAAACGCGCCCAGCAAAGTCCCATGGGAAGGCGGGGAGAAAAGTGAGAAAAGTCAGTAAAATGTTAAAAAATCACACCCGGGTTCGAGTGCCAAAAGTCTTTCAACTTGTGGCACTCTATGTGGGACTCGAACCTGGGTAGGTATTTTGAACATTTTTGGGACATTTTGCCGACTTTTCCAAGTTTTATCTCCCGTCCCCGTTAGGACTCGGCTGAGTGTGTTATGGACATTTTGGGCATCCCGGGACTTGCTGGGTCGGTGGAGAGACTTGTGAGACTCGAAACTGGGTAGGTATTTAGAACATTTTTGGGGGCTTTTGCCGACTTATCTCACTTTACTCCCCCACTTCCCGTGGAACTTTGCTGGGTGTGTTTTGGACATTTTTTGCATCCCGGGACTTGTGCGGCCGGCTGATGGACTCGTGGGACTGGAACCCGGGGAGGTATCTTGGACAAAATTGGAACTTTTGACCATTTCGGCCACCTTTCCCCCTCTTCTTTCCCGTCTTCCTGTGCACCATTGCTGTGTGTGCTTAGGACATTTGGACAAAAATAGTTTTAAGCATGTTTTTACTCAATATAGGTCATCAAATCTCAGCAACAAGCTGTAATATCTTACTGAGATCATTTAGGGCAGAAACCCTTAAAACAAGTAAAACACTCTAACATAAAATCTTATGTACGGCCGCGCAAGTTCCGGGATTCCCAAAATGTCCATAACACACACAGCCGAGTCCCATGGGGAGGAGGGCTAAAAGTTGGAAAAATTGGCAAAAGTCCCAAAAATGTCCAAAATACCTACCCAGGTTCGAGTCCTACAAGTCAGCCGCCAGCATCGCAAGTTCCGCTGCTGGCCAGGATGCCCAAAATGTCCAAAACGCGCCCAGCAAAGTCCCATGGGAAGGCGGGGAGAAAAGTGAGAAAAGTCAGTAAAATGTTCAAAAATCACACCCGGGTTCGAGTGCCACAAGTCTTTCAACTTGTGGCACTCTATGTGGGACTCGAACCTGGGTAGGTATTTTGAACATTTTTGGGACATTTTGCCGACTTTTCCAAGTTGTATCTCCCGTCCCCGTTAGGAATCGGCTGAGTGTGTTATGGACATTTTGGGGATACCGGGACTTGCTCGGCCGGTGGAGAGACTTGTGGGACTCGAACCTGGGTAGGTATTTTGAACATTTTTGGGGACATTTGCCGACTTTTCTCACTTTTCATCCCCACTTCCCGTAGGAATTTTTGCATCCTGGGACTTGTGCCACAAGTCTGCAGGACTCTTGGGACTGGAACCTGGGGAGGTATATCAGACAAAATTTGGACTTTTGACCATTTTGGCCGCCTTTCCCCCTCTTCTCCCCCGCCTTCCTGTGCATCATTGCTGGGTGTGTTTTGGAAATTTGGACAAAAATAGTTTTAAGCATGCTTTACTCAATATAGGTCATAAAATCTCAGCAACAAGCTGTAATATCTTACTGAGATCATTTAGGACCAAAACCCTTAAAACAAGTAAAACACTTTAACATAAAATCTTATGTATGGCCGCGCAAGTTCCGGGATTCCCAAAATGTCCATAACCCACCAAGCCGAGTCCCACTGGGAGAGGGTTTAAAAGTTGGAAAAGTTGGCAAAATGTCCAAAATACCTACCCAGGTTCGAGTCCTACAAGTCAGCCGCCGGCAGCGCAAGTCCCGCTGCTGGCCGGGATGCCCAAAATGTCCAAAACGCGCCCAGCAAAGTCCCATGGGAAGGCGGGGAGAAAAGTGAGAAAAGTCAGTAAAATGTTCAAAAATCACACCTGGGTTCGAGTGCCAAAAGTCTTTCAACTTGTGGCACTCTATGTGGGACTCGAACCTGGGTAGGTATTTTGAACATTTTTGGGACATTTTGCCGACTTTTCCAAGTTTTATCTCCCGTCCCCGTTAGGACTCGGCTGGGTGTGTTATGGACATTTTGGGGATACCGGGACTTGCTTGTTCGGTGGCGAGACTTGTGGGACTCGAAACTGGGTAGGTATTTAGAACATTTTTGGGGACATTTGCCGACTTTTCTCACTTTTCATCCCCACTTCCCGTAGGAATTTTTGCATCCTGGTACATGTGCCACGAGTCTGCAGGACTCTTGGGACTGGAACCTGGGGAGGTATATCAGACAAAATTGGGACTTTTGACCATTTTGGCCGCCTTTCCCCCTCTTCTCCCCCGCCTTCCTGTGCATCATTGCTGGGTGTGTTTAGGAAATTTGGACAAAAATAGTTTTAAGCATGCTTTACTCAATATAGGTCATCAAATCTCAGCAACAAGCTGTAATATCTTACTGAGATCATTTAGGACCAAAACCCTTAAAACAAGTAAAACACTTTAACATAAAATCTTATGTATGGCCGCACAAGTTCCGGGATTCCCAAAATGTCCATAACACACCCAGCCGAGTCCCATGGGGAGGAGGGTTAAAAGTTGGAAAAGTTGTCAAAAGTCACAAAAATGTCCAAAATACCTACCCAGGTTCGAGTCCTACAAGTCAGCCGCCGGCAGCGCACGTTCCGCTGCTGGCCAGGATGCCCAAAATGCCCAAAACGCGCACAGCAAAGTCCCACGGGAAGGCGAGGGGAAAAGTGATAAAAGTCAGTAAAATGTTCAAAAATCACAAGTCTTTCAACTTGTGGCACTCTATGTGGGACTCGAACCTGGGTAGGTATTTTGAACATTTTTGGGACATTTTGCCGACTTTTCCAAGTTTTATCTCCTGTCCCCGTTAGGACTCGGCTGAGTGTGTTATGGACATTTTGGGGATACCGGGACTTGCTCGGCCGGTGGAGAGACTTGTGGGACTCGAACCTGGGTAGGTATTGTGAACATTTTTGGGGACATTTGCCGACTTTTCTCACTTTTCATCCCCACTTCCCGTAGGAATTTTTGCATCCTGGGACTTGTGCCACGAGTCTGCAGGACTCTTGGGACTTGAACCTGGGGAGGTATATCAGACAAAATTGGGACTTTTGACCATTTTGGCTGCCTTTTCTCCTCTTCTTCCCCGCCTTCCTGTGCACCATTGCTGGGTGTGTTTAGGAAATTTGGACAAAAATAGTTTTAAGCATGTTTTACTCAATATAGGTCATAAAATCTCAGCAACAAGCTGTAATATCTTACTGAGATCATTTAAGACCAAAACCCTTAAAACAAGTAAAACACTTTAACATAAAATCTTATGTATGGCCGCGCAAGTTCCGGGATTCCCAAAATGTCCATAACCCACCAAGCCGAGTCCCACTGGGAGGGGGGTTAAAAGTTGGAAAAGTTGGCAAAAGTCCCAAAAATGTCCAAAATACCTACCCAGGTTCGAGTCCTACAAGTCAGCCGACGGCAGCGCACGTTCCGCTGCTGGCCAGGATACCCAAAATGTCCAAAACGCGCCCAGCAAAGTCCCACGGGAAAGGGGGGAGAAAAGTGAGAAAAGTCGGTAAAATGTTCAAAAATCACACAAGGGTTTGAGTGCCACAAGTCTTTGAACTTGTGGCACTCTATGTGGGACTCGAACCTGGGTAGGTATTTTGAACATTTTTGGGACATTTTGCCGACTTTTCCAAATGTTATCCCCCGTCCCCGTGGGACTCGACTGGGTGTGTTATGGACATTTTGGGGATACAGGGACTTGCTCGGCCGGTGGAGAGACTTGTGGGACTCGAAACTGGGTAGGTATTTAGAACATTTTTGGGGGCTTTTGCCGACTTATCTCACTTTACTCCCTCACTTCCCGTGGAACTTTGCTGGGTGTGTTTTGGACATTTTTTGCATCCCGGGACTTGTGCGGCCGGCAGATGGACTCGTGGGACTGGAACCCGGGGAGGTATCTTGGACAAAATTGGAACTTTTGACCATTTCGGCCACCTTTCCCCCTCTTCTTCCCCGCCTTCCTGTGCATCATTGCTGTGTGTGCTTAGGACATTTGGACAAAAATAGTTTTAAGCATGTTTTACTCAATATAGGTCATCAAATCTCAGCAACAAGCTGTAATATCTTACTGAGATCATTTAGGGCAGAAACCCTTAAAACAAGTAAAACACTCTAACATAAAATCTTATGTACGGCCGCGCAAGTTCCGGGATTCCCAAAATGTCCATAACACACCCAGCCGAGTCCCATGGGGAGGAGGGCTAAAAGTTGGAAAAGTTGGCAAAAGTCCCAAAAATGTCCAAAATACCTACCCAGGTTCGAGTCCTACAAGTCAGCCGCCGGCAGCGCAAGTCCCGCTGCTGGCCGGGATGCCCAAAATGTCCAAAACGCGCCCAGCAAAGTCCCATGGGAAGGCGGGGAGAAAAGTGAGAAAAGTCAGTAAAATGTTCAAAAATCACACCTGGGTTCGAGTGCCAAAAGTCTTTCAACTTGTGGCACTCTATGTGGGACTCGAACCTGGGTAGGTATTTTGAACATTTTTGGGACATTTTGCCGACTTTTCCAAGTTTTATCTCTCGTCCCCGTTAGGACTCGGCTGATTGTGTTATGGACATTTTGGGGATACCGGGACTTGCTTGTCCGGTGGAGATACTTGTGGGACTCGAACCTGGGTAGGTATTTTGAACATTTTTGGGGACTTTTGCCGACTTTTCTCACTTTTCATCCCCACTTCCCATAGGAATTTTTGCATCCTGGTACATGTGCCACGAGTCTGCAGGACTCTTGGGACTGGAACCTGGGGAGGTGTATCAGACAAAATTTGGACTTTTGACCATTTTGGCTGCCTTTTCCCCTCTTTTTCCCCGCCTTCCTGTGCATCATTGCTGGGTGTGCTTAGGAAACTTGGACAAAAATAGTTTTAAGCATGTTTTACTCAATATAGGTCATCAAATCTCAGCAACAAGCTGTAATATTTTACTGAGATCTTTTAGGACCCAAACCCTGAAAACAAGTAAAACACTCTAACATAAAATTTGCATAGTGAGAAGAATGATCTTATCAGACAGAAAATAAGCAAATATCACCGTTATTTGAGATATTTCATCTTACTTAGATTTCAGTTTTTGCATTGCAGACAAGCAGGGCCAATACAGTAATTTAATGTTGCCAATCAACCTATCCCCAGGTCTTTGGAGGTGGGAGGAAACCGGAGTACCAGAAGGGGAACCCACGCAGTCACGGTGAGAAGCTGAAAACACACAGAAATACCCAGAGCTCTGGGATCAAACCCAGGACCTTCCATTCGGGAGGGATACGCTTGTATTGATAGTTTTCTCCTTTAACAGCCTTTTAATAATTGGTTAAGCAGTCTTTTAGCGTCCTCAGCGAAGCATGAAGATTATCTTTTTTTCGCTTTCTTTCCGGAGTACGACATTGGCGCCTGAGCGCACGAGTACTGTCATTAAGCCATGGCTCTCCAACCATCTTTGGTCACCTTTTTAATGAAAGAAGCCATTGAGTCCAGTTGGAATTAGATAGGTGGATCATGTCATCAATGTCCGTGTTGAATGAGTTGAAATTAGTGTGTAAATTCGGTACTAAAGTGTTAAAGGCCTACTGAAACCCACTACTACCGACCACGCAGTCTGATAGTTTATATATCAATGATGAAATCATAACATTGCAACACATGCCAATACGGCCTGGTTAGTTTACTAAATTACAATTTCTAACTTCGCGCCGAAATATCCTGCTGAAACGTCTCGGTATGATGACGCGTACGTGTGACGTCACGGATTGTAGAGGACATTTCGTTCCAGCGTCGTTCCCAGCTATAAGTCGTCTGTTTTCATCACAAAACTCCACAGTATTCTGGACTTCTATGTGGCTAAATCTTTGGCAAATTGTTCAATGAACAATGGAGACATCAAAGAAGAAAGCTGTAGGTGGGAAGCGGTGTATTGTGGCCGGCTTTATCGCAACACAAACACAGCCCGCCATTGTTTACATTCCCGAAAGATGACGGTGAAGCTTTACTATGGAACAGAGCGGTCACGCGAACACGTTTGGATTGGACCACACACACAAAGTACAGTGTATTATGCAGCGATCATTTCGAAAGTTCGTGTTTCGAAGAGGGTCCCTTGCGAAGGGCAGAGATGGGCATCGCCAACACCGGTCGACTGGTGCTGAAGAAAGATGCGGGGCCGATCTTCAGGTTGTACAGGTACGACCATATAATCTCACTAAAACACTTGTAACACAATAAGCAGATAAGGGATTTTACAGAATTATCCGAGTAAATTTGTGTAATAACATCTGAATCGCTCCCACTGTATAGTCTTTTTTTTTTTTCCTAGTACTTCACTCTCACTTTCCTCATCCACAAATCTTTCATCCTCGCTCAAATTAATGGGGAAATCGTCGCTTTCTGGGCAAATTAAAGCCCGGGGGCCACATGCTGCCCGTTGAGCTTTTCAATCTGGCCCGCCGTACATTTCAACACTGAAAAAACTAAAATCTAAGTAAGGGTAATATAAGGGTGATATTTGCTTATTTTCTGTCTGATAAGATAAATATTCTCACTAAGCAAATTTTGTGTTAGAGTGTTTTACTTGTTTTAAGGGTTTTGGTCCTAAATGATCTCAGTAAGATATTACAGCTTGTTGCTGAGATTTGATGACCTATATTGAGTAAAACATGCTTGAAACTATTTTTGTCCAAATGTCCAAAACACACCCAGCAATGGTGCACAGGAAGGCGGGGAAGAAGAGGGGAAAAGGTGGCCAAAATGGTCAAAAGTCCCAATTTTGTCTGATATACCTCCCCAGGTTCCAGTCTCAAAAGTCCCGCAGACTTGTGGCACAAGTCCCAGAATGCAAAAAATGTCCCAAACGCACCCAGCAAAGTCATATAAGAAGTGGGGGAGAAAAGTGACATTAGTTGGCAAAAGTCCCCAAAAGTGTTCAAAATACCTACACAGGTTCGAGTCCCACAAGCGCTGGGATGCCCAAAATGTCCATAACAAAGCCAGCCGAGTCCCACGCGGCAGGAGGATTTAAGTTGGAAAAGTCGGCAAAAGTCCCAAAAATGTTCAAAATACCTACCCAGGTTCGAGTCCCACAAGCCCCACCGCCGGCCGTGCAAGTCCCGGGATGCCCAAAATGTCCATAACACAGCCAGCCGAGTCCCACGGGGTGGGGGGATAAAAGTTGGAAAAGTCGGCAAAAGTCCCAAAAATGTTCAAAACATGTTCAAAATACCTACCCAGGTTCGAATCCCGGATGTGATTTTTTTAACATTTTACTGATTTTTCGCACTTTTCTCCCCGCCTTCCCGTGGGACTTTGCTGGGGGTGTTTTGGACAAGTTGGGCATTGCGGCCGTGGCTGGACTTGTGGGACTCGGACCTGGATAGGTTTTTTTGAACATTTTGAGGACTTTTGCCGACTTTTCCAACTTTAATCCCTCCTACCTGTGGGACTCGGCTGGGTGTTTTATGGACATTTTAGGCTTCCCGGGACCTGTGCGGCCATACATAAGATTTTATGTTAAAGTGTTTTACTTGTTTTAAGGGTTTTGGTCCTAAGTTATCTCGGTAAGATATCAGAGCTTGTTGCTGAGATTTTATGACCTTTACAGAGTAAAACATGTTTAAAACTATTTTTGTCCAAATGTCCAAAACACACCCAGCAATGGTGCATAGGAAGGCGGGGAAGAAGAGGGGAAAAGGCGGCCAAAATGGTCAAAAGTCCAAATTTTGTCCAATATACCTTGCCAGGTTCCAGTCTCAAAAGTCCTGCAGACTCGTGGCACAAGTCCCAGAATGCAAAAAATGTCCCAAACGCACCCAGCAAAGTCATACGAGAAGTGGGGGAGAAAAGTGACATTAGTTGGCAAAAGTCCCCAAAAAAGTTCAAAATACCTACCCAGGTTAGAGTCCCACAAGTGCCGGGATGCCCAAATTGTCCATAACACACCCAGCATAGTCCCACGGGGTGGGGGGATAAAGGTTGGAAAAGTTGGCAAAAGTCCCAAAAATATTCAAAATACCTACCCAGGTTCAAGTCCCACATTGAGTGCCACAAGTCTTAAGACTTTTGGCACTCGAACCAGGGTGTGATTTTTGAACATTTTACCGACTTTTCTCACTTTTCTACCCGCCTTCCCGTGGGACTTTGCTGGGCGCGTTTTAGACATTTTGGGCATCGCGGCCGTCGGCTGGACTTGTGGGACTCGAACCTGGATAGGTTTTTTTGAAGATTTTTGGGACTTTTGCTGACTTTTCCAACTTTAATCCCCACTCCCTGTGGGACTCGGCTGGGTGTGTTATGGACATTTTGGGCATCCCGGGACCTGTGCGGCCATACATAAGATTTTATGTTAGAGTGTTTTACTTGTTTTAAGGGTTTTGGTCCTAGTTGATCTCAGTAAGATATTACAGCTTGTTGCTGAGATTTGATGACCTATATTGAGTAAAACATGCTTAAAACTATTTTTGTCCAAATGTCCAAAGCACACACAGCAATGGTGCACAGGAAGACGGGGAAGAAGAGGGGAAAAGGCAGCCAAAATGGTCAAAAGTCCCAATTCTGTCCAATATACCTTGCCAGGTTCCAGTCTCAAAAGTCCCGCAGACTCGTGGCACAAGTCCCAGGATGCAAAAAATGTCCCAAACGCACCCAGCAAAGACATACGAGTAGTGGGGGAGAAAAGTGACATTAGTTGGCAAAAGTCCCCAAAAATGTTCAAACTACCTACACAGGTTCGAGTCCCACAAGCGCCGGGATGCCCAAAATGTCCATAACACAGCCAGCCGAGTCCCACGGGGTGGGGGGATAAAGGTTGGAAAAGTTGGCAAAAGTCTCAAAAATATTCAAAATACCTACCCAGGTTCGAGTCCCACATTGAGTGCCAAAAGTCTTAAGACGAACCCGGGTGTGATTTTTGAACATTTTACCGACTTTTCTCACTTTTCTACCCGCCTTCCCGTGGGACTTTGCTGGGCGCGTTTTAGACATTCTGGGCATCGCGGCCGGCGGCTGGACTTGTAGGACTCGGACCTGGATAGGTTTTTTGGGACTTTTGCCGACTTTTCCAACTTTAATCCCCACTCCCCGTGGGACTAGGCTGGGTGTGTTATGGACATTTTGGGCATCCTGGGACCTGTGCGGCCATCCATAAGATTTAATGTTAGATTGGTGTACTTGTTTTAAGGGTTTTGGTCCTAAATTATGTCAGTAAAATATTACAGCTTGTTGCTGAGATTTTATGACCTATATTAAGTAAAACATGTTTGAAACTATTTTTGTCCAAATGTCCTAAACACACCCAGCAATGGTGCACAGGAAGGCGGGGAAGAAGGCCAAAATGGTCAATTTTGTCCAATATACCTTGCCAAGTTCCAGTCTCAAAAGTCCCGCAGACTCATGGCACAAGTCCCAGAATGCAAAAAATGTCCCAAACGCACCCAGCAAAGTCATACGAGAAGTGGGGGAGAAAAGTGACATTAGTTGGCAAAAGTCCCCAAAAATGTTTAAAATACCTACCCAGGTTCGAGTCCCACAAGTCCAAAATGTCCATAACACAGCCAGCCGAGTCCCACGGGGCGGGGGGATATAAGTTGTAAAAGTCGGCAAAAGTCCTAAAAATGTTCAAAATACCTACCCAGGTTCGAGTCCCACAAGCCCCGCCGCCGGCCGTGCAAGTCCCCGGATGCCCAAAATGTCCATAACACAGCCAGCCGAGTCCCACGGGGCGGGGGGATAAAAGTTGGAAAAGTCTACAAAAGTCCAAAAAATGTTAAAAAAAAATTCAAAATAGCTACCCAAGTTCGAGTTCCGGGTGTGATTTTTTTTAACATTTTACTGATTTTTCGCACTTTTCTCCCCACCTTCCCGTGGGACTTTGCTGGGGAAGTTTTGGACAATTGGGGCATCGCGGCCGGCGGCTGGACTTGTGGGACTCGAACCTGGATAGGTTTTTTTGAACATTTTTGGGACTTTTGCCGACTTTTCCAACTTCAATCCCACTCCCCGTGGGACTCGGCTGGGTGTTTTATGGACATTTTGGGCATCCTGGGACCTGTGCGGCCATACATAAGATTTTATGTTAGTGTGTTTTACTTGTTTTAAGGGTTTTGGTCCTAAATGATCTCAGTAAGATATTACAGCTTGTTGCTGAGATTTGGTGACCTATATTGAGTAAAACATGCTTGAAACTATTTTTGTCCAAATGTCCAAAACACACCCAGCAATGGTGCACAGGAAGGCGGGGAAGAAGAGGGGAAAAGGCGGCCAAAATGGTCAAAAGTCCCTATTTTGTCCAATATACCTTGCCAGGTTCCAGTCTCAAAAGTCCCGCAGACTAGTGGCACAAGTCCCAGAACTCGGACCTGGATAGGTTTTTTTAAAAATGTTTGGGACTCCATGCATCCATTTTCTACCGCTTGTTCCTTTTGGGGTCGCGGGGGTTTCTGGCGCCTATCTCAGCTACAATCAGGCGGAAGGCGGGGTACAGCCTGGACAAGACGCCACCTCATCGCAGCATTTTTGGGACTTTTGCCGACTTTTCCAACTTTAATCCCCACTCCCCGTGGGACTAGGCTGGGTGTGTTATGGCCTTTTCTGGCATCCCGGCACTTGGGCGGCCATACATAAGATATTATGTTAGAGTGTTTTACTTGTTTTAGGTGTTTTGGTCCTAAATGATCTCAGTATGATATTACAGCTTGTTGCTGAGATTTGATGACCTATATTGAGTAAAACATGCTTGAAACTAGAATATCAACTGTTGTAAAGCTGTGTCATCCACACTCACAAGTATAAATTTACTTTTTTAAAGTAATAATTTCTTATTTCAAGTATGAAAAAAAAATCACGACTTTGACACAATTGTGTCTCATATTAAAACAGATGACAGCCAAATGACTTTGCTGTTTTATTTTCAATGAAACAATAGAAAATACGTACTCATATAGTAGTACACTTGTTAATAGTGAGAATATACCTATTTTAAGGTAGTTTTGGGTTCATTGAGGTTAGCTAATTTTACTTGTTTTGGAAAGTCTTTACAAGCCAAATTGTCTTGTACAATTGGCAGATCATTTTGCTTAGTTCAAATAAAATACCCCTCATTTTTGAATTTTTTTCTTGTTTTTGAACACTGACTTTTTGCAGTGCAAATTATTTTTTTAGATCTTTAAGATGGAAAGTGTAGCTGCCATTATGATGTGCACTCATGTTTTCTAATGATCTTAAGTCTTGTATTATACAAAGTATTTCAATGGTTGGAATCTGCGATTATGGATGATATACCAGTTACTTTTGTAATCTTATTAGTTACTATGGTCATCTTATTAGTTACTATGGTCATCTAATTAGTTACTATGGTCATCTAATTAGTTACTATGGTCATCTTATTAGTTACTATGGTCATCTAATTAGTTACAATGGTAATTGTATTAGTTACTATGGTCATCTAATTAGTTACTATGGTAATCGTATTAGTTACTATGGTCATCTAATTAGTTACTACGGTAATCGTATTAGTTACTATGGTCATCTAATTAGTTACTACGGTAATCTTATTAGTTACTATGGTCATATAATTAGTAACTATGGTAATCTTATTAGTACTATGGTCATCTACCTAGTTACTATGGTAATCTTATTAGTTACTATGGTCATCTAATTAGTTACTATGGTCATCTAATTAGTTACTATGGTCATCTAATTAGTTACTATGGTCAACTTATTAGTTAAAATGGTCAACTTATTAGTTACTACGGTAATTGTATTAGTTACTATGGTCATCTAATTAGTTACTATGGTAATCTTATTAGTTACTATGGTCATCTACTTAGTTACTATGGTAATATTATTAGTTACTATGGCCATCTAATTAGTTGCTACGGTAATCTTATTAGTTACTATGGTCATATAATTAGTTACTATGGTAATCTTATTAGTTACTATGGTCATCTAATTAGTTACTATGGTCATCTACTTAGTTACTACGGTAATCTTATTAGTTACTATGGTCATCTAATTAGTTACTATGGTAATCTTATTAGTTACTATGGTCATCGTATTAGTTACTATGGTAATCTTATTAGTTACTATGGTCATCTACTTAGTTACTACGGTAATCTTATTAGTTACTATGGTCATATAATTAGTTACTATGGTAATCTTATTAGTTACTTTGGTCATCTATTTAGTTACTATGGTAATCTTATTAGTTACTATGGTCATCTAATTAGTTACTATGGTCATCTAATTAGTTACTATGGTCATCTAATTAGTTACTATGGTCAACTTATTAGTTACTATGGTCAACTTATTAGTTACTATGGTCATCTAATTAGTTACTATGGTCATCTTATTAGTTGCTATGGTCATCTAATTAGTTACTATGGTCATGTACGTCACAGCAGCTCAGACGAGGCACCAAGCAGTGTGGGTGGGAAGCGTTTCCACAGACGCGGAAGGAGATTTTCACAACAAAGTTCTAAAGTTTAGTGATGTATAGAATAGAATAGAATAGAAAGTATTTTACTGATCCCTGGGGGTGAATTTAGCAAATATCCGATATATCGGATTGTAGGTGGGTTTATTGTGTACCCTTCGCGTTTATTTTTCACTGCTTGTTGCATTTTGTTGCGTTTCACTTGATTGTAAAATATGTCAATCGAAAGAGGGTGTGACATTCATATTTTGTCAATATTCAGTGTTTTATCGTTCATAGAAAATGTAAAAATTCCATTCCGTTTTTTAAGGCGGTCTGTCATAACATTTTTAGCATTCAATCAAACATTATAGTGAGGTTTATTAGTGCTCCTAAAAATTGATATACCGGCCCCCCAGACACGTTTTTTTCTCTAAATGTGGCCCCCCGAGTCTATATAATTGCCCGGGCCTGCCTTAAACTAAGAATTATTTAACCTAAGCCTCGTTTCAGTCACACAAATCCAGCGTTTAAGGACATTTTTTACACGGGTAATTCTTGACTTTGTATGGACTCATAGATAGTTTACAAACTGAGTTCGGAGAGACAGTGATGCCAGAAAGATCACGCCCACACAGGAAGTGACATCAGAAAGAACGCGCCAAAGCCAGCTTTATAATAAAACTCGGTGCTAACCACTGGAATAATGAAGGCGAGTCATCCAGACATACCCGTGTTTCTCCTTCTTCTACAAGTAAAGACGCTTGTTGAAATCACACATGAATACTTTAAGAGAAAGCGATTGCAGCTATATCGGATACAACACATCTCAGAGAACTTTCCAATTTCCGGCCGGATTAGCTGTGATTCTACTTAGCGAAAAACTATGTCTATTTGTCGAAGGAGAGACAACGAGAATGCGAGCTCCCGTGGGTGTGATAAACAAGGTAGCGTGTGCTTTGTATTATCAATTATCAATCATGTGCAGGTTTGTGGATCGCGCACCAGTACACAATTAACATACCTCCTCACGATGTATAAAAGGGGAGAAGGAGGAGAGGGAACCGGGGCAAAAAGAGGAGGAGAGCCCGCAGCAGCAACCGAGGACGACGACGATGACGGCAGCTGAAAAGCAGTGGAGAGGAGCAGCTGAAAAGCGATCCGACCTGAAGTCAAAGCTTTATTTGAAAGAAATAAAGAAGTAAAACCTACTCAAAACAATGTCCTTCCTGAGTGCTCCATGGAACCCGAGCGACGACGGCAAAAGTCGTCCACACGGTTATCCTCCCACACACAAAAGTTATTTTGCCTAATGAAGGAACATCGTTTTTTACCTTGTGTCAGTAAATCGTCGTGGCATTTTTTTTTTTTTTAATAGTCTGGGATTTTCACAGTTTTAAACGGCGATCCTTTATCGACTTCTGTGCTTTCTCCTCTGTTGTATTCTACGTTCGTTAAGGCCAAAAATAAATAATTACTGTTTCAAAAACTTAGGGAGAGCAGCGTATTTGTGTTTTGAAGCCTTTCTTTCCAGTGCCTCACATAACTATAATAAACAAGAATGCTTCTTTGTTTTCAGTTTTTATAAAAGAATAAAAAATGGTGACGCTAACACAATCCACAGTTTTAATGCTGTCGTCTAGACAACTGCGCTTCACAAAACCTTCTTTAATCATTGCCGAGCTGTACTTGACAGGGTGTGACGATCGCATGATGCAAGTACACAAGCCACCACTAAGTCACTGCTACAGACTTCAGAGTGAATAAAAAAGAAGATTCATATAACATTATGTTAAGTGACAATAAACAACAACGGGTAATAGGAAGCTGGCACCACTGTCGAAAATGTTGGACTGACAGGCAGGGAAAAAACAGAGGGTTCAAGGACTTCTACTTTGTGTGTATTATCTACAAACATACAACTTTACACTTTGGTAGCTTCATTGATATTCAATAACAAAATTATATTAAATGGGTCATGTTAGATTAGCTTTTCTGCATTTAAAAAACTTCCTTGTGGTCTACATCAGGGGTTCTTAACCTTTTTGACATCGGGGCCAATTTTTGTCCACTACAGAAGTGCCCCGCCATTCGGATATTAATTCAAGGACGGCGTGGCGCGGTTGGAAGAGCAGCCGTGCCGGCAACCTGAGGGTTCTTGGTTCGATCCCCACCATCTACCAACCTCAACGAGTCCGTTGTGTCCGTGAGCAAGACTCTTCACCCTTGCTCCTGATCATGGTTAGGGCCTTGCATGGCAGCTCCCGCCATCAGTGTGTGTATGGATGAATGTGGAAATTGTGTCAAAGCGCTTTTAGTACCTTGAAGGTAGAAAAGCGCTATACAAGTATAATCCATTTACAAGTATAACCCATTTACTAAACTAATAATTCAAATTATCATTTCAATAGTATGTATTCATTATATCTAACCTACTTACTGTTTAACTGGATACACTTTGTCAAATAACTGACAGAAAATGTATTTGCATACATTTATACAGTGCTGAAATGAAGTAAATTATTCATGAGAATGTTTCTTAACCACACCGTCAGTGAAATTTAAGTGCAAATGAAAATACAGTTTGACCATTTTATTCATAATTTTGGCGCTTAATACACTTTTTCTATGACTTTAGCGACAGACTTCTTCATCTGTATCTTTGATATTGGGATTATTATTGCAGATATTTCGTATGAGAAACGGCAACTACCGAAGATGCATGTGCATGTACGAGCCAGTCAGCCCCATGACAAGAGCATAGAGGAAAAAGAAGGAAGCTAGCCTAGCTGTACCGGCCTTGAAATGTTTATTTGTTTATTTTTTCATGCTTGATATGATATTTGCCATTTTGATTTTGAAAGTACCATCTCAGATATGTTTTTTTTTTTTGCTGATGCTGGTTTATTGATTTTTAAATGCGCCAGAAAATAACCCTGTGGAGCTTTCTTTCCTCCGGGTTCCTCGGACCACCAAGCACTGACATGACAGTTCAGGTTCAGGTTTACAACACTGTTTTATTTTGTCTTCAATGCAGTCTGTGTTGCTTTTCAGCAAGTGTTTGTTCTTCTCTGTCTCTCTCTCGCTCTCGCTCTAGCTCGACTACCTCTGTCCTCCCCGGCTGCTGCCTTTTAACAGAGCGACAGTTGATCAGATAAGCAGGTTCAGGTGGGCCATCTACGCACCTGTGGCTGATCTCGAAGCCGGTCCTGGCGCACCCCGCTTCGCTGCAGGTACGCAGGCCACGCCCCCCGTCACAAACCTGTTTTGTACAATAACCTTTAGTGTGTAAATTAGTTTCTGTATAGAATTGTATCTCTCCAACAATGGTCATGTGATGACATCAATGATGGTATTTTGAGAGGTAATCATTGAAGTCGGACATCACTGAAGGCCTAGGTGGGAAACGCAATAATAAACAAACAAAGCATGTCCGGTTTCAGTTTAATAACGGCCGTGTAGTTTTGTTCCCAAATATGGTGGACGATAGGACGACTGATCACAATTAGAAATTTGCATGACTGAAAAAATGGATCACGGTGCACTGCAATGATAGTGTGCACGCTTCAGTAGACCAGTGACAGCCCATTCCAGTCCTCTTCGTTGTCTTGGAGATCTTCCATAACCAGATAGCAATCTGTCATATTCAAAGTGACACTTAATTAGTTGTGCAATGACACACACTGCTGAAAAAAAGCCACACAATGTTTAAGAGACTCACAACATTGCTTCTTGTAGTTAATGAACTCCACTCCCTTGTGTCATCCATTCAATAATTCACGCTGTCGGGGTGGTTGGTTGGACAGAATCTTTAGTATTGGTCACCTATGAAACGTTGCCAAGAGTTATTATTCCGTGTTATCATGCATAATATCAGAATAATGTTGCTGTGAGCAAAATGTATGTTTAGTTTAGTACCTGTTCATCACATTCCAATGTGTAAAAGTCCATCCATCCATCCATCCAACCATCTGAATATGGGAGATTGGGGTGGGGGGTGTATATATATATATATATATATATATATATATATCTATATATATATATATATATATATATATATATATATATATATAATGCGTTAATTACGCGTTAACTCATCAATCTATTAACGCCGACAATTATTTTATCGCACATTTGCGTATGTTGTTTACATGCTTTCATTTTGTTAACGCCTTTTCTTAACAAGATGGCATCTCCCGGATGTACTTCGGCGTCGAGGGGCTCTTGGTAAAGATGGAACATTTGGCAAAAATACCTGACAATTCTGCAAATTTCATGGCTGGCTTACAGCGTGGTCACTCCGGGATCACTTACGACCGCCAGACAATTCTGGATGTGGATAAATCGGGCCGTTTTGGACTGAATGACGCGTGCTTGCTAGACCGGCTAGCTAGCATGGGAATGATTTGCCGGCTACATCCAGCGGCCTGTGAAGCAGCGGAGTATATGTGTTGTCTATTTATGAATAATGCAGACGAGGAGTGTTAGCTGAGTTCTTAACGTTTGCTTTCAGAGCGTGCATATCACAACATACAAGATGCCGTCATGGCGACACAACCTATACCGGGCTACCGCGCATGCTCGTCACTCCTGTTGCATGCTGGGTAGGGTAGTTCTTTTTTTCCCTGGCTCATAACATCACAAATAGTACCATGTATATGTGTTCAGTTTATCAAAGCACCAAGCAAACAATCGGAAAATTCCCATCATATCAATTCCTAGATATGGTCATAATTATTTTAAGTGCACTACGCATAATAAACACATTATTAATATTGCTACTACGGATAATTTAATCAAAAATTCCCTAAAACAGCCCACTACCTATAATATAGGTTTTTTAAACATAAGATCCCTGATAAAAAAAAAAAATTCTGCTGTTACCTCAGAAATTGCCTGTTCGGATGTTATGATTGTGGCTCAGAGATTTGTATGTAGATTATATTTATTTCCCATAACAAACAGGATAACTTAAATACCCTGGCAGTGGCAATAAGCTTAAATGTTTGTATTTACATTTTTTGAGTTGATTTTCATAAAATATGCTATTTAACTGCTACTGTTTAACAAGGACTGATTTAAATTGTGTTTGCACAACAAATGTTTTGGCGTTTTTGTTCATGTGGGAGAATATTCCAATAAAGGTGCACTACACACTTTTGAATTCATTATTGGGCTTTGCGTATACAATGCAGTTAATCGCGATTAATCAGAGAAAAAGTGCGATTAACTTTGATTAAAATTTTTAATCGTTGCCCAGCCCTAATATATATATATATATATATATATATATATATATATATATATATATATACACACACACACACACGCACAAACCACCATTTGAAGGGGCAAACAGAATGACTTATAGGCCCCATTTTGGGCATCATCTTAATTGCTAATTTGCATGTCAATGTGTAAATTGTTGTTACAACTTCAGGTTAAAAAAGTTAGCGTGATTTACAATTTAGCTTATGAAATTTAGCTTATGAAAGACTTTGTCACTCACTGAAATATATTTTTTGAAAAGCGGACAATGTGTGTGTTATCTCCTTATCACTGTCAACACACTCAATATTTAGAGTTAAAGTTAAAGTACCAATGATTGTCACACACATACTAGATGTGGTGAAATTATTCTCTGCATTTTGACCCATCACCCTTGATCACAGCCCTGGGAGGTGAGGGGAGCAGTGAAGAGAAGTGAATTATATTTATATAGCGCTTTTCTCTAGTGACTCAAAGCGCTTTACATAGTGAAACCCAATATCTAAGTTACATTTAAACCAGTGTGGTTAGCATTGGGAGCAGGTGGGTAAAGTGTCTTGCCCAAGGACACAACGGCATTGACTAGGATGGCGGAAGCGGGAATCGAACCTGCAACCCTCAAGTTGCTGGCACGGCCACTCTACCAACCGAGCTAAACCGCCCCACAGTGGGCAGCAGCGGTGATTTAACCCCCAATTCCAACCCTTAATGCTGAGTGCCAAGCAGGGAGGTAATGTGTCCTATTTTTTTTTATAGTCTTTGGTATGACTCAGCCGGGATTTGAACTCACGATCTACCAATCCCAGGGCGGACACTCTAACCACTAGGCCACTGAGCAATATTTGTATTCTATTTTAATTAAATTGTAAATACAACATCATTCTGACAATTATTAAATTTAAAGTGTTTCTGTAGCTTCTATTTCCATTTTTGTGCACTGAGATGCTAGTTATTTTAGTAATTACATTTTAGCACCGTAAGAAGCAAACCTAATAAAGTAAATTATAAAAGTGCCTGAACCGCGAATGGGGGATGGAGGAGTGTCTGACTTTATTACCACTTAATTTCATTCTTTGATATACAGTAAGGAGAAAAAAAAACAAAAAAACTTTTATCGCCTGATTTTATAAGTTGACTTACCTCACTGCCAATGAACAGTCAAACTTTTACCTTTGGTTTAGTTTAGTTTAGTTTATTAAGGATCCCCATTAGTCTACACCGCAGTGGAGACTATTCTTCCTGGGGTCCAGGCAAAAAACATCACACAACCACAGAACAAACGATTAAAATGCAGTACAACATGATCCAATAATAAATTGTCATAATACAAAAATAGCAACAACAAAGAACCAAAAAATACTAATAGATGTTGTTACTTAATAATTTTCATACCAAAGATAAAAATAGCAATATAAAAATAGATATACTGTATACATTTTTGCAAAAATAAAACAAAGAACCAATGGCCTAAAACACATTAGTGTACCAAAGACAAACAATAAGTGACGAAAAGGTTCATTGCAGTAGTAAAATATGCACTTCAAAAGGCAGGTCAAGTTTTCTCTCTTTTTTTAAACCCTAAGCCTTTTGAGGCACACTAACTTCTACAACTAAAATTGATGTCATTAATGGAGGTGTGTGTATGTGCATGTTTCCCTTACAGAACAAATACAAACACTCAATAATTATAACAACACAACTAAAAGGACCTCAGTGCAAAATATAAACACAAGCCTCGAGAAAAGCTATTACTCAGACACATGTACATAAAATGCACAGAAATAAAACAGCTCATAATGAATAATAGTCTAAATAGCATCACAACGATTGAAAAAAAGTGTATGTATAAATGGATGCAACTATACAAAGCAATGTGTTAGGATAAAATGTTTTTAATTACTTCATCACTTTACGTCACATACCTTTATTATGTTCAATTCCACACAGTTTAAAAAACGTACTGTATTTTTCGGACCATAGCGCGCACCAAATTATAAGTCGCACTGCTGACAAGCGGGTCTATTCAGGTCTATTTCCATACAAGAGGCGCATTAAAGGGGTCTGTGGAGAGTGTGGGTGGCCTGCGGGCCTGCAGCGAAGCGGAGTGTGCCAGGACCGGCCTCGAAGTCAAGGACAGTTGCGTAGATGGCCCAGGTGGGCCTTATTATCGAATCACCTGTCGCTCTGTTCTCTGTTTAAGCAGCAGCCAGGGAGAAGAGGTGGGAAGCTGTCGTGAGCGAGAGAGTGTGTCTGTCGAAGCCAAAAAGACAATTGCTGTAAAGCAACCGACAGCATTTTATTGAAAAAATAAAAACAATAATGCACCATGAAACGGGCTCGCAGGGAAATGCTAGGTGGTCTGGAGGACCCACTGGAAGTCGCTTTCCAGTGGGTCCTCCATTTAAAAGACTTCTTTGTGGTCTACATTACATGTAATTGTCTTTTTTTTTTCAGTCAAAATTTCGATTATGTTTTACAGACCATATTCAAACCACTTTCCGAAAGTCGCTTCCGAATGTGGGTGGTCTTATCTGTGTGGCTTTGGCTTTGTTGTAGTTTTTAGCGCTTCCATAGTGAGTCTACTAACTTATTTAAGTTAGAACTGTACGCTACTTTGAATTAGAAATGGCAACAGCAGAAGATGAATGCCCCAAAACAAGAGGACAGAGAAAAAGAAGGAGCTTATTGGTTACGGCGATCTACAACGGTGGACGCATGCAAATTTTCGGGACTTATGCAGATCCCAAATACACATCAGCAGGGAACAATAGGTAGGAAAAGCTGGTTTAGAATAATATTGCAAAACAAAAAGCCGGACAATATGTCTCCTGATAGGTGCGTTGTCGGGCTCACAATGATAACACCCTACGATCCTACATCTTACCAAAGTCGTACTAAAACATTTTGATGGATTTTTGCGCACTTTGTGTAATCTATGTTTTCAATAAAACATCAACGTTTTGGTGTTGTTTGCCAACGTCGTTTATTGAACATTAGGCGTCAAACTGCAGTCCATACGTATTTATCTTGTGTGACTGCCATCTATTGGTCACACTTTTCATTACACCATTTACCAAATAAAATTGCTTCGAGGGCAGTAAGCACAACCAGAGTGTACAGTATATGTACAAACCCCGTTTCCATATGAGTTAGGAAATTGCGTTAGAGGTAAATAAAAACAGAATAAAATGATTCATAAATCCTTTTCAACCCATATTCAATTGAATGCACTACAAAGACAAGATATTTGATGTTCAAACTCATAAACTTTATTTTTCTTTTGCAAATAATAATTAACTTTGAATTTCATGGCTGCAACACGTGCCAAAGTAGTTGGGAAAGGGCATGTTCACCACTGTGTTACATCACCTTTTCTTTTAACAACACTCAATAAATGTTTGGGAACTGAGGAAACTAATTGTTGAAGCTTTGAAAGTGGAATTCTTTTCCATTCTTGCTTTATGTAGAGCTTCAGTCGTTCAACAGTCCGGGGTCTCCCCGCTGTCGTATTTTACGCTTCATAATGCGCCACACATTTTTGATGTAGATGCAGGCTGGCCAGAAAAGTACCCACACTCTTTTTTTACGAAGCCGCGCTTTTGTAACACTTTTCTTGCTGAAATAAGCAGGGGCGTCCATAATAACGTTGCTTGGATGACAACATATGTTGCTCCAAAACCTGTATGTACCTTTCAGCATTAATGGTGCCTTCACAGATGTGTAAGTTACCCATGCCTTGGGCACTAATGCATCCCCCTACCATCACAGACGCTGGCTTTTGAACTTTGCGTCGATAACAGTCTGGATGTTTATTTTCCTCTTTGTTTTGGAGGACTCCACGTCCTCTGTTTCCAAATATAATTTGAAATGTGGACTCGTCAAACCACAGAACACCTTTCCACTTTGCATCAGTCCATCTTAGGTGAGCTTGGGCCCAGAGAAGCCAGCGGCGTTTCAGGATATTGTTGATATATGGGTTTGGCTTTGCTTGGTAGAGTTTTAACTTGCACTTACAGATGTAGCGACTAACTATTGTTACTGACAGTGGTTTTATGAAGTGTTCCTGAGCCCATGTGGTGATATCCTTTACACATTGATGTCGGTTTTTGATGCAGTATCGCCTGAGGGATCAAAAGTCTGTAATATCATCGCTTACGTGCAGTGATTTCTCCAGATTCTCTGAACTTTTTGATGATTTTACGGACCGTAGATGGTAAAATCACTCAATTCCCTGCAATACCTCATTGAGAAAAGTTCTAAAACTGTTGGACAATTTGCTTTCAAAGTGGTGACCCTTGTTTGTGAATTACTTAGCATTTCATGAAAGCTCCTTTTATACCCAATCATGGCACCCACCCGTTCCCAATCAGCCTGCACACCTGTGGGATGTTCCAAATAAGTGTTTGATGAGCATTCCTCAACTTAATCAGTATTTATTGCCACCTTTCCCAACTTCTTTGTCACTTTTTGGCATCAAATCCTAAAGTTAATGATTATTTGCAACAACAAAAAAACATGTTTATCAGTTTGAACACCAAATATGTTGTCTTTGTCGCATATTCAACTGAATATGGGTTGAAAAGGATTTGCAAATCATTGTATCCTGTTTATATTTACATCTAACACCAATTTCCCAACTCATATGGAAACGGGGTTTGTACATATATTCATCATGTTTTTGTTGGTTTTCACACAATCGCAGTATTCTTGGCAAACTATTGCATCATGAGACGGCAATTTTTACGTAGGTAGCTTGTTTAAAAACTTCTTGAAGCTTGTTAGCAATCATACATCAAACTGATGGTATTGATAAAAAAAAGGGGGGGTCTATTGGGTTTCGAGTGTCCCTATCTGCCTTATCTCACGCTTGAGTCCCTCCTTGTGATGCCTCGCTGGACGTCCTCCCCTGAGAGGCGCTGACAGGTCATCTTTTCCAAACAGCCACTTGAGTGTCAGTTGAAAATCAATGACTGGAGGCGGTGGCAGCCTTATTCACGGTGACACAGGTTTCACATCGCCTGAGTGAGATCCAACCTTTTTGGGTTTTTTTTTCCCCCATCAACGTCTGTCAAGTGGCCAACCAGCCTGATGTAATCTTAAAAGTCATCAAATCTTTAGTTTACTTTGTATTTTGGATTATTTCGCCGGCTTTCCCTTGCTGTGTTTTGATCACTGTCACTTATCGCTTTCAATATTTATTGGTATCAAACAGGGTTGTACAGTATACCGGTATTAGTACAGTACCGCGATACTAATGAATTATATTCGGTACTATACCGCCTCTAAAAAGTACTGGTTATGACCTTGTAAATACTTGGTATCGGATTGATACCTAAATTTGTGGTATCATCCAAAACTAGTGTGAAGCATGCAAACAACAGAAGAATAAGTGATTATTACATTTTAACAGAAGTGTAGATAGAACATCCTAAAAGAGAAAGTAAGCAGATATTTGTCAAGGCGTGGACTATGTTGTGGTTTGTATTCTAGTGGTGCAAAGCGATTGGAACGGACATGGCGTGAAGGTAAGGACATATTTTAATAAAGAACTCAAAATAGGAACAGTGCTCACAAAGGAGGTTCAAAACGTGGCTATGAAAACAAAACAAAAAAAATTGCACCAAGGCAAAACTATGGACATAAAACAAAAACTTGCACTATGGCATGAATAACGAAAAACTTACCTCCTTGTCCTCAGACAAGAAAATGTGTACTTGCATAGATTAACACAATAGCTAACTAAAGCAACAGACTTTAAGCATACTAAAGTTAGTGTGGTAATATATACATAAATATTCTAACATTTGTACTAGTTATTTAAAATGTTCTGCTGACCTCGACTGCGGATGTTATTTTTTTTTTTTGCAAATAATAATTAACTTAGAATTTCATGGCTGCAACACGTGCCAAAGTAGTTGGGAAAGGGCATGTTCACCACTGTGTTACATCACCTTTTCTTTTAACAACAGTCAAAACCGAGGAAAGTAATTGTTGAAGCTTTGAAAGTGGAATTTTTTCCAATTCTTGGTTTATGTAGAGTTTCAGTTGTTCAACAGTCCGGGGTCTCCACTGTCGTATTTTACGCTTCATAATGCGCCACACATTTTCGATGGGGGACAGGTCTGGACTGCAGGCGGGCCAGGAAAGTACCCGCACTATTTTACTACAAAACCACGCTGTTGTTACACGTGAATTGGCATTGTCTTGCTGAAATAAGCAGGGGCGTCCATGACAACATTGCTTAAATGACAACATATGTTGCTCCAAAACCTGTATGGACCATTCAGCATTAATGGTGCCTTCACAGATGTGTAAGTTACCCATGCTTTTGGCACTAATGCACCCCCATACCATCACAGATGCTGGCTTTTGAACTTTGCGCCTATAACAATCCAGATGGTTATTTTCCTCTTTGTTCCGGAGGTCACCACGTCCACAGTTTCCAAATATAATTTGAAATGTGGACTCGTCAGACCACAGAACACTTCGAAGACTTCCACAATCCTACCAACATGTCTACCTATGAGGAAGCAGTGTCTGGGGAATTTGTGGTGGGCTCTCCAATTTCTGGGGCAGAGGTTGGCGAGGTAGTTAAAAAGCTCCTCGGTGGCTAGGCCCTGGGGGTGTCTGAGATCTGCCCGGAGTTCCTTAAGGCTCTAGATGCTGTGGGGCTGTCTTGTTTGACAAGACTCTGCAACATCGCATGGACATCGGGGGCGGCACCTTTGGATTGGCAGACCTGGGTGGTGGTTCTTCTCTTTAAGAAGGGGAACCAGAGGGTGTGATCACACTCCTCAGCCTTGCCGGTAAGGTCTATTCAGGTGTACTGGAGAGTAGGCTACGCCGGATAGTCAAACCTCGGATTCAGGAGGAACAGTGTGGTTTTCGTCCTGTTCGTGGAACTGTGGACCAGCTTTATACTCTCGGCAGGGTCCTTGAGGGTGCATGGGAGTTTGCCCAACCGGTCTACTTGTGCTTTGTGGACTTAGAGAAGGCATTCGACCGTGTACCCTGGAAAGTCATGTGGAGAGTGCTCAGTGAGTTTGGGGTAGCGGACTGTCTGATTGTAGCGGTCCACTATATAATCAGTGTCAGAGCTTGATCCGCATTGCCGGCAGTGAGTCGGACCCGTTTCCAGTGAGGGTTGGACTCCGCCAAGGCTGTCTTTTGTCAACGATTCAGTTCAAAACTTTTATGGACAGAATTTCTAGGTGCAGTCAGGGCGTTGAGGGGATCTGGTTTGGTGGCTGCAGGATTAGGTCTTTGCTTTTTGCAGATGATGTGGTCCTGATGGCTTCATCTGGCCAAGATATTCAGCTCTCACTGGATTGGTTCGCAGTTGAGTGTGAAGCGACCGGGATGAGAATCAGCACCTCCATGGTTTTCGCCCGGAAAAGGGTGGAGTGCCATCTCCGGGTTGGGGAGGAGATCTTGCCCCAAGTGGAGGAGTTCAAGTACCTTGGAGTGAAGGAAAAGTGGATCGTGAGGTCGACAGGCGGATTGGTGCGGCGTTTTCAGTAATGCGGACGCTGTATCGATCCATTGTGGTGAAGAAGGAGCTGAGCCGGAAGGCAAAGCTCTCAATTTACCGCTCGATCTACGTTCCCATCCTCACCTATGGTCATGAACTTCGGGTTATGACCGAAAGAACAAGATCACGGGTACAAGCGGCCAAAATGAGTTTCCTCCACCGGGTGGCAGGGCACTCCCTTAGAGATAGGGTGAGAAGCTCTGTCATTCGGGAGGAGCTCAAAGTAAAGCCGCTGCTCCTCCACATCGAGAGGAGCCAGATGAGGTGGTTCGGGCATCTGGTCAGGATGCCACCCGAGCGCCTCCCCAGGGAGGTGTTTAGGGCCCGTCCGAACGGTAGGAGGCCACGGGGAAGACCCAGAACACATTGGGAAGACTATATCTCTTGGCTGGCCTGGGAGTGCTTCGGGATCCCCCGGGAGGAGCTGGACGAAGTGGCTGGGGAGAGGGATGTCCGGGCCTTCCTGCTTAGGCTGCTTCCCCCGCGACCCAACCTCGGAAAACCGGATGAAGATGGATGGATGGACTAGTTAGCAGGTGACATTTAACCACAGTAAACAGTGTTAAATGTCACCTCCTGTTTGATTGGCATTCTCTCCTGACCAGGGCCCTCTAAACGGATGTTCTAATTTCATGTCAGTAGACATTAGCTCAAAGATCCACTAAGCCAGTTGGAAAAGGAGTGTCTTTTTCCCCCCAGGCAAAAGGCCCGTTTAATTGAATATACAAGTAGGACGGCACTTCTTTACAAGTTCACTTTAAACTACGTGGTTTGGGTGATAATGTGTCACTTTTGAAGTTTACAAACCACTGCAAATACCGTAAATCCCGGACTATAAGCCGCTACTTTTTTCCTACACTTTGAACCCTGCGGCTTAAAAAAATTCGAACAAGTCGAATAGAGGAACTGGAAATTGGGTCGTATCGAGTTGTGTGCATGCATGTTCCAAATAAATTCAAACTCAACTCAACTCAAAATATAATTCATGTGTTAAAAAGCTGGTTCCAATCAGATATAAGTATTGTTTTATCAGTGCTCTAAAGCAGTGGTTCTGAAATGGGAGTATGCGTACCCCTGGGGGTACTTAAAAGGTATGCTAAGGTGTACGTGAGATTTTTTTTTAAATAATCTAAAAATAGCAACAATTCAAAAATCCTTTATAAATATATTTATTGAATAATACTTCGACAAAATATGAATGTAAGTTTATAAACTGTAAAAAGAAATGCAACAATGCAATATTCAGTGTTGACAGCTAGACCTTTTGTGGACATGTTCCATAAATATTGATGTTAAAGATTTATTTTTTTGTGAAGAAATGTTTAGAACTAAGTTCATGAATCCAGATGGATCTCTATTACAATCCCCAAAAAGGGCACTTTAAGTTGATTATTACTTCTATGTGGAGAAATCTTTATTAGCGACCGAATGTCCCTTTGGGACAAAGGACCCTATTGTATTTCTAAGGTTTTATTATTATCATACCACCGCCTCTTTGAGCTGTAATTTGACCCCCTTAACATGCTTCAAAACTCACCAAATTTAACACAAACATCAGGACTGGCAAAAATTGCAATCTAATAAAAAAAAAACTCAAAATTGCGCTCTAGCGCCCCCTAGGAAAAAACACAGACAAAATTGCTTGTAACTTCCGTTAAGAATGTTGTAGAGACATGAAACAAAAACCTCTATGTAGGTCTGACTTAGACCTAGATTTCATACACTGACTTCCTTCAGCAAAAATTAACAAGAAGTTGGCAAAAACCCCTTCAAAACAAAAGTTTCCTAAAAAATGTCATCTTTTCCTATTTGAGCTGTAATTTAAACCCCTTAAAATGCTTCAAAACTCATCAAACTGGACACACACATCAGGACTAGCAAAAATTGTGATCTATTAAAAAAATAATAAAAAATAAAAATTGCGCTATAGCGCCTCCTAGGAATAAAACACAGACAAAACTGCTCATAGGAAGAAAACACAGACAAAACTGCTTGTAACTTCCTGTATGAATGTCGTAGGGACATGAAACAAAAAAATCTCTATGTATGTCTCACTTAGGCCTACATTGCATTCAATTACATCCTTCAGCAAAAATCAACAAGAAGTTGGCAATTACCCCTTCAAAACAAAAGGTTTGTAAAAACCTGCCACCTTTTTTCAAACATTATCTCCTCTGACCGCGTTTGTTGTGTCGGCTTCAAACTACCACAGGAAAGAGATTGAACCCTTCTGATTAAAAGTTGAGAAAAGAGTTTTAATTACTGCTCCGGTTTTGATTTTACGAGCCTTCCAAGAACCTCTGCGCTGATGCTGCTGCGCTGCTACAGTCTCAAGATGGCCGCTTAAAAGCAGGAAGCACCAACGTGACCACACAACGCGGAGAAGGTAGGTACTGTGCGGGTAAAGATATGTTGACTGGGTGAAAGAAGGAGGCACCAGTTTGACACCAGGATACAGAGAAGGTAGGTAATGTGCAGGTAAAGATATGTTGTCTGGGTGATGGCAGCAAGCACCACTGTGTATGGGGGACAGAAAGAAGCACCAGTGTGACCCCAGGATGCAGGGACGGTAGGTAACGTGCAGGTAAAGATCTGTTGAATGGGTAAAGGCAGGAAACACCAGCAAAAGTCGGTCCCGTCCATCGCTGCTTGCAGCTTTAATTTATAATTGAATCACTTGTTTGTTTTTCAAATAGTCTTTAGTTATTTTTATATCTTTTTTTTCCAAATAGTTCAAAAAAGACCACTACAAATAAGCAATATTTTGCACTTGTATACAATTTAATAAATCAGAAACGGATGCCATAGTGCTGTATTTTACTTCTTTATCTCAAATGCTTTGTTTTGATTAGGTGTTACTTGAAATAAAAAAATGTTCACATGGGCTACATCACTGAAAAAAGGTTGAGAACCACTGCTCTAAAGCATGCTTATCTAACACTGGAATAGGCGATAAATCAAGAAGTGAACATGTTTGTTGCAATGCATGAGTTTATCTTCATATCCATCATGATTTATATCATTAGTACAGTTACAGTGAGGACAGAAATGACATTGAAAGCCATTATTATTGAACATGTGTGATAGAAGACCTGCGATTACGCTGCCATATGCTTACCAAAATTATTCATAATGTCAGTTTGCTAATTAAGTTTTTTTTTTGTTTGGGACATGCTTTCACGAGGGCCTCGTTTTTGTTCCACTCGCTTATTTATCGTCGACCGGTGAAATTAATAGCAAACCTGATTATCAGCTGGCAGCCCGTCCCCTCCCGTGCCCTCGGTGGGTTTCAGTCGGCTTGCCCGTCTGTCACTTAGCCCTGCCGCCCGGGGCAGTCTTGTCAGACGGTTATTGCAAAGCGCTGCTGCTCGCTCACTCATTAGCAGTGTCCATTTTCACTCAGCCAGATATGCAGTGTGACCCTGAAGACATGCATATCCAATATATGGTTTGCATTTTATTTTTTATTTTTTTTTGCATTACAGACTGCTGGGAAGTGGAAAATATCCACCTCGGTACTTGCAAGGTCTTATCTCAAAAGGTTCTCGCCAAAAGTCAACAGATTTATTATTTTATTATTATTGCTTCATTTTTTTTTTTTGCAGACTTTTTCGGCATTTTGTTTGTTATTCATGCTCACATTTAGGCACGCCGTTACTGAACAGGTCGATGGGACTGACCTTTTTAGGAGTCAGAAAAGTGCCGACAAAAATTTTCGGACCAATTTCCTCGCATAGGATGTTATGATAAAATATCTACTATAATATAAACACAAAACACATGAGTATCGTTGTAAAATATTGTATTGACTGTTTGTTAAAGGTCTGGATTTTCTTATTCAAACGGGGATAGCAGGTCCATTCTATGTGTCATACTTGATCATTTTGCGATATTGCCATATTTTAGCTGAAAGGATTTAGTATAGAACATCGACAATAAAGTTTGCAACTTTTGGTCGCTAATAAAAAAGCTTTACCTTTACCGGAAGTAGCAGACGATGACGTCACATGTTGATGGCTCCTCACATCTTCACATTGTTTTTAATGGGAGCCTCCAAAAAAGAAAGCTATTCGGACCGAGAAAGCGACAATTTCCCCATTAATTTGAGCAAGGATGGAAAATTCGTGGATGAGGAAATTTAGAGTGAATGACTAGAATTTTTTTTTAAATAAAGTAAAAAAAAAGGTGTTTGCATTGGGAGCAATTCAGATGTTTTTAGACACATTTACTAGGATAATTCTGGGAAATCCCTTATCTTTCTATTGTGTTGTTGGTGTTTTAGTGAGTTAAATAGTACCTGATAGTCGGAGGAGTGCGTCCACGGGTGTGTTGACGCCAGTCTCTGAGAGAAGTCACGAAGCTGCAGCAGGACAGAAGCTGGGTATTGTTGTAAAATATTTTATTGACTGCTTGTTAAAGGCCTACTGAAATGAGATTTTCTCATTTAAACGGGGATAGCAGGTCCATTCTATGTGTCATACTTGATCATTTTGCGATATTGCCAGATTTTTGCTGAAAGGATTTAGTAGAGAACATCGACAATAAAGTTCGCAACTTTTGGTCGCTAATAAAAAAGCTTTACCTTTACCGGAAGTAGCAGACGATGACGTCACATGTTGATGGCTCCTCACATCTTCACATTGTTTTTAATGGGAGCCTCCAACAAAGAGAGCTATTCGGACCGAGAAAGCGACAATTTCCCCATTAATTTGAGCAAGGATGGAAAATTCGTGGATGAGGAAATTTAGAGTGAAGGACTAGAATTTTTTTTTGAATAAAGTTAAAAAAAAAGGCGTTTGCATTGAGAGCGATTCAGATGTTTTTATACACATTTACTAGGAAAATTCTGGGAAATCCCTTATCTTTCTATTGTGTTGTTAGTGTTTTAGTGAGTTAAATAGTACCTGATAGTCGGAGGGGTGTGTCCATGGGTGTGTTGACGCCAGTCTCTGAGAGAAGTCACGAAGCTGCAGCAGGACAGAAGCTCCGCTAGTATCCGGTAAGAGGCGACTTTTTGCCACAATGTTCTCACCGAAAACTGCCAGGTGACAAATGGTCGGGATCCATGTTCGCTTGACCGCTCTGATCCATAGTAAAGCTTCACCTCCGGGAATTTTAAACAAGGAAACACCGTGTGTTTGTGTGGCTAAAGGCTAAAAGCTTCCCACCTCCATCTTTCTATTTGGACTTCTCCATTATTAATTGAACAAATTGCAAAAGATTCAGCAACACATATGTCCAAAATACTGTGTAATTGCGCGATGAAAAGAGACGACTTTTAGCAGCAAGTGGTCTCCTCCAACCAATAACGTCACAAACACGCGTCATCATTCCCGACGTTATCAACAGGACACTCCGCGGGAAATTTAAAATTGTAAATTTAGTAAACTAAAAAGGCGGTATTGGTATGTGTTGCAATGTTAATATTTCATCATTGATATATAAACTATCAGACTGCGTGGTCAGTAGTAGTGGGTTTCAGTAGGCCTTTAAAGGGGAACTGCACTTTTTTTTTAGGATTATGTAAGACAAGTTCGCATATGTTATTCCTTTTTTACACATTCTAAATCGTAAATAAACGCTAGCAAAAGTCAGCTAACAATGGAGCAAAGGGAGTTGCTCTTTTCTCCCTCTTAAAAAAGCACTCTTCCCATCCCAAAACCCTAATCAACGTTTTATATCTTGACTATATAGACACTATATTGACAAAAATATTTGGGCACCTGCCTTGACTCACATATGAACTTGAAGTGTCATCCCATTCCTAACCCATAGGGAAAGGCTGTCCACAAGGTTGCAGAGTGTGTTCATAGGAATTTTCGACCATTATTCGAAAAGCGCATTGGTGAGGTCACACATTGATGTTGGCCGAGAAGGCCTGGCTCTCAGTCTCCATTCTAATTCATCCCATAGGTGTTCTATCAGATGCAGGTCAGGACTCTGTGCAGGCCAGTCAAGTTCATTCACACCAGACTCTGTCATCTACATCTTTCTGGACCTTGCTTTGTGCACTGGTGCACAGTCATGTTGGAAGAGGAAGGGGCCCGCTCCAAACTGTTTCCACAAGTTTGGGAGCATGGAATTGTCCAAAATGTTTTGGTATCCTAGAGCATTTAAAGTTCCTTTCAATGGAACTAAAGTGCCAAGCCCAACTCCTTAAAAACAACCCCACACCATGATTCTTCCTCCACCAAATTTCACACTTGGCGCAATGCAGTCCGAAATGTACCGTTCTCCTGGCAACCTCCAAACCCAGACTCGTCCATCAGATTGCCAGATGGAAAAGCGTGATTCCTCACTCCAGAGAAGGCGTCTCCACTGCTTTAGAGTCCAGTGGCGAGCTACTTTACACCACTGCATCCGACGCTTCGCATTGGACTTGGTGATGTATGGCTTGGATTCAGCTGCACAGCCATGGAAACCCATTCCATGAAGCTCCCTGCGTACTGTACGTGGGCTAATTGGAAAATCACATGAAGTTTGGAGCTCTGTAGCAATCGACTGTGCAGAAAGTCTTTGCACTTTGCGCTTCAGCATCCGCTGACCCCTCTCTGTCAGTTTACGCGGCCTACCACTAGGTGGCTGAGTTGCTGTTGTTCCCAAACTCTTCCATTTCTTATAATAAAGCCGACATTTGACTTTGGAATATTTAGGAGCGAGGACATTTCACGACTGGATTTGTTGCACAGGTGGCAACCTATGACAGTTCCATGCTGGAAATCACTGAGAGTGGCCCATTCTTTCACAAAATGTTTTTAGAAAAAGTTTCCATGCCTAAGTGCTTGATTTTATACACCGGGCCAAGTGATTAGGACACCAGATGCTGATCATTTGAATGGGTGGCCAAATACTTATGGCAATATAGTGTATATACGTTGTGAAATGAGTTATTTACACAAAAAGATTCTGACATCACACCTGGGATGGTTTTGATAAGTATAAATTGTCTTAATTATATTTTAAAACTTACAAATGTTGCTTGGAGTGATGAATGAAGAATCCATAGGCGTAGTAACACTATGCATGGCTCAAAGACGAAGGGTACTCCGGTTAAAAAAACAAACAAAAAAACACTATATATAAATGGTAGGACACTTGCAGTGAGCAAACTAGTCCATAAGATGGCAGCATAGCACAAACAATAAAATACTTGCTAGGTGTATTTGCCTGTCGTTTTTAAAACTGTTTTTATCATGACGGTTATGGGAGAAAAATCCGTAACCGTTTTATAAGCCGCAGGGTTAAAATTTTAAGAAAAAAGTATTGGCTTATAGTCCGGAATTGACGCTACTTTTGGTCAAATGACGGCCTAGTTGTTGGAGTGTCCGCCCTGAGATCGGTAGGTTGTGAGATAAACCCCGGCCGAGTCATACCAAAGACTATAAAAATGGGAGCCATTACCTCCTTGCTTGGTACTCAGCATCAAGGGTTGGATTTGTGGGTTAAATCACCAAAAATTATTCCCGGGCGCGGCACAGCTTCTGCCCACTGCTCCCCTCACTTTCCAGGGGATGAAAAACGGGATGGGTCAAATGCAGATGACAAATTTCACCACATTTAGTGTTTGTGTGACAATCATTGGTACTTTAACTTTAACTCAATTTAACCCAGAAGCGTACATTTTTGAGCCTGAACATAAAGAGAATGAGCAACAAGTTTTAGAAGCTGTGTGCTAAACACATCCATCGTTGGTGAACCACTATAGAGCATCATGTAGCAGTATTGCTAAGTGCTGAACAGGATATAAAAACTACGAACATAATAAAACAATCACCTACTGTCGACTGGGAAAAAAAAGGACTTCATCAAAACCTCACGAATAGTTAAAAACAAGCATCTTTTTCTGTCATTCTCGCCTTCTCCAAGTCTACGTCGGATGTCAAAGTTGACCAACTTCTTGGTTTATGGCCAGAAACTTTGACTATCCAGGTGAGAGGCATGATTTATAATCTAGAAATAACTTTTACCGATGTAGAGGCGATGCAGCAGCTCACTGGACCAATATGGCAGAATAAGGTAGTTAAAGGGGAACATTATCACAATTTCAAAAGTTTTAAAAACAATAAAAATCAGTTCCCAGTGGCTTGTTGTATTTTTTGAAATTTTCTTCAAAATGTTACCGGTCTCGGAATATCCCTAAATAAAGCTTTAAAGTGCGTTATTTTCGCTCTCTGCGAAGACACTGGCCATTTTCCTGTGACGTCATACAGTGCTGCCAATGTAAACAAACAATGGGAATACCACAGCAAGATATAGTGACATTAGCTCGGATTTAAACTCGGATTTCAGCGACTTAAGCGATTCAACAGATTACGCATGTATTGAAACAGATGGTTGGAGTATGAAAGTATTGAAGAAGAAACTGAAGCTATTGAGGAATTCATAGTCATAGCATGGCCGAATAGCTGCGTTAGCATCGCCGGTAAAATGTGCGGACCAAACGATCAGGACTTTCGCATCTTTTGACACGGGAGAAACTTAAATCCGTCGATTGGTAAGTGTTTTTTTTCGCATTAAATGTGGGTGGAAGGAAACGTAATATAGTTGCAAATGCATCTGCAGGTTATCCATACATCTCTGTACCATGTCTGCTTTAGCACCGCCGGTAAATAGCACGTTAGCATCGATTAGCGTAGCATGTTAGCATCGATTAGCTGGCAGTCAACATCAACAAAACTCACCTTTGTGATTTCTTTGACTATCGTTGCAAATGCATCTGCAGGTTATCCATACATCAATCAATCAATCAATCAATGTTTACTTATAGAGCCCTAAATCACTAGTGTCTCAAAGGGCTGCACAAACCACTACAACATCCTCGGTAGGCCCACATAAGGGCAAGGAAAACTCACACCCAGTGGGACATCGGTGACAATAATGACCCAGTGGGACGTCGGTGACAATGATGACTATGAGAACCTTGGAGAGGAGGAAAGCAATGGATGTCGAGCGGGTCTAACATGATACTGTGAAAGTTCAACATGATACAGTGAAAGTTCAATCCATAATGGATCCAACACGGTCGCGAGAGTCCAGTCCAAAGCGGATCCAACACAGCAGCGAGAGTCCCGTTCACAGCGGAGCCAGCAGGAAACCATCCCAAGCGGAGGCGGATCAGCAGCGCAGAGATGTCCCCAGCCGATACACAGGCAAGCAGTACATGGCCACCGGATCGGACCGGACCCCCTCCACAAGGGAGAGTGGGACATAGAAGAAAAAGAAAAGAAACGGCAGATCAACTGGTCTAAAAAGGGAGTCTATTTAAAGGCTAGAGTATACAAATGAGTTTTAAGGTGAGACTTAAAAGCTTCTACTGAGGTGGCATCTCGAACTGTGCCATGTCTGCCTTAGCATCGCCGGTAAAATGTGGAGACACTCCGACACATTCAATGGGGGTCTGGCGGCAGATTTCTTGCCACTTTGGCATCTTCGGGCCAGTGGTGCAACTTGAATCCCTCCCTGTTAGTGTTGTTACACCCTCCGACAACACACCGGCGAGGCCTGATGTCTCTAAGGTTCCAAAAAATAGTCAAAAAAACGGAAAATAACAGAGCTGAGACCCGGTGTTTGTAATGTGTTGAAAATGAAAATGGCGGGTTTATTACCTCGGTGACGTCACATTCTGACGTCATCGCCTCCAGCGCCATTAACAGAAAGGCGTTTAATTCGCAAAAAATCACCCATTTAGAGTTCGGGAATCGGTTAAAAAAATAGATGGTCTTTTTTCTGCACCATCAAGGTATATATTGACGCTTACATAGGTCTGGTGATAATGTTCCCCTTTAATCCTCGGCTGCTAAAAACAGATCCTCTGCACTGGCGCTTACAGCTGAAAGTTATATGCAAGTTGAATGCATCTTACATAGAGGTTGTTATTGATAGTCAAAATAGCACAAAAAAGTGCAGTTTCCCCTTAAAATCTTGCTTAATTCAGTGCATTGGGGAAATTTCTAGCAAACCGCTTTGAGGAATGGTTCTGGTTCATGGTGAACTTGCAGGAAACCATCAAGTATTTTGGTCAAGGTTGGCGTCGACCTTCATGAATAAATGATGGAAGCTTTTAGAAGTGTGAGTGTGGTTACATGTGAGGCAGCCCCGGACTGCCAGTTCTTGTTGACCTATAAATATAGAAAGGTCAACAAAGAAAAACAAAAGAGAACACAGTACGGTATCTGGGAAAACGAGAACGGCATACAGGATCTTTGAAAACAAACTTTTAAACCCAAGTGGTAATGGAAAAATGCTCCCCGTTGGAATTCATTCATACTCTGTATGTGTGCGTACGTTATTTTAGTTGGTTCGTTATTTTCTTTCGAGGCAGGGGCTCGCATATGTCCTTTTTTTTAAGTTATCTAAATTTATATGTATATATAAATTAGGGCTGGGCGATATATCGATGTACTCGATATATCGCGGGTTTGTCTCTGTGCGATATAGAAAATTACTATATCGTGATATTCAAGTATAAGTTCTCACGCAGTTGCTTTTAGCTGCGGGCATTACACTACAGCGGGGGTGTCCAAAGTTAATCGTTTACCGGCCCGCAACACATTTTGCAAAAAATTACAAAATTGATAGTGTTGCAAAAAATTAGAAAAAACATTTAAAAAAAGTGGAATGAGGTGTAATCTAACGAGAAAAAAGTGGCAATGTTGACACAAAACTGCTATGCAGTGAGTTAATTTGTTTCCTATTGTCTTCATTTTCTTTTTCTTGCATTGCTCAAAAAAAAGGAAAAAAAAATCTGTTATAATGGATTATTACTTAAAAATTATCACTTTCAAATGTTTTATGGGGAAAATAATTTGCATATGTTGTGTGGTTGCCATATAAAAACATCAACATTTTGACAAAATAGCATAAAATTAACAAAATGATAGTTCAAACTTAAAATCGACAGATATATCGGAAGTTGAACTTAGAATTTAAGTGTTGAAAATGAGAAAAAAAAAAAAAAAGTATCACTTTATGAGTGGGGAACCTTTCGGGGCTCAAATATATTTAGTAGGATTTTGTTTAACTTTTCACTGTGATTACTCAAAAATATCAAATAGTTAAAATTAATGGTTTCCTGCATTATTGATCTTTGAGGGCTTTAATTGCTAAATAAAGGAACTCTCCTGAAGGAATCAATAAAGTACTAATCTAAATACTGCATATTTGAGTTTTACAATAAAAAACAAAGTTGCCTTTGACAGAAAAGGCATAAAACCTTATTTGTTTTACTTTATATCAACCTCAATGTCATTATCCGTGTTCTTGATCATGTTTAGTTTAGTTATTTTCTGTTAGTTTGGACTCCCTTTGTTGTTTGTGGACCTTGTGAGTTAGTTCGGTCACCATGGTAACGTATTAATTTCACCTCCTGCGGGTTCCAGACGCACACCTGTTTTTTGTTAATTACTTTCTTATTTAAGCCTGCCTTGTCCCGTCAGTCGGTCTTGGTCCCTTGTTTGCGGTAAGCAACAATCACGTATGCTATTATTGTTTCCTGAACCTGTGCTAGTGTTAGCATTAGCTTCCGTGTGTTCGGCACGCGTTTCTTTTGTGTATTTCGTCTGTTTTTGTACCAGTGTTTTTGTTATTAAATCATCTTACCTTTACGTTGTTGCGATATACATAGTATATCGCAATCTGGCCTATATATATATCCATCCATCCATTTTCTACCGCTTATTCCCTTTTGGGTTAGCGGGGGGCGCTGGCGCCTATCTCAGCTACAATCAGGCGGAAGGCGGGGTACACCCTGGACAAGTCGCCACCTCATCGCAGGGCCAACACAGATAGACAGATAACATTCACACTCACATTCACACACTAGGGCCAATTTAGTGTTGCCAATCAACCTATCCCCAGCTGCATATCTTTGGAATATATATATATATATATATATACATATATATATATATATATATATATATATATACATATATATATATGTAGATCCATTAATAGTTTGAGCAGAAATATGTCATATAGGACTTAACTATACACAATAAAACATAAACAAAATGCTGTGTCAAATTCATGTTTTTGTGACATTAAAAAAACACAAGTAATATAAAAAGAAACTTGTGTGTTCTTTTTTATATTAAAGCCTCACAATACAAAGGTCCTGAGTTTTCCTGGGTTCTGTTGCATTTAGACCAGATGTTCCTCCCAGGGAATTTAAGTTGTCGGTCAACCCCAAGTTCTTTTGATGACACATAAGTTGATTTCAAATGAAACCCAGAACAGAATAGGTATTTTTCAATTTATTCCAAAGCTTTGGAGAGACCAACCCAGGTAACAACACATTCAATTCGCATCGCCCAAGTTGATCTGAAAACCCAATGGCAGTGTTGTCTTTATCATTAACTTGCTCGCCCCCCACCCTCCAGAACGAATACACATCCCTGGTCCCTGCTAACCCTGGGACAGGGAGAGATAAGAAGGGAGTATGGCTACTCCTCACATTCCAAACTCAAGGTAGTCTACAGTGTACCATCGGTCATGAGATAGAGAAAAGATAGAAGGAGCACAAGATGGAACACTAGCTATTTCAAATATGACTAAAGAAAAAAAAACATTTTAAATATGGATATATGTAGATATATATCTCCGTCAGTTCAATCCTGGGCTTCCTCCCACCGCCAAAAAAACATGCACCTGGGGATAAGTTGATTGGCATCACTAAATTGTCCCTTGTGTGTGAATGTGAGTGTGAATGTTGTCCGTCTATCTGTGTTGGCCCTGCGATGATGAGGCGACTTGTCCAAAGTGTGCCCCACCTTCCGCCCGAATGCAGCTGAGATAGGCTCCAGCAATCCCGCGCGCCCCCGAACCGGACAAGCGGTAGAAAAATGGATGGCATTTGTATTTTCTGTCCATCTTCATAGTTTTCCCGGTCTCAAAATTGTGAGGAGAAAAGGAGAGAATTAAAGTTGCACCAGTCCAAGCTCTCTGCATCTTGTGTCATTAATCCAAATGGGCCGATACAAATGGGAATGCCTCAACCCACTTCGAGAAATAGTCGGTTGCTGTCACAATATATTGGTAGCCATCAGGAGATTTGGGCAAGGGTCCCGTCAACATTTCCTGTCAACATTTCCCAGACAGCTGCCATAAAATGGCTTCGCTCCTAATTTGTCATAAGTGGTCTGATATCAAGGCATAAATGCACTTTTGTCATTTGAAGAGGCTCGCTGGACTTTTAACAAAAATGTATGAAAAATGAAAAAAGACGAGGGGAAAAAAAACCTTTTTTTTGTGTTAATATGATTTCTGTAGGAGGATAAACATGACACAAACCTCCCTAATTGTTACAAAGCACACTGTTTGCATTAAACATGCTTCACTGATTCAAGTATTTGGCCAGCGCCGTTTTGTCCTACTAATTTTGGCGGTCCTTGAACTCACCGTGGTTTGTTTACATGTATAACTTTCCCCGACTTTCTAAGATGTGTGTTATCCCACTTCTTTTTCTGTCTTATTTCATCCACCAAACTTTCAACATTGTGCGTGAATGCACAAAGGTGAGTTTTGTTGATGTTATTGACTTGTGTGGGGTGCTAATCAGACATATTTGGTCACTGCATGACTACAAGCTAATCGATGCTAACATGCTATTTAGCCTAGCTGTATGTACATATTGCATCATTTTGCCACATTTGTAGCTATATTTGAGGCGTATTTAGTGTCCTTTAAGTCCTCTTAATTCGATTTATATCTCATGACACACTATCTGTATATAATATGGCTTTTAAATTTTTGCGTCTCCAGACGGATTTTTAATTTTTTATTTTTGGTCCGATATGGCTCGTTCAACATTTTGGGTTGCCGACCCCTGGGCTATGCAGCTGCCAGAGGCTTAAACATTGTTTCCATAAGTTGTATTAATACTTGAAAACACATAACTGCAGCACGGTGAAAGAGGAGTTAGTGCGTCTGCCTCACAATACGAAGGTCCTGGGTTCGATCCTACGCTCGGGATCTTTCTGTGTGGAGTTTGCATGTTCTCCCCGAGACTGCGTGGGGTTTTAAGTTTCAAGTTTATTCACAATACCATATTACAATTACAACAGTAATGAATATCCATTTAAGGATGGTGGTAAATGATATGGTCCCCCAGATAAGCTAGAACAGTGTGGTTCTCAACCTTTATTTAGTGATGTACCCCTTGTGAACATTTTTTTAAATTCAAGTACCCCCTTATCAGAGCAAAGCATTTTTGGTTGAAAAAAAAGACATAAAGAAGTAAAATGTAGCACTATGTCATCAGTTTCTGATTTATTTAATTGTATAACAGTGCAAAATATTGCTCATTTGTAGTGGTCTTTCTTGAACTATTTGGAAAAAAAGATATAAAAATAAGTAAAAACTTGTTGGAAAATAAACAAGTGATTCAATTATAAATCAAGATTTCTACACATAGAAGTAATCATCAACTTAATGTGCCCTCTTTGGGGATTGTAATAGAGATCCATGAACTTAATTCTAAACATTTCTTCACAAAAAAATAAACCTTTAAACATCAATATTTATGGAACATGTCCACAAAAAATATTGCATTGTTGTATTTTTTTTCACAGTTTATGCACTTACATTCACATTTTGTTGAAGTATTATTCAATAAATATATTTATAAAGGATTTTGGAATTCTTGCTATTTTTAGAATATTTCTAAAAAATCTCACGTACCCCTTGGCATACCTACAAGTACCCCCAGGGGTACGAGTACCCCCATTTGAGAACCACTGACAGTATATCAATAAAGTACTATCTATCTATCAATGCATGGAATGCTCAAACATGGTGGTAAGCACAAAAACGCTATATGATAAACACAAACTAGATGTACTGCGATGAGGTGGTGACTTGTCCAGGGTGTACGCTGCCTTCCGCCCGATTGTAGCTGAGATAGGCACTAGCGCCACCCGTGACCCCACAAGGGAATAAGCGGTATAAAATGGATGGATGGAAAATAGGTGTACTAAAGTAAGCCACAGCCCAACAATAGTCTACCCCACATGAGGCATTAAAGAAAGGTGGTTAATAGGGAAGATTTCAGTTTCTTTTTGAAGTTGGAGATTGAACACAGCATCCTGAGGCTCTGTTCAAGCCGGTTCCAAATCTTTGCATACAACTCTTCGAGCAGTACAAGCCAATAGACGATGTTTACCTGAGGTCAAAGTGGGCATGCTGGGGAGGATAGATAGGAACCAAGCTACAGAGCCTGAGATTCAGCCTGTGGATGGCTTGATAGGTTAGACAAGCACTGTGATAAATATTGAACTTTGTCTTAAGAGATGATAATTATAGAATAGATGTCGAGTGGGGGCAATATACTTGGACCATGACAGGGCCCCGTATGATTTTCTTTTGCATGGATTCTAATTTGTGAAGGTAGCTAGGGAAGGTTTTACATTAGATGATATTACAGTAGTTTAGATGTGGTTCAAAGAGAGTTTTGTATAGAGTAAGTAGAGCATAAAGAGGAAGATAATGACGAAGGTGAAAGAACAGGCCAACATATTTGGATAATTTGTTTAACAGATGGCTAATGTGACATTTTAAATTGAGGTATTCGTCAATGATGACCCCCAGGAATTTTGTGGAGTTAACTCTCTCTATTTCCTGCCCATTGATGTTTATATCACAGTGCTCAGTATTTGTCCAGTATTTATTAGAACAAAATAAAATAAAACTTGTTTTATTAAAGGCCTACTGAAATGGGATTTTCTTATTTAAACGGGGATAGCAGGTCCATTCTATGTGTCATACTTGATCATTTCGCGATATTGCCATAGTTTTGCTGAAAGGATTTAGTAGAGAACATCGACGATAAAGTTCGCAACTTTTGGTCGCTGATAAAAAAGCCTTGCATGTACCGGAAGTAGCAGACGATGTGCGCGTGACGTCACGGGTTGTGGAGCTCCTCACATCTGAACATTGTTTACAATCATGGCCATCAGCAGCGAGAGCGATGCAGACCGAGAGAGCGACGATTTCCTCATTAAGTTGAGCGAGGATGAAAGATTAGTGGATGAGGAAAGTGAGAGTGAAGGTCTAGAACATGGGTGTCAAACTCTGGCCCGTGGGCCAAATTTGGCCCGCCGTGTATTTTCATTTGGCCCTTGAGGCAATATCAAATTAACATTAGTGCATGCCGGCCGGTTTTATACAGCGGCGGTGTTGCTGTAACACCGCATTCACCGCTAATACTCATACTTGCTAACCCCCCCGATTTTCCAAGGAGACTCCCAAATTTCAGTGCCTCTCACGAAACTCACAGGGGGCAACCATTCTCACAAATTTCTCCCGATTCCCACCTGGACAACAATATTGGGGACGTGCCTTAAAGGCACTGCCTCAAGCGTCCTCTAAAACCTTTTCCTACGTAGAAACAGTGTGCCGGCCTAGTCACATGATATATGTGGCTTTTACACACACACACATGCTAATGCAATGCAAGCTTGGTCAACAGCCATACAGGTCACACTGAGGGTGGCTGTATAAACAACTTTAAGACTGTTACAAATATGCGCCACACTGTGAACCAACACTAAACGAGAATGACAAGCAAATTTCGGGGGAACATCCGCACTGTAACACGACCATAAACACAACAGAACAAATACACAAAACCCCTTGCAGCACTACCTCTTCCTGGACGCTACAATATAAAAATGTATTAATAGCCTGTGGGAAAAGTTTATTTTTATATTTACCCGAGAAGTCTGCAAATAGAAAAGAGATATTCAATTTCTATTTAAATTTGATTTGATATGCCATTGCTATTTTTAAATTATTTGTATTTTTTGAAACTCGATTTTGCATGTCACTATAAAGTTATAAAAGTCTCACTTGTTCAATATTCAATGCAAAACTGGTTTGGGTCCCTATTAAAAGGTTAATTTGTTCAACCTTGGCCCGTGGCTTTGTTCAGTTAAAAATTTTGGCCCACTCTGTATTTGAGTTTGACACCCCTGGTCTACAAAAAACAAAAACAAAAAAAGACTAGAGGGCATTTTTAGATGTTATTAGACAAATTTACTAGGATAATTCTGGAAAATCCCTTTTTGCTTATTGTGTTACTAGTGTTTTAGTGAGATTATATGGTCGTACCTGTACAACCTGAAGGTCGGCCCCGCACCTTTCTTCAGCACCAGTCGACGGGTGGTGGCGATGCCCAACTCTGCCCTTCACAAGGGACCCTCTACGAAACGCGATCTTTCGAAATGATCGCTGCATAATACCCTGTACTTTGTGTGTGTGGTCAAATCCAACCGTGTTCGCTTGACATCTTTGTTCCATAGTAAAGATTGACTGTCATCTTTCGGGAATGTAGACAATGAAACACCGGCTGTGTTTGTGTTGCTAAAGCCGGCCGCAATACACCGCTTCCCACCTACAGCTTTCTTCTTTGATGTCTCCATTGTTTATTGAACAAATTTCAAAAGATTCAGCAACACAGATGTCCAGAGTACTGTGGAATTGTGCGATGAATACAGACGACTTAATAGCTGGGAAAGATGCTGGAACAAAATGTCCCCTACAATCTGTGACGTCATCATACCGAGACGTTTCAGCCGGATATTTCGGCGCTAAATTTAAAATTGCAATTCAGTCAACTAACCCGGCCGTATTGGCATGTGTTGCAATGTTAATATTTCATCATTGATATATAAACTATCAGACTGCGTGGTCGGTAGTAGTGGGTTACAGTAGGCCTTTAACATTAAGTGAGAGTTTATTGCTTTTGAACCAGGAATCCACTTTCACAAGCTCTGAATTGGCAGTTTTTTGTAGATCCAGTAGGCTCCTGTGTGAGGTAAACAAATTTGTATCGTCAGAAAAAAATTTCATGAAAAGTAACGGAGGAGTTTACGAAATAGGATGAAAAGAAGCGGACCCAAGATGGATCCCTGGGGAACCCCATAATTTATGGTCATACAGGGTGAATTGTGATCATTGACGCATACACATTGTTGCCTTCCGTGTAGGTAAGAACGGAACCAATCGAGAGGTACCCCTCTGACACCATAGTGGTATAGCTTATTCAGTAAAATCTCAAAGTCTATTGTGTCAACTCCGGCTTCCTCCCACCTCCAAAGACATGTACCTGGGGATAGGTAGATTGGCAACACTAAAATTGTCTGTCTATCTGTGTTGGCCCTGCGATGAAGTGGCTACTTGTCCAGGATGTACCCCGCCTTACGCCCGAATGCAGCTGAGATAGGCTCCAGCACACCCCGCGATCCCGGACGGGACAAGCGGTAGAAAAATGATGGATGGATTGATGCTAAACCAGTCCAATCTTGAGCACAACGCATGCTGTGTTGTGACTCCAGAAAGAGCTTCCAGTCTTACTATTTTCACTTAATAGTCCTTCACTTCCCCATCGACTAACAACATGCATAATTAAAAACAACATACTATAAAATGGCTGTAACAGTAAGTAAACACTTACCCTTGATAGTGAAGCTCTTACAATATCTCCTCAAATAAAAAACTTTTGGTTTGGCAAAATCCTTTTGGAGATTTGCTGTCTCAGAGATGATTAAAATGACAAATGGATGGATGGACAGCAATATTGTCATTGAGGACTGAGGCAAGGTGAGGTGTCAGAACCGGAAGTAGCAGTCAGTGGGTGAGATAAAACAATGGGATGGGTAACGGACAAAGTAGAGGGGAAACACAAATTAGAAACGGGAGTGTGACAGACTCTTGCCGTCGTTGTGCGGGTTCCATGGACCACCCAGGAAGGACATGGCTTTTGAGCAGGTTTCACTCTTTTATTTTTCAATAACATATTTATTTTCCTGCTGCTCGGTCCTCGGTCGCTTTTCAGCCGGCCGCGTCTCCGTCTCTCGTGTGCTCTTTGGCGCTCTTGCTATTCTCTTTGCTTCTGCTCCTTGGTTGCTGCTGCGGACTTTCCAACTCCTTTCTCCCCGATGTCTCCTCCTTCTCTCCTTTTATACACTCCGAGGAGATATGTTGATTGTCTGCCGGTGCGCAATCCACGCACCTGAATTAGATTGCGGCGGCGTCGCTCCCGGCACACCCCGCCTCTCCGCTCTGCCGCATTCTCCACCTCCTTGCCGCCATCTTTGGCAGGGCTCCAGCGTGCCCCGCCCCGCCGTTGGCCCGTTGGCTCCGCCTCTCCACTAGGAGGTTGGCGGGTCAAAGGTGGATGATGGTGCAGATGTAAATAGGATAGGATAGACTTTATATAGATGAAGCGACAGGGCTGCGGCGCTAGCACTGAGCGCCGGGACGGACAAGCTTCACATTGTATTGGCTGATTGAGCAGGTATCGGACACCTCGGTCTCCATAGACGCATTCGTTTATCCATGCAGACTGGACTCTGGCTGAGAGTTAGTGGGCGGCCCAAGGTGGAGATGCTTTGATGGGTCCGCTCCTGAAGATGGCGTGGAACACCGCTTTTTTGTTGTTGTCTTTCTTTTACTTTTGTAGCTGTATGTAGAAATGGCTGGTTACATCAGCTTTGCTCTTTTTAATGTCTTTAATGTCCTTTGTGTTCTTTGATGTTTGATGTTACCCTTTCCAACGCGTGCTTATGTGTGCTATGGCAATGATTTTTTTTTCTTTTTTCCTTGGCCTCATTCTGGATCCCTTTTCCAGGGCCGAGGCTTGGACTGAATACCTGTTTCTCACCTCTTTTTTAAGCGGCGCCAGAGGTTGGCAGACCCGTCGGCGATCCTGATCTGCCTACCGGTAATGTTTGTCTGCTCTTGAATGGGATTGTGCTGAAAATCTTGATACCACAATGGGGACATAAAATGTTTGCAGTGCGGACACAAAAAGTCCACAAAAAAATAAATAAATAAGAGGATACAATAAAGAACACAAAGGAAATAAAAGACATTAAAAAGGGCACAAAGCTAATGCAACCAGCTGCCACTTGCTGTGGGGCGGCATAGCTCGGTTGGTAGAGTGGCCATGTCAGCAACTTGAGGGTTGCAGGTTCGATTCCCGCTTGTGCAATCCTAGTTGCTGCCGTTGTGTCCTTGGGCAAGACACTTTACCCACCTGCTCCCAGTGCCACCCACACTGGTTTAAATGGAACTTAGATATTGGGTGTCACTTTGTAAAGTGCTTTGAGTCACTTGAGAAAAGCGCTATATAAATAAAATTCACTTCACTTCAGCAGCACCATTTTTACACACAGCAACAAAAGTAAACTAGCAATAAATAATAAATATTGCGCACGAAACAGACCCAACAGAGCAACCGAGAGGGCTGACTACGTCGTAGGATGCCCACTAGCTCTCGGGCAAAGTTTGGAGAGCTTGACACAAGCCACAAGGCAATCTGGCGCTATCAATCAACATCCTTTATTTAACCAGGTAAAAGCTTATGGGGATTAAAACCTTTCCTAAGAGTGACCAGGCCAGAAGGGCAGGAATACAAATAAAAACAACAGAAACAGCAGAAGTCAGACGCCACAAATAAAAATACATTTGCTATATTTGCGGGGGGAGTCGACGGCACAGACCACAAGGGGGCGTAGTAGACTTTCATAAAGTTAAACACACAAAAATTGTTGTGAAGATGACAAAAATACACACACACACTTACACACACATTCTTGTATTTGTTACCTTCTTGAGACCACCGAAAAATGCCTACCTCATTAGGACCACCATTTTTAGATAAATAAAGATGTGTATTTACAACATTAATGATATGTACATACTATGCAAATATAAAAAAGGTAAACTTTTAGTTATTTTTTTGTTGTTGAACTTTTTGTTTGTAATTGTTTTTTAATTTTCATTATTTATTTGAAGTTACTATAGTATGTCTTTACATACATATTTATGTATTTGTTTTAATTAATTTTGACCAACAGGGAGTGCATTTCAAGTTCTTACACACACTTGTAATTATATATGTTGACCAGAGGGGGAGCACTTTAACTTTTTAAACACACTTGTTATTTCATATGTTGATAAGAGCTGGATCACTTTTAAAACTGACACACAGTCAATTTGAAAAATCACTCCTTTTTTGGGACCACCCTGATTTTGATATATTTCACCACCAGGGGTGCAAATGAGACATCCTCTATTAGATGCAATGGTTTTCCGTATTGGGACCATGATTTATGTCCTCATATGGACGGTACTTTTCCCTGTTGATGTCTCAAGAAGGACAGAAACACACACACACACACACACACAGGCACTATTGCGGAAGTATCATTTTATTAAACATGCAATCTATTATTTCTTTTTGGGAAAGTTAGATTTTGTGTTTTGTTGTTTGTTTGCTTTGCTGCTATTTTAACTGTTTTTTAAATTCATAAAAAAGGTTAATAGGTTTTTCTTTGGCATTTTGCCTTTCCTTTTTAATGTAAACATTTTAATAACCACTTAAATTTTTGTAACATCAGCGCAGTCTGATTATCAATAAATACTTATTAATGAATGAATATTTTTTGTTGTCTGTAAGCACATGCCTAAAATAACTTAAGCTGCATTTAGAGGTCGATGGAAAAGGGGCAGGCCGGTGGACCAGGGGTTTGTGCATGTGCCTCACAATACGAAGGTCCTGGGTTCAATCCCGGGCTCAGGATCTTTCTGTGTGGAGTTGGTTGATTGGCAACACTAAATTGGCCTTAGTGTGTGAATGTGAGTGTGAATGTTGTCTGTCTATCTGTGTTGGCCCTGCGATGAGGTGGCGACTTGTCCAGGGTGTGGATGGATGGATGAAAAAAATCAAAGCCATTAAATATGTGTATACTGTGATGGCGATTCGTGGCGTGATCCCAAGATGCAGAAGATCGAGGAGACAATGTGCAGGTAAAAGTATTTACTAATGCTCAAAACAAACAAAGACGAGCGCCGCTGGGAAGGCACCTGAAGCATAAGGAGGGCTATGCAAAAACCAAACTGAAACCGACAGGTGCAAAACAACAAAACGGAATCCTGGAATAAAGCAAACAAAGTGCCGACAAAGAATGGTGGCTCACACTCAATTTATATAGTTTTAATCCCCAACAGAAAAAAGATGAGGAGAAAAGTGCTTGAAGGTATGCGTAAAGTAGTTATGAAAAGACACCAACACCACAGGAAGTGCCACCAAAATAAGAGCGCAGCACAGGAATAAGCACTAAACACAGAAGAACACCAACAAAACCAGACAAAGGAACTGGTGTAAGCAGTCCTGACATAAACTTTGTTATCCGACTCGTCGACGAACCGTTAAGATTGTCGTTGACTAATGGACTATCAAAATGAGTTGCAGACCTATGCATGAATGATGATCTAAGACAGGGGTAGGGAACTTATGGCTCGAGAGCCAGATGTGGCTCTTTTAATGACTGAATCTGGCTCTCGGATAAATCTTAGTGGACATTGCTTATTACGGTGAGTAATGAATAATTCCGCTGGTAATCACAGTGTCAAATATAACGTTCAAAATATAAAATATTCTCATGCATTTTAATCCATCCATCCGGTTTCTACCCCACCTGTTCAAGAAGTCGCATTAATGGTAAGAAATTGTATTTATTTATTGTTAGTTAGCTTCAGAATAACAATGTTATTAAAAATATTAAGAGTCTTATTATACTCTAAAAATGTTGGTCTTACTTAAAAATGGACGCATTTAGTTGTATTCAGTCTTGAAAAAAAATTATATGGCTCTCATGGAAATACTTTAAAAAATATTTGGCTCGCATGGCTCTCTCAGCCAAAAAGGTTCCCGACCCCTGATCTAAGATGATAATCGGGAATAAAAAAATATTCCTTTCACAATCTTCAAGACTTTACAAGCTGCATGGAAAAACCATAGTAATGTCACGACCTACAGTAACACCACATGTCTGACTCATTGTCGTATTTCTTTAGTTTCGGTATTTACAGTGCTCCTATGTTGTTCCACTTCCTATCTGGCTCCCTGAACGCTGTCTGCCTCACCTGCCTCTGATTAGCAATCAGGAGATTCACCTGCTTCTGACTCTGTCTGAGCTGGAACGTTCAAACTGCTTATGTTGGTTTCATGTTAGCTTTGCTTTGAATGTTGTCTGTTTATGCTTTGGTGCACTTTCCCAGGAGACTCCCCAATTTCAGTGCCCCTCCCAAAAATCTCCCGGGGTAACCATTCTCCCAAATTTATCCCGATTTCCAACCGCACAACAATATTGGGGGCATGCCTACTGCCTTTAGCCTCCACTTTTCATCCATAGAAACAGCGTACTGGCCCAGTCACATAATATATGCGGCTTTTACACACACATGAGTGAATGCAATACATATTTGATCAACAGCCATACAGGTCACACTGAGGGTGACCGTATAAACAACTTTTAACACTGTTACAAACATGCGCCACACTGTGAACCCACACCAACCAAGAATGACAAACACATTTCGGGACAACAGCCGAAATACCCAGAAACCCTTGCAGCACTAACTCTTCCGGGACATAATGTGTTGCCTTCACTATAACACCCATCCATCCATTTTCTAACGCTTATTCCCTTTGGGGTTGTGGGGGGGGGGTGCCTATCTCAGCTACAATCGGGCGGAAGGTGGAGTACACCCTGGACAAGTCGCCACCTCATCGCAGGTCCAACACAGATAGACAGACAACATTCACACACTAGGCCCAATTTAGTGTTGCCAATCAACCTATCCCCAGGTGCATGTCTTTGGAAGTAGGCGGAAGCCGGAGTGTCACGTCTATGGGATCATGTTTAGTTTTGGTCATGTTCGGTTTTGTTTTTTTGGACAATCAGTTCCTTTTTTTTTGCACTTCTTGTTTTGTTTTGTTACCATAGCAACTCACTAGTTTTCACCTTGTCCTCATGTCCCGCCCCTCTCCTCATGTCTCACACCCGTTTGCACTAATCACCTGTATTATTTAAACCTGTAGTTGCCAGGTGGTCAGCCTGGCGACTTTACCTCAACTCCCTTCATGCCATGCCATGCCTGTCTTATCATTCTGTCCGTGCCACGTACATTTTTGGTTTGTTTAATGCCACTGTTAGTGTCTTTTCTATTTTTGTCCATATTTCTGTCTTCGTGCTTTGTTTGTTTTCATAGTCTAGTTTTCTACCGCCATTTTGCAAGCCTTTTGTTTGCCTTTGTTGTCGTTTGTTAGTGTAATAAATTAATATGTACCTTCATTCTTGTCTTGCTCGTGCCAACTTTCCTTTGCATCGGTTTAACAAACCATCCCATAGTCCAAGTCCTGACACGGATGACCCGGAAAGAACCCACACAGTCACGGGGAGAACATGCAAACTCCACACGGAAAGATTCTGAGCCCGAGATTGAACCCAGGACTACTCAGGACCTTCGTATTGTATGACAGACGCACTAACCCCTCTACCACCGTGCTGCCCTCATTATAACACAAGGCTTTTGATTTGTTGCGGCTCCAGACGGATTTTTTCTTTGTATTTTTGGTCCAACATGACTCTTTCAACATTTTGGGTTGCTGACCCCATGACTGCGAATTGTTCAATTGTGTCGCCACACTGAGTCCAACTGGTGCCAAAGAGCTCAATGTTGGTCTCATTTGACCACGTCACATTTACCCGAGCCTCGTCTGGGTCATTCAGGTCTTGAATGTCAAACTTTAAACTGCTCTGTACATGTGCGCGCCTTCTTGAGGATGGCGACCTTGCAGGCACTGCGGGGTCTCAACCAATTACAGCAGAGTGTGTTAAAATAATTTTCCTGGAGACTGTGCTCCCAACTGCCTTGAGATCATTAACTGGCTCCTCACTTATAATTCTGTGCAGGTCCCTCACCTTTCTCAGAATCCACCTTATCCCAGGAGGTGAGATCTTTCACGGACCTCAAGTCTGACTGTCATCTTGTATTTCCTACATTTTATAAATTATCCAGCAAATAGTGGTCTCTTTTTCACAGAGGGTCCTGCCAGAAGGACGGGACTAATGTGGGTATACAATATGTGGGGGGTTGAAAACGTGCTTGAAAACATTTACTGTTATGTATGTCCTTTCTGTTAAAATTGACCATTTAGAAAGTCGTTGTTATGACTTTTTACAGCTGTTTGAACTCATCATCTGCATTCATCTGTCGGCATGTCATTTTTTGAAGAGCTAACAGCTGGCGCTTTCAAAATTGACCTATACTTGCAATTACATTGAGAAAATATCAATCGCGCATTCTGTTCTTACAAGAAAAACAGATGTCTGACAAAGTATTATGTTAACCGCATTGATTTAATCATCACATTGTCAGTTTGTGTTTGTACTTTATAATGTAGATCTGCAATTTTACAACAGATTGAAAAATGATCACCTACCCCGTAAAGTGATACCTTAACCTACAGGCATATTCCCGTGGTGCAATGCGATTGGAGCGGACACGGCGTGAAGGTAAGGACATATTTTGTAGCTGAGATAGGCGCCAGCGCCCCCCGCGACCCCGAAAGGGAATAAGCGGTAGAAAATGGATGGAATTTAAAATAGGAACAAAAGCTCACAGAGGAGGTTCAAAACATGGCTATGAAAACAAAAAACTTGCACTAAGGCAAAACTATGGACATAAAACAAAAACTGCACTATGGCATGAATAACGAAAAATTTACTTGGAACGAGAAAGGAACATGGATCATCGCCACGGATAACAAGGATGTTTTGAGGGTGAGGACAAGGTGATAGAGCAGGGGTCGGGAACCTTTTTGGCTGAGAGAGCCGAGAAGCCAAATATTTTAAAATGTTTTTTCATAAGAGCCGTTTTTTTTTTTTAACACTGAACACAACTAAACGCCTGCATTTTTGAGTAAGACCAACATTTATAATAGGTATCTTATTCTTTGTAATAACATTGTTATTCTGAAGCTAACTGTGGAGGGAGCGTGGCCTGCGGGCCTGCAGCGAAGCGGGTTGTTGCCAGGCCTGGCCTCGAAATCAGCGACAGATGCGTAGACGGTCCACCTGGGCCTTGTTATCTAATCACCTGTGGCTGTGTTATAAGCAGCAGCCGGGAGAAGAGACGGGGTTGGGGCTGGAGCCAGAGCGCGAGTAAGGACAAAAGAGAAAAAGACAATTTCTGGAAAGCAGCTGAGAGACTTATTGAAAAAATATATATATATATTGTAACCCTAAGATAGGCTCTCATGTCAATGTTTGGTGGTCTGAAGAACCCCCAGGAGGGCATGCCCCACCCTAACCAATAATAAATAACTTGTTACCATTAACGCAATTTCTTGAACAGGTGCGTATAAAAAAGGTTGGATGGACTAAAAATGCTTGAGAATGTTTTATATTTTGACAATTATTTTTAACACTGTGATTACAAGTGGAATTATTCATTACTTACCGTGTCAAGCAATGTCAGCTCAGATTTACCCGAGAGCTGGATGTATTTACAAAAAGAGCCACATCTGGCTCGCGAGCCATAGGTTCCCTACCCCTGTGATAGAGGGTGATGTCGACAGGCTGACTGCCTGGCAACTGCAGGCTTAAATGGTGACATGGTGCAGGAGTCCAAGTGAATCATGTCCGTGAGTCGTGACAACAAGGGAACTGATTGGTAGTCATGGAAAAAAAAAACAGGGTGCGCAAAAGCAGGAACCAGTGGAGTGAAAAACCAAACAGAACCCTAACTAAACATAACACGATCACAAAGACATGACAGATACAACCAAGCTCCTAACTCAGAGGATGTATAATCAGTGAAAGGAAAGAGACATTTATATTAGGGCTGTCAAAGTTCCGCGATAACAACATGTTAATTATAAGTTATTTTCAAAGGTGATAATTTTTTTCAACGCTGGATTAACACGCATGCGTCCTGACTCCTTTTTGACCCTCGGTCCGTTCCGTAGCGTGGAGAAATGCAATGGCATTCATTTACAGTTGAGCTAAAAGCTCGAAAATAGCAAGCAGAAATAAACCAAAAAAAAAAAAAGGAGATTATTATGGAAGTCTCAGATCCAAAGTCATGGCAAGTCGTTCTCCCGACGAGACAAGACTATTTCATCTTGAAAAGCCGTGCAATTTTTTTTATGTGAGACTTTCACGTCATCCAAACATGTCAAGACACTTCTACTCATGCCAATCACACACTTCACAATAGCAGTGCTGTGGTCACATTCGGCCCGACTACCATAATAAAATGAAAAATTGTCTTACAATACGATCGTGCTTTGTCAAAGATGTTTTGTAATGTAATCTGTGATATTTCCACCTAAATAAATGTTTTATGGCAGATTGAAATAAAGTGTATATTATTGTATGACCAGTTCTAAATGATAGTCCACAATTATTGAGTGTTTGGCTGAATATTATATTGTATCAATACATAAGGTTAAGACATTGTCATGCAGGGATATGACGACAATTAATCAGTAATGTACGGAACATCAGATTGTTGTATTTAGCTAAAAATATCACAGATTACATTACCAAACATCTTTGACAATCAAACCATGATTTTAACAATCCACTTTGTTTTGTTATTAATGCGTGAAAATGGTATTTAAACATTGTGTAGCTCCTCCTCTGAATGCAAGTGCTCCTACAACAGGAATACAAATTCTGTATTCCTACAAAATTTAAAAAATCTGTCAAGACACCAACGCACTCCAGGTATTCTTATTTTATGTTATTGTCATTTAAAACGTGTTTATGTCTATTTTGTGTTGAGCTGTTTAAAAAAGCATAACATTTAAAAAACTAATTGTCCAGTCATGGTAATAAAACTGATCTGTCTAGGGTACACTTATCAATGATTAAAATATAGATTCCTGCAATTAATCATGATTAATTTTGAGTTAACTATAAACAAACTGTGATTAAATATTATAATTGTTTAACGGATACAGCAAGTGTTTTATTATGTTTATAGATTACATACCTTTCTGTTGTTGAAAGAAAAAGTGAACGTTGTGATGCATCTGAAAAATTAAAACGCTCCTGTATGCTTAAAATGAGCAAAACAAGTAAATATGACATTTTATTATGAATGTATCTGTTACTACATTACATATATACTTACGTTTATAAAAAAAAAAACAACACAGACTAAAAACTACATTGACCAAGTTTTCATTTTCATGTTCCATTTTCACTGTACTTAAATGCATAATGTATTTACATTATTCACATGTGAATAATGTTGTATAATAAACTGTATTTATGTTATTCACTTGTGAATAATGCTGTATAATAAATTGCATTTGTTATTCACATGTGAATAATGATATAGAATAAACTAAATTTATGTTATCCACATGTAAATAATACTGTATAATAGACTGTATTTATGTCATTCACATGTGAATAATGTTGTATAATAGACTGTATTTATAATATTCACATGTGAATAATGCTGTATAATAGACTGTATTTATTTTATTCACTTGTGAATAATGCTGTATAATAGACTATTTATGTTATTCACATGTGAAAAATGATATATAATAGACTGTATTTATGTTTTTCACATGGGAATAATGCTGTATAATAGACTGTATTTATTTTATTCACTTGTGAATAATGCTGTATAATAGACTGTATTTATGTTATTCACATGTGAATAATGTTGTATAATAGACTGTATTTATAATATTCACATGTGAATAATGCTGTATAATAGACTGTATTTATTTTATTCACTTGTGAATAATGCTGTATAATAGACTGTATTTATGTTATTCACATGTGAATAATGTTGTATAATAGACTGTATTTATAATATTCACATGTGAATAATGCTGTATAATAGACTGTATTTATTTTATTCACTTGTGAATAATGCTGTATAATAGACTGTATTTATGTTATTCACATGTGAATAATGTTGTATAATAGACTGTATTTATAATATTCACATGTGAATAATGCTGTATAATAGACTGTATTTATATTATTCACTTGTGAATAATGCTGTATAATAGACTGTATTTATGTTATTCACATGTGAATAATGTTGTATAATAGACTGTATTTATAATATTCACATGTGAATAATGCTGTATAATAGACTGTATTTATATTATTCACTTGTGAATAATGCTGTATAATATACTGTATTTATGTTATTCACATGTGAATAATGATATATAATAGACTGTATTTATGTTATTCACATTGGAATAATGCTGTATAATAAACTGTATTTATTTTATTCACTTGTGAATAATGCTGTATAATAGACTGTATTTATGTTATTCACATGTGAATAATTTTGTATAATAGACTGTATTTATGTTATTCACATGTGAATAATGCTGTATAATAGACTGTATTTATATTATTCACTTGTGAATAATGCTGTATAATAGACTGTATTTATGTTATTCACATGTGAATAATGATATATAATAGACTGTATTTATGTTATTCACATGGGAATAATGCTGTATAATAGACTGTATTTATTTTATTCACTTGTGAATAATGCTGTATAATAGACAGTATTTATGTTATTCACATGTGAATAATGTTGTATAATAGACTATATTTATGCTATTCACATGTGAATAATGCTGTATAATAGACTGTATTTATATTATTCACTTGTGAATAATGCTGTATAATAGACTGTATTTATGTTATTCACATGTGAATAATGATATATAATAGACTGTATTTATGTTATTCACATTGGAATAATGCTGTATAATAGACTGTATTTATGTTATTCACATGTGAATAATGCTGTATAATAGACTGTATTTCATGTTATTCACTTGTGAATAATGCTGTATAATAGACTGTATTTATGTTATTCACATGTTAATAATGCTGTATAATAGACTGTATTTATATTATTCACTTGTGAATAATGCTGTATAATAGACTGTATTTATGTTATTCACACGTGAATAATGATATATAATAGACTGTATGTATGTTATTCATATGGGAATAATGCTGTATAATAGACTGTATTTATTTTATTCACTTATGAATAATGCTGTATAATAGACTGTATTTATGTTATTCACATGTGAATAATGTTGTATAATAGACTATATTTATGCTATTCACATGTGAATAATGCTGTATAATAGACTGTATTTATATTATTCACTTGTGAATAATGCTGTATAATAGACTGTATTTATGTTATTCACATGTGAATAATGATATAGAATGGACTGTATTTATGTTATTCACATGGGAATAATGCTGTATAATAGACTGTATTTATGTTATTCACTTGTGAATAATGCTGTATAAGAGACTGTATTTCATGTTATTCACTTGTGAATAATGCTGCATAATAGACTGTATTTATGTTATTCACATGTGAATAATGTTGTATATTAGACTGTAGTTATATTATTCACATGTGAATAATGCTGTATAATAGACTGTATTTATGTTATTCACATGTGAATAATTCTGTATAATAGATTGTATTTATATTATTCACTTATGAATAATGCTGTCTAATAGACGGTATTATGTTATTCACATGTGAATAATGCTGTATAATAGACTGTATTTGTTATTCACATGTGAATAATGCTGTATAATAGACTGTATGTATGTTAGTCACTTGTGAATAATGCTGTATAATAGACTATTTATATTGTTCACATTTGAAAAATACCTAAGTGTTTATTGTCTATTGAGAGCAAACTGTGGTGCTGAATTTCCCCCAGGGATCAACAAAGTACTTTCTATTCTATTCTATTCTAATCTATGATATTTGATTTTATACCATCACAGGTCACGGTAGTATTGTGATGATTTGCGGTTTATATCATACAGTTTTACTCCTATTGTTTAATAATATACTGTACATCCGGACCTAGTTTGCTATATTATTGCTAAGAATTCTAAAATGTGTACTTAATTCCTTTTATAGTTACTGTCGCCAAGTTTTGAGCAAATCAATGACTTGCAGTTCAGTAAAACATTATAGAAAAATTTCTCTATGACTTTTGGATATAAAATTGCATTCATATCCAAATATTGAGTTTTGGGTTTTTTCGCAGGCAAATAATCTGTTAATCATGATTAAAGCCCTACTGAAACCCACTACTACCGACCACGCAGTCTGATGGTTTATATATCAATGATGAAATATTAACATTGCAACACATGCCAATACGGCCTTTTTAGTTTACTAAATTACAATTTTAAATTTCCTGCGGAGTTTCTGTTGAAAACGTTGCGGAATGATGACGTGTGTTTGTGAAATTATTGGTTGGAGGGGACATTTAAGCCCAGCAACACACACAGCTAAAAGTTGTCTCTTTTCATCGCATAATTACACAGTAATTTGGACATCTGTGTTGCTGAATCTTTTGCAATCTGTTCAATTATTAATGGGGACTATAAAGAACAATGCTGTTGGTGAAAAGCGGTGGATTGCAGCTGCCTTTAGACACAGCCGGTGTTTCTTTGTTGTGAGGCTTTAACACAGAGCGGTCAAGCGAACATGTTTCTCTACGTCAACCTCCAAGTTTTTGGATGGGAAAATTGTGATATTAAGTCAGCTCTTATCGGAGACTTCAGTAAATTATGGGCCCTTGTCCTGTAGCTGTCAAAAAGGCAGTTGTGATCTTGTCTCCTCCATCGGCTTCTCCGAGAGACATTGGCGTTCACCGCAGCCCTCCGACTTGCAGGTATGACTTTAGAATCTCACTAAAACACTATTAAAACAATAAGCAGATAAGGGATTTTCCAGATTTATCCTGGTAAATGTGTCTAACATCTGCCGTCGCTTTTTCTTTTTTTTCTGTTTTTTTTTTTTTTTAGTGCCTCACTCTGACTTTCCTCATCCACGAATCTTTCATCCTCGCTCAAATTAATGGGGAAATTGTCGCTTTCTCGGTCCGAATAGCTCTTGCTGCTGGAGGCTCACATTATAAACAATGTGAGGATGTGAGGAGCCATCACACCGGTGACGTCACACTCACATTGTCTGCTACTTCCGGTAAAGGCAAGGCTTTTTTTATTAGCGACCAAAAGTTTCGAACTTGTTCTCTACTAAATCCTTTCAGCAAAAATGGAAATATCGCGAAATGATCAAGTATGACACATAGAATGGACCTGCTATCCCCGTTTAAATCAGAAAGTCTCATTTCAGTAGGCCTTTAATCACTATCCAAGAGTGTGATTAATCCGATTTAAAAAATAATCTTTTGATTACCCCAATAAAAAGTTGTGTTTGGATGGTTTTTCGAACGCTTTACGGGCAGAATAAAGCGGCTCCCCTTAGATGTATTGTCAGCTGACTTTTGCCCGTGTTATATATTCAAGTTAAGAGTGCATATAAAACAAAAACATGATGACAGAATGATAGACAAACAAACACAAAAAAAACCACTTCCCCTTTAAAGGGGGAACATTATCACAATTTCAAAAGGGTTAAAAACAATAAAAATCAGTTCCCAGTGGCTTGTTGTATTTTTTGATTTTTTTTTCAAAATTTTACCGGTCCCCGAATAGCCCTAAAAAAGCTTTAAAGTGCTTGATTTTCGCTATTTGCGATGAGACTATCCATTTCCCTGTGACGTCATACAGTGCTGCCAATACAAACAAAATGGCGGTTACCACAGCAAGATATAGCGACATTAGCTCGGATTCAGACTCGGATTTCAGCGGTTTAAGCGATTCAACAGATTACGCATGTATTGAAACAGATGGTTGGAGTATGAAAGTATTGAAGAAGAAACTGAAACTATTGAGCGAATAGCTATTGACGCTATTCATAGCCATAGCATGGCCGAATAGCTGCGTTAGCATCGCCGGTAAAATGTGCGGACCAAACGATCAGGACTTTCGCATCTCGTGACATTGGAGCAACTAAAATCATTCGATTGGTAAGTGTTTTTTTCGCATTAAATGTGGGTGGAAGGAAACGTAATATAGTTGCAAATGCATCTGCAGGTTATCCATACATCTCTGTGCCATGTCTGCTTTAGCACCACCGGTAAATAGCATGTTAGCATCAATTAGCGTAGCATGTTAGCATCGATTAGCTGGCAGTCAACATCAACAAAACTCACCTTTGCGATTTTGTTGACTTTATCATTGCAAATGCATCTGCAGGTTATCCATACATCTCTGTGCCCTGTCTGCTTTAGCACCGCCGGTAAATAGCATGTGAGCATCGATTAGCGTAGTATGTTAGCATCGATTAGCTGGCAGTCACGCCACAACCAAATATGTCTGATTAGCACATAAGTCAACATCAACAAAACTCACCTTTGTGATTTCGTTGACTTTATGGTTGCAAATGCATCTGCAGGTTATCCATACATCTCTGTGCCATGTCTGTCATCGCCGGTAAAATGTGGAGACACTTTGGCACATTCAATGGGGGTCTGGCGGCAGACACTTTCGCATCTTCAGGCCAGTGGTGCAACTTGAATCCCTCCCTGTTAGTGTTGTTACACCCTCCGACAACACACCGACGAGGCATGATGTCTCCAAGGTTCCAAAAAATAGTCGAAAAAACAAAAAAAAAAACAGAGCTGAGACCCGGTGTTTTCAATGTGTTGAAAATGAAAATGACGGCTGTATTACCTTGGAGACGTCACGTTCTGACGTCATCACCACATGAGCGATAAACAGAAAGGCGTTTAATTCGCCAAAATTCACCCATTCAGAGTTCGGAAATCGGTTAAAAAAATACATGGTCTTTTTTCTGCACCATCCAGGTATATATTGCCGCTTACATAGGTCTGGTGATAATGTTCCCCTTTTAAGACCGACGTCCTCCCCTACGGCGGCTCTCTCTGCACTCTGGCCTCTTAATACATTTGTCAATATTTCATTTTAACCTGTTTTTTTTTAGCACCTTTGAAAACCTCAATGTTATCAATGATAGTACTATCAAGAGAAATCGTGCTTATTTAAATTCATGTCTTAAAATAGACTTGAGGTTTGCTTGAGACCTGTTGCCATGGCAGCTATCCCCTTGGTTTAGGTTGTTTTCACCCCATTATTACATCTCCAGAGAGTGGAGCAATTTGAATCAATGAACTCTTACAGAAAGGTTTTGCATGAACACTATCACAAACGGATGGTGCACAAGCGTCAACATTTACCTTTTCTTTTGACTCTCCCTGAAAGGTGATGTAATTGTTGTGTTGGTTTATCTGTCAACTACTTAAAAAAAAAGAATACAAATTTTAACGGAAGAGTTTCATCACACTTAATAGTAGAGAAAAATATTACAGTAAAGTACAGATATAGAAAAAAAATACTTCACAATGAAAAAGTATACATAATGAGTAAACTTTTCATATCCAATTAGGAATAGGAAGAAGTGAAACTTATTTTACTCTCACCCCTCATTCATAAATTTAATACCTAGCTTTCTTGTCATGATTATATACAATGATACATTTACTGGTCTTATTGCAATATATCATCAATAACCTTTTACTCACATAAAACTTTCCTTGCATTTTCTGTCATCAAAGCAGTGCATTGCTATTTTGTAATATCAAATTGAATCCTAAGTTTAGTTTTAACATCTGTCAGGTGATCTCAAGACAAAACCCACACATTGGAAATGATTCCGCAAGGAAGCAAGTAGTATCAAGAAACCCCCCAGGATACTAAAATAACATCCATCCATTATTTATTTTTTTACTGTAGTCCGCTTGTCCTCTGTTCCATTTGCGTTCGTGTCGACCCCAGGTTGCAGAGGCAGTAGGCATAGTAGAGGTAAAGCTGAATTTAATGACAAAAACTGTTATGGCGCACATGCAGTCTGCTTCTCTGACAGCGCACTTCGACACGCCTCTGCTCGCGCTGAGAGCAGCATGCCCAAGCAATCGGCAATCTGCACACCTGGTACTGATGAAGGCGAGGACCAGTGGACCCAGGGATCCTTGCGGGAACTTAGTTCTCAAATGGTGTACCTGGTTTCCTTCCGTTGCTCTGGATCTCAACTGCCTCCCTCGTTCCTCGACACCTCGCTCGCCCCTGGACTCTGACGCCTCTCTCTCGCCCCGGATCACCTGCCTGCTCCATGCACTGCCTCGTTCCTTCGCTCTCATCAACAACTTGGTAACACACACTTTAGCTAACTACACACATAGCCTCACATACACACTCTTGGGTTTGACAAACTCCATTTCCTTAGGTTAGCTTATTTGTTAGTATTGTTTTGTATTTTTTATATATATATATATATATATATATATATATATATATATATATATATATATATATATATATATATATAAATCGAAAATCAATTGCTGCGACGAGGTGGCGACTTGTCCAGGGTGTACCCCGCCTTCCGCCCGATTGTAGCTGAGATAGGCGCCAGCGCCCCCCGCGACCCCGAAAGGGAATAAGCGGTAGAAAATGGATGGATGGATGGAAAATCAATTGTTGTACACCACCCCCTGGTGTCCGTTGCCGTCATCTCCCCTCTGCACACCATAATAAAAACCAAGGAAACAGTGCAGCAGGAAAGTGCACAGGAAGCATAGGGGACTCTATGCATGCATTGGGTACAAAGTATTACAAATTATCAACAAATGAGAAGCATATAAAGTAGGGGTGTCCAAAAAAATAATAATTTTTCAGATTAGTCATGATTTTTAACAATCGATATCCTTTATTTCACCAGTAACGATTCTAAATCGATTAAAAAAACTATTTTTACTGTCTTTTTATTTCAATCTGGCGTTTCCAGCCACTCGGGCAAATCATATTGTGGATGTAGATGATCTATATCTGCTGCACAGATTTACTTTAGAAAATAAAAGCGTTGCATAGTTTTCTTGTTGCCCTATTTGTTTTTGACTTTATTAAAAGTTTGGGAAGCATTTTATTAAACAAAACCAGTTTACTTTTAAGTAGTATATAAATTGATCACAGTGGTTCTTCTATTTAATGGAGGAATATAGTTAATCATAGAACTGGCATCCAATGTTATTAAAATTTGAATCGAGAATCATTTTAAATCGAGAATTCATTCTGAATCGAATCTTTACCCCCAATAATAGAATCGAATATTGTGGGTTCACAAAAATTCACAGCCCTAATATAAAGCATCCTGATTGGCAACCAGGAACAAATGTGTCCTAAATCAGTGTTTTTTAACCTTTTGTGAGCCAAGGCACATTTTTTTCCGAGGCACACCACCAGCAGAAAAGGTTAAAAAATGAAACTCGGCAGCCGATATTAACAATAAAAAGTTGTTGCATATGAATTTAAACCATAACCAAGCATGCATCAATATAGTTCTTGTCTCAAAGTAGGTGTACTGTCACTACCTATCACATCACGCCGTGATTTATTTGGACTTTTTTGCCGTTTTCCTGTGTGCAGTGTTTTAGTTCTTCCCTTGCGCTCCTGTTTTGCTGTTGATCGTCATGTCATGTATGGATGTACTTTGTGGACGCCGTCTGCTGTTCCACACGCTGTAAGTCTTTACTGTTGTCCAGCATTGTGTTTTTGTTTACTTTGCAGCCAGTTCAGTTTAAGCTTTGTTTTTGCATAGCCATCCCTAAGCTTCAATGCCTTTTCTTAGCGGCACTTGTCTTTTGTTTATTTTTGGTTTAAGCATTACATAACTTTTTACCTGCCCTCTGCCTCCAGCTGTCGTCTGCATGTTATGATCATGACAAACTATGTTTCCGCAATTAGCTACCTGCTGCCACCTACTTGTACCCCCATGGGATCCTGTCTTGTTTTTGTCATGTTTGGTTTTATTTTTTGGACACTTGTTTCCTGCTTTTGCACTTCCTTGTTTGTTTTGTTTCCATGCCAACTGTCAGGCTTACCCCTGACAGTTTGTCTAAGTTTTAGTTTTTTCCTCTGCATTTGTCTTTGTTTCCTCTGTGTTTAGTATCTCCTGTCATTAGTTCCTGTCAAGTGCTCTTATTTTGGTTCAGCTTCCTGTTTGTCTCCCTGTGTGCTGTGGTCACCTCATCTGCGGCTGATTGGCACCTGGCCACACCTGTAGTCAATCAGCCCGCTCCTATTTGTACCCACTTTGTCTTCCATACAGTGCTGGATCATTGTCGTTGCCACATGTCGCTCCTGTCGTTGCTGTCGTGTCAATGTCATTTTCTACTTGTCATTCCTACTGGTCGTGTGAATGCAGCGTAGCGGTAAGCTATATTTGGTAGATGTTTTGTAGCTTACTGTTTTTTGTTCCCTGCTTCCGATTAGTCTGTTCATAGACCTTAGTTTGTTGTATCCGCCCACGTGCGTGCTTTTTGTTTGTTCTTGTTTTTGTTTTAATTAAAACATGTTTTCATTTGTTATGCCTGCCTCCGTCTCTGCATCTTGGGGTTCGTCAACAAATAACTCTGACACCAACTCATTAATTTTCACCTTGCCCTCACGTCAGACCCCTGTCCTCAGCCCTCACAGCTGTTTGTAATGATCATGTTCATTATTTAAACCTGTAGTTGCCAGGTGGTCTGCCTAGCGACTTTTCCTACTCCTCAACTGCCTTCATGCCATGCTATGCTGTTTATTATTCTGTCCATGCCACGTAAGTTTTTGGTTTGTTTTACGCCTCAGTTAGTGTCTTTAGTTATTTTGTTCATATTCATGCCTCTGTGCTAGTTTCTTTTGTTTTCAGTAGTCAAGTTTGTTCCGGTTTGGATTTTACGCGCCTTCAAAGAACCCCTGCGCAAAGTTTCCTAAAAAATGTCATTTTTGCCTCTTTTAGCTGGAATTTGACCCCCTTAAAATGCTTCAAAACTCACCAAACTTGGCTCACACATCAGGACTGGCAACAATTGCGAGCTAATAAAAAAAACAAACCCCAAAACTCAAAATTGTGCTCTAGCGCCCCCTAGGAATACAACACAGACAAACTGCTCCTAGGAAGAAACACAGACAAAACTGCTTGTAACTTCCGATAGGAATGTCAGAGAGACATGAAACAAAAACCACTGTGTAGGTCTGACTTAGACCCACATTTTAATGATTAACATACTTTAGCAAAAAACAACATGAAGCTTGATATTTTCACTTCAATACAACAACTGCATTACTTTCACAATGCATTAAATAGTGAAACCAAGGCGTTTTCTACCGTGGGTCTCGGGGGCAGCAGCCCAAGGCGCGCTCGCACCTTCGCACCCTAATTTGACCCCCTTAACAAGCTTCAAAGTGCAAGTTAAAGCTATACTATGCCAAGCGAAAGCCATTTATCAACAACATCCAGAAACGCCAATCTGTAATTTGACCCCCTTAACATGCTTCAAAACTCACCAAATTTTACACGCACACATCAGGACTGGTGAAAATTGCCATCCAATAAAAAACCAAACCCCAAAAATTAAAATTGTGCTCTAGCTCCCCCTATGAAAAAAACCTGAAAAAACTGCTTGTAAATTCTGTTAGGAATGTCGTAGAGTGATGAAACAAAAACTTCTATGTAGGTCTGACTAAGATCGGGACTCGGGACACGGCGGCAGCAGCCAAAGGCGGACCCGACCAACGCTGCTTGCAGCTTTAATTTCTTTTGTTTTCAGTAGTCAAGTTTGTTCGCCGCCATTGTGCGCGCCATTTGTTTGCCTTTTTTTAGTTTATTAGCGTATTTAATAGAAATTGACTTACATTCACGTCTTGCTCGTGCCAATTTCCCTTTGCGTCGGATAAACAAACTATCCCATAGTCCAAGCCGTGACACTACTGAAATGGAAGAGTATTACATGGTTATTCCGCCGAGCACTAGACAGCACCGACACTCAACAACGGCATATTTGCCGATTATAATGGCAGAAAATATTTTTAACCCAATTAGGTGAAATTACATAATCTCCCACGGCACACGACAATAAGAGTGCCGGACAGGAAACAATACAAAACATAAATAAAGTCATGACATCGTTGATGAATAATCCCCTAAATTTCCCAACTTTTTACGTGTTGACACATTCTGTTGGACACTGTAATTTAAACATTAAAAAATATGTCACTTGTATTATGTGCAGTTTTTATAATAAGGCAACAAACCTCTCAGTCGCTGACAGGACGTAAGACATTGGTGCTGGGATGCGACATGAGTGTCATTTTTAAAATGCAGCTCGACATCTCAGTCCGTCTAAACACTATAATTTGTGTGATAAAGGCCGGCATTTTTGTTCCGGAAGAAAAGAGCGCATGGACAAGAAGGGCCTTGCACCAATTTGAGTAACATTTGGCCAGTTATTGCAAGTCGCCTGTTAAATTGTACAGAATAAGGATGAGATCCCTCAGGGGGGTTTATAAAGCCATACAGGACTTTATGTGGGCCTCCTTCTGAGTTGCAGGGTTAGATCAGTCCTTTCGGCGTATGTGGCATGCTTTATCAGTATCATGCTTTACACCCCGCTTCAAAAAGCTGTGCACTGCAAAGCATGCTCATTGAAGCGGTAGATCCTGACTTCCTCGTTTTTATTTAAGAAAATAAATCAGTGCAAATTATTGTATCCATTTTCGCTTTGTAGGTTAAAGCAGGGATGTCAAACATGTGGGCCGAATCAGGCCGGCGAACAGGCTCTATCCGGCCCGCGAGATGAGAATGCTGAGTGTAAAATTGAGGTGCATTTTTAAACTTAAGAAACATCTGTTCTAAATGTGTCCACTGGGTGTCGCAATGGCATTTCTGGTTGGCAAGGAAAATGGATTAAATAAGCGAATTTACAGAAACTGAACAGTGGTAATCAAAAATTAGGTAGTTTATACATAGTAGCATTTTATTCATGCTTTATTTTCCATCCATTTTCTACTGCTTGTCCTTTTTGGGGTCGCGGGGGGTGCTGGAGCCTTTCTCAGCTGCATTCAGGCGGAAGGCGGTGTACACCCTGGACAAGTCGCTACCTCATCGTAGGGCCAATACTGATAGACAGACGTTTCTAATATAAAGTAGTGTAAAGTTCTTACTTATATCTGTCAGTAAACTCGCCATGAAAGGACTAAAACATACCGGTGTAGTGAGTTTACATTATTCAGCCAAGGAACTTTAGTTATTCGAGAGTTCCGGTCGGACGGTTTTCCACGGGACACATTTCCGTGGTTGTTATTGCACTAGTGCAATACCAAGATTTTGTTCAATCCTTAAAGGGCTTTGACTTAAAGTTGGACTTAAGTTTAATTGCTTTATAGACATACTGAGATTAGGTCTAAGTTCATTGTGTTCTTCATGGTGTTTTTAAAACCGCACCAACTTTTTCTTCAGAATTTTCTGAAACTTGAAGTCTTTTGTCAAGAGGATTATTTGTGGTATGTAAAAATGTCTATTTTGAGCCAAAGTAAAACAAAGAAAACAACTTCAAGTTGTCGTATTTTTAAGTTGTCATGCCATGATTTTCCCCGTCCGGCCCACGTGGGAATGCATTTTTCTCTAATGCGGCATTTTATTCTAGTGGGTTTTTCAGACCACCACAGACTGCCAGGAATTCAGGATATAACACTGTTTTGTTTTCCTTCAAAAGTCTCCTCCAACTCCAACTACTCATTTCCTCACGGCTGCTGCTAATAAAGGCGACAGATGGTTAAACAACAAGGCCCACCTGGGCCATCCACCCACCTGTCGCTGTCTTCGAGGCCGGTCCTGACACACCCTGTTCTGCGGCGGGCGCGCAGGCCACGCCCCCCTCTACACTATGTATGTTAGGTCAGGAAAAACCCAGAAGCTATTTCATCCCTACAAGCCTGTTTCGCAGGTTTTGCTATATAAAATCCCCTTTAGAGCAGGGAAACTTGCAAAACAGGCTTGTAGGGATGAACTAGCCTCTGTGTTTTTCCTGACCTAACGTATATTTCGTTCTACCCCGGTATTGAGCACTGTATAACTGATTAACCACAGAAAACTTGACTATATATATATATATATATATATATATATATATATATATATATATATATATATATATATATATATATATATACATATAGTATCATAGTATCTGTGTTTTTCCTCACCTAATGTATATTTTGCTCTACCCCGGTATTGAGCACTGTATAATGGGGATTGAACATAGAAGACAGAAGGGTAAATTGCGGGGACAAGAAAGGGATAAGACGGAGAGAGACAGCTACAATAACATTACCAGATACGATACATACAAATATAATAGCAATTTACCAGCACACTAGCAAATGGTCTGTTGGCTTTTTAGAGTAGCATACACCTCCCATACACTCATCAAAGGTTAACTGGATGTGGTTTTGGTGTCTTCTCCTTCCCCCGCCTTGCGTAACAGTCCCACTGTGAATCTAATCCATCATTATTATTATCATCATTGTTGTTTTTATTAAGTTTGATCATAGTATCCTATACTGCATGGGTGTCAAACTCTGGCCCACCGTGTAATTTAATTTGGCCCTTGAGGCAATATCAATTTAGCATTAGAGCTGGCCCGCCGGTGTTATACAGCGTCGGAGCCGCTGTAACACCGCATTCACCGCTAATACTCATACTTGCCAACCCTCCAAATTTCCCGGTAGACTCCCGAAGTTCAGTGCCCCTCCCTAAAATCTCCCGGGGCAAACATTCTCCCGACTTTCTACCGATTTCCACCTGGACAATTATATTGGGGGCGTGCATTTAAGGCACTGCCTTTAGCGTTCTCTACAACCTGTCATCACGTCCGCTTTTCCTCCATACTAACAGCGTGTCACATATTTGTGACTTTTACACACACACACACACACACAAGTGAATGCAACGTATACTCGGTCAACAGCCATACAGGTCACACTGAGGGTGGCCGTATAAACAACTTTAGCACTGTTACAAATATGCGCCACACTGTGAACCTACACCAAACAAGAATGACAAACACATTTCGGGTGAACATCCACACCGTAACACAACAGAACAAATACCCAGAACCCCTTGCAGCACTAACTTTTCCAGGAAACTTCCAGCAAACTGACCAATAATTAACGTTTTATTCATGCATTTTCTCTTGCTACTTCAAGGCTTGAATGTTTGTTTCATTCATTATTGTTATTTTATTTTCAAATGTATTATCAGCCTGTAGAACGAAATTGATATTTACCTCAGAAGATTTCAAATAGAAAAAAAGGCATACAATTATTTAAAATGTATTTGATTTGCCATTGATATTTTTTATTATTATTATTATTATTTGAAACTGGATTTTGCATGTCACTAAAGTTATATAAGCCTTGCTTGTTCAATATTTAATGCAAAACTTGTTTGGGTCCCTATTAAAAGGTTAATTTGTTCAACTTTGGCCCGCGGCTTTGTTCTGTTTAAAATTTTGGCCCACTCTGTATTTGAGTTTGACACCCCTGCTATACTGGCTCACCAGTATAGGACACTATGATGGAGGGGTGGGGTCACCCACTTCTGTGGTCCTCTCCAAGGTTTCTCATTGTCATCCCACTGTGTTGAGTTTTTCCTTGCCCTGATGTGGGATCTAAACCGAGGGTGTCAGTGTGACTTGTGCATCCGTTTGAGACACTTGTGATTTAGGGCTATATAAATAAACATTGATTGATAACTATTAATCGCACGTCAAAAAATATTGTGGAAAATGATCAACGTTTTAACGTTGACTGACCTTGTTCGTAGATCTTTGTAGAAATGAGCAAAAAGTGAATTTATTAGCACGGAAATGAGCCATTGGAAAGCAGCTGTCTCAGATGATCATGAAATAGGACATGCAGTGCATCAAAAGTAGCTTGTGAATGAAAATGTCACCTCTAATCAAGAGGAAGGTATACTGCGTTGACCCGGCATCAAAGCAGACATGGCGGGATCATATTTTACTGTAGTTTTCTTTTTAGTATTCCGTGCACACTGTGGCCTTGGCCGTCAATATGGAGTTGGGCTAACTAATGGCACCAATTCAAGTCACTATAGCTGCAAAACTGGAGGTGAAATAGGAATATCGACTGCTCGCAACAGTCAACAGCAGGGAATTGAGTAGCAATAATGATTCTATGTTTGGACTTTGATAAATATAGATCCAAGCAAACAACAAATACACAACATGACCGTTGATGCGTGAGGGACTACGGCTGAATATACTGGCATAACGTATGCCGTGTCATATAATCATACCTGTAATGAATGAATGAATGAATGTATTTATTCCGGCAGACAGACATATACAGCAACACTTCATCACTCTTTGTAATTTGACAGACATGCAACGGCACCCACCGAAAAGGGATACGGGAAAAAAAGCAAGAATGCTTATCCATTTCCCACCCCTAATTAACAATCAATGTATATGCTGAGAATTTCTGAAAAAATATAACATATGATAATGGACGATAATGACACGTTTTTTGGGGGGGGGGGGGTTTTGGTCTATAGCAGGGGTGCCCATTACGTCGATCGCGAGCTACCAGTCGACCGCGGGGGGTGTGTCAGTCGATCTCCAGCCAGGCTTTAAAAAAAAAATAGACCTAAAAATTAGTGATCATCAATCTTCACCAAGACGTCACTTAAATGACATTCACTGTACCGGAGGGTCTTGTGAGATGACGCTGGCTGCTGCAAGATCATTATTATGAAAAAATGACAGAGAGGAAGGCGAGAAACACTTTTTATTTCAACAGACTCTCGCGCCGTACCTTCCGTCAAAACTCTAAAGGCCGACTGCACATTTCCTATCTTCACAATAAAAGCCCTGCTTCATGCTGCCTGCGCTAACTAAATACAGAGTCTCGGAAAACTGGCGTGCACAAGCGATCCCTCAGAAAGCTGGCGTGCACAACACTTGTGCACGCCAGCTTTCCGAGACTCTTATTTTATACACCCCGCTAGCAGCAAAGCCCCACACCCCATGCGTCGGTAAGGTGGGCGGGGTTGGAGGCGCGGGGGTGTAAAATATATTCAGGAAGTGTCACGAATACAAAGGATTATGGGTATTTGTTGTGTTGCGTTTATGTTTTTACTGTGAGGATGTTCTCCCGAAATGTGCTTGTCAATATTGTATTGTGTGGCTTCACAGCATGGCGCATATTAGTAAGTGTTGAAGTTGTTTATATCACAACCATCAGTGTACTCTGTATCACCTAGTATGCCTTTCAATCTTGTATGTGAGCTTGCGGAAGCTGCACACATGTTGACGGACCAACAATCAGTTTGTACATGTAGTTGAAGGTGTCTAAAGTAATGGCTTAACAGCACGCCCATATTCTTGTAATCAGGATGAACGCTATTGGAGAGTCACGGGAACGTTAGCGGCTCCAATTGTCATCATTACTCTGTGAAATAGATTTAAATAGCTCTGTGAGTGGTAAAGGCGGACAGCCTTTGATGTATTTCAGCGGGCGGTTGGCGGGCGGGTACGGTCCTGATAAAATGTTGGTTCGGGTGGACGGCGGGTGGATGACGACTTTGGAGATGCGGATGCGGATGGTATAATTGCCTATCCGCACATCTCTACTATCTATCTATCTCAACATCCAGTCTCCTCAGGGAAACGGGACTGCGAGGAAAGGCCCACCGGCAGGCAGTGAAAGACCTCTCCAAAGCCACAGAAAAGGAGAGTCAGTGGCTGTGCGTCAAGCAAAGGGACTCCACCTGGGCTTTCAAGAGAGTTGATGGCATTTAGGGAGTGATCCTTGGACGCTGGGACTCACCTGCTGAACCCTCTGGAAGTGTTGTGGGCCTATCAGTGAAACACTGAAGAAAGGGGGCGCCCACTTGATAACCCAGAGGATGCCTTCACTCACTTGACCATCCCACAGAGTCGCATAGGTGTCTCAAGTATGCAACATCTAGTCCTGCACAACAGATCTGGTCATCTGGTGAAACAGTGACTGCTGTGAAAGGGCAGCTGACAACAAGGCAAAGACTGTGATGGCATGAAAAAACAGCTGGCAGAAGGTAATAGACCCCAAGAGGGGCTGTCATGGCCTAGCTACCCGGGGTGGCGGGATTTAGCACGAATGGTGTATGGGTTCCACCCAAACAAACAAAATTCTAAGAAGAAAATACCCCCTGAGCCAGCAAGAGCGGGGGCGGAAGATGGCTCATCGGCAGACCACCCGGTAACGAACACAGGAATGGAACGGACTACAAGTTTAATGATCAAGATACCTGAGGCTCCGACAGCCAAAGCAGGACACAAGCATCAGAGCTGCGTATGCTGTGGACAAAGGTTACTTCCACCCAATGCCTCAAAATACACCAAAGCAAGAAAGGGTGCCTAAAGAAGGGTCAACAGGGAACTCGTATCGACAGCTACTTTCTGAGAAGCAGGTCGAGTCAGTCGACTGAAGTTCAGCAGCAGGACAAAACCCACAGTCTGCAGGACATCAACACCCCTGTCCCTGTGGAGGAAGAACCAGGCACGGGAGAACAACCTGAACCAAAACAACTATGACCTCCAACAGAAAAGAAGATCCAGGGGCGAAGGCCATTAGTCAAGTGGCCAAAATCCTGCGACAGGACACTGTAGAAGGAGGTCAGCACTGATCTCTGCAACATCAAAGAAGGGATCAGAGACACCACCATGAAGAAGTTGGAGAGATTGGGAGATGTAATCTATGCCTATGGAGTGGAACGGTTCGGAGTGGTCGAAGGAAAACGATCTGCTCCATCAATCCCAGAAAGTCCAGAAGACCGCCTAGTCAAGGAGAGGAGGCAGCTGAAGAAGCAATGGAAGAACCCCACAGAGGAGGAGATGAGTGCATAAACCTGCTGCAGGAAGAGATCCAGAGTAGGCTTGCAACACTGAGGAGAGCTGAAAACCTTCTGAGGAAGCGCAGAAGGATGGAGCAAACAAGAACACTCTTCTACAAACATCCGTTCAAATTTCTGAAGAGTCCGTTCACAAAGGAGAAAGTCTTCAAGTCTCTGAGTGTCAAAGGCCGATCTAGAAAAACATCTGCAATAATCCAGCACAGACGACGGACACCATGAAGAGGTTACACTCGCACCTGACAAGACACCAGTCAATCCATCAGAGCCGCTGAAAAGGGGAGTCAGTGGCTGTGGGTCGAGTGAAGTGACTCCACCTGGGGTTTCAAATGACTGGATGGCATCTAGGGAGTGACCCTGGGACATTGGGACTCAGAGTCGCATAGGTGTCTCAAGTATGCAATAAGGGATTGTAACATCTAGTCCTACACAAAAGATCTTACTTACTAATATGCGCCACGCTGTGAAGCCACACAATACAAGATTGACAAGCACATTTCGGGAGAACATCCTCACAGTAACAACATAAACGCAACACAACAAATACCCATAATCCTTTGTATTCGTGACACTTCCTTAATATATTTTACAAACCGACATATATATATGTATGTATACATGTACAAATATACAAACCCCATTTCCATATGAGTTGAGAAATTGTGTTAGATGTAAATATAAACGGAATACAATGATTTGCAAATCATTTTCAACCCATATTCAGTTAAATATGCTACAAAGACAACATATTTGATGTTCAAACTGATAAACTTTTTGTTTTTGTGCAAATAACTATTAACTTTAGAATTTGATGCCAGCAACACGTGACCAAGAAGTTGGGGAATGGTGGCAAAAAATACTGATAAAGTTGAGGAATGCTCACCAAACACTTAATTGGAACATCCCACAGATGTGCAGGCTAATTGGGAACAGGTGGGTGCCATGATTGGGTATAAAAACAGCTTCCCAAAAAATGCTCAGTCTTTCACAAGAAAGGATGGGGCGAGGTACACCCCTTTGTCCACAACTGCATGAGCAAATAGTCAAACAGTTTGAGAACAACGTTTCTCAAAGTGCAATTGCAAGAAATTTTGGGATTTCAACATCTAAGGTCCATAATATCATCAAAAGGTTCAGAGAATCTGGAGAAATCACGCCACGTAAGCGGCATGGCCAGAAACCAACATTGAATGACCGTGACCTTCGATCCCTCAGACAGCACTGTATCAAAGACCGACATCAATCTCTAAAGGATATCACCACATGGGCTCAGGAACACTACAGAAACACACTGTCACTAAATACAGTTCCTTGCTACATCTGTAAGTACAAGTTAAAGCTCTGCAATGCAAAGTCAAAGCCATTTATCAACAACATCCAGAAACGCCGCCGGCTTCTCTGGGCCCGAGATCATCTAAGATGGACTGATGCAAAGTGGAAAAGTGTACTGTGGTCTGACGAGTCCACATTTCAAATTGTTTTTGGAAATATTCCACATCGTGTCATCCGGAACAAAGGGGAAGCAAACCTTCCAGACTGTTAACGACGCAAAGTTCAAAAGCCAGCATCTGTGATGGTATGGGGGTGCATTAGTGCCCAAGGCATGGGTAACTTACACATCTGTGAAGACACCATTGATGCTGAAAGGTACATACAGGTTTTGGAACAACATATGCTGCCATCTAAGCGCCGTCTTTTTCATGGACGCCCCTGCTTATTTCAGCAAGACAATGCCAAGCCATATTCAGCACGAGTTACAACTGTGTGGCTTTCCTGGCCCGCCTGCAGTCCTGACCTGTCTCCCATCGAAAATGTGTGGCGCATTATGAAGCGTAAAATACGACAGCGGAGACCCCGGACTGTTGAACAACCGCAGCTCTACATAAAACAAAAATGGGAAATAATTCCACTTTCAAAGCTTCAACCATTAGTTTCCTCAGTTCCCCAACGTTTATTGAGTGTTGTTAAAAGAAAAGGTGATGTAACACAGTGGTGAACATGCCCTTTCCCAACTACTTTGGCACGTGTTGCAGCCATGATATTCTAAGTTAATTGTTATTTGCAAAAAAAAATAAAGTTTATGAGTTTGAACGTCAAATATCTTGTCTTTGTAGTGGATTTAATTGAATATGGGTTGAAAAGGGTTTGCAAATCATTGTATTCCGTTTATATTTACATCTAACACAATTTCCCAACTCATATGGAAACGGGGTTTGAATATATTGTGTATATGTATATATACATATATATACACATTATAGTGTATGGAAATTGGGCATATCTTTTCTAAAATGGGGAATTTGTCAAGCTTAAAACCAATTATTCCTGTTTACATTGATTCTTATGTGGAACTCTGCTTCATTATAAAAACTTTTAGGTTTACGAACCATGTTCAAGAACCAATTACATTTCTAAACCAAGGTTCCACTGTATACAAGTAAGGGGTCCCCGTCCGTTTTGCCATCAGTTTGGGGGTCCTTAGCCTGGAAAACATTGAAGACCCCTGAACGAAAGGAAAGGTTATGTGATTAAACCTTTGCTCCTGACTGACTCAATCATGATACAACAGCCTCACTGTTGAAGTCCTGTCCGTGTTAAACCTCCATGTCGGGAGTCCTGAAGCTCCAAAGCAAGAGCGTTTTCTTATTCAGAGCTTCTGCTCGTATCCTCAAATGTCCCTGTCTCTTTGCGTCAAGCTCAAAAGGGACTCTAAGCACCTTGTGATGTGGAGCAGAATGCTGATGTCAGTTGCTTGAGGTAATCCAAGTATTTTAGCTTGCTGGCTACCTCAATGCCGTTCGTGACTTCTTTTTCCTTAAACTAGAATGGCTGCATATATATATATATATATATATATAGTCAGTCAGTCTACCCCAGGGCAGCTGTGGCTACAGATGTAGCTTACCACCACCAGGTGTGAATGAATGTATCTAACAATAGAAAAGCGCGATATAAATCTAATCCATTATATATATATATATATATATATATATATATATATATACATATATATATATATATATATATATATATATATATATATATATATATGTTTATATATATATATATATATACATTATATATATATATATATATATATACATATATATATATATGTATATATATATATATATATATATATATATATATATATACATATATAATTTGGCACTAAAATTGGTTCACTAACAATGATAGCTGAAAATGGGAACCTTTTAAAATGATAAATTGTAATCTTTGAAGTGTTCTAAGCATGTCTGCCAAAATGTTGATGTGGGCGACTTTCCCTTTCACCGCTCGGGTTCCACTGACCACCCAGGAAGGACATATCTCTAGCAGGTTTGACTCTTTTATTTTTCCAATAACAGATGTCTTTTTCGCCGTCGTCGCTCCCACTGCTCACGCTCTGTTTCTTGCTCCTTGTCTCTCGCGTCTCGCTTCCTGTTTCTCTCCAGTCACTGCTGCGGACACTCGTCCTTCTCCCCTTTTATAGAGCGTGAGGAGATAAGTCAATCGTTTGCCGGTGCGTGATCCACGCAGCTGAATCAGAATGTGGCGTCGCTCCCGGCACACCCCGCCTCTCCGTTTCGCTGCATCCTCCGCCTCTTTGCCTCCATCTTAGGCAGGGCTCCAGCGTGCCCTGCCCCGCTGCTCGTTCGCCGGCTCCGCCTCTCTACAGTTGGAGTCTATTGTCTATACATATTTAAAAATTAAAGAAATGTTAAGACTGATTACTCTGCACAAGAGTTTTGATGTTTGTGCCCTCAAGTGACACGGATCGGATATTTTCTGCCAGTCTAAATATTTCAAAAAGGCTTAAAATCTGATTTTTTCACAATAGATTCAGGCTCCATCAGGAGGTATTGCAAATCCGATTGGAATCTGATCGTTTTAGACGTGATTTCAGTCTCAACAGAAATGCGAATACAACATTTTTACGTAATTTGGTTTCGAAAAAAAAAAACTGCGTAAATATAGTCTATTTGACAAAGAGCTATGGTGTGTTAGTTGCACAATACAACACCTTAATCTCGTTTTTTTGTGTTTAAACTCTTTGTTTATAATTCTTTAGTAGTTTACATAAAAAAAAAACTATGAAGTTGGCACGTTGTGTAAATGGTAAATAAAAACAGAATTAAATGATTTGCAAATCCTTTTCAACCTATATTCAATTGAATAGACTGCAAAGAAAATACACTTAACGTTCAAACTGGTAAACATCGTTATTTTTTGCAAATAATTGGAATTTGATATCTGCAACATGTTTCAAAAAATCTGGCATAAGTGGCAAAAAAGACTTAAGAAAGTTGAGGAATGCTCATCAAACACTTATTTGCAACATCCCACAGGTGAACAGGCTAAATGGGAACAGGTGGGTGCCATGATCGGGTAAAAAAGCAGCTTCAATGAAATGCTCAGTCATTCACAAACAAGGATGGGGCGAGGGTCTCCACTTTGTGAACAAATGCATGAGCAAATTGTCGAACAGTTTAAGAACAACATTTCCAAACAAGCTATTGCAAGGAATTCAGGGATTTCACCATCTACGGTCCATAATATCATCAAAAGGTTCAGAAAACCTGGGGAAACCACGGACCTTGGATTCCTCAGGCGGTACTGCATCAAAAAGCGACATCAGTGTGAAAAGGATATCACCATATGGGCTCAGTACCACTTCAGAAAACCACTGTCAGTAACTACAGTTTGTCGCTACATCTGTAAGTGCAAGTTAAAACTCTACTATGCAAAGCGAACGCCATTTATCAACAACACCCGCCGGCTTCACTGGGCTCGAGCTCATCTAAAATGGACCGATGCAAAATAGAAAAGTGTTCTGTGGTCTGACGAGTCCACATTTCAAATTGTTTTTGGAAACTGTGGACACCATGTCCTCCGGACCAAAGAGGAAAATAATACGGATTTTTTGAGGCGCAGTTCCAAAGCCAGCATATGTGATGGTATGGGGGTGTATTAGTGCCCAAGGCATTAGTGACTTGCACATCTGTGAAGGCACCATTGATGCTGAAAGGTACGTACATACAGGTTTTGGAGCAACATTTGTTGCCATTCAAGCAACGTTATCATGGACGCCCCTGCTTATTTCACATTTTACAACAGCGTGCCTCCATAGTAAAATAATGTAATAATGGAATCAGGTACACTTTGTCCCAGTACGGTCCCTTCTTGTTTGTTTGTTTTCCTACGATCCATTTTAATGCCGTTTGTTGCTCGCTTCCACGTTGTAATCAAAGCCTTTATCCAACAAGTACGTCTACCCGGCCCCCATAATGCATTGCAAAATCAGGTGGCCTTTCGAGCCCTATTATCAAGAACACAAGGAAGTGCGTGGAAATTAGATAGCCATCATTATAGGCCCCCCCTTTCAGAGGGCTTGATTGCAGAGTGCAATCAGGTGTGGGACGCTAAGAACGTGCGCTAAAAGAACGACGGCAAAAGAAAGACCGTAGACAAGACCTAATTGGGGCCGCAATCGGTTCCATCTCTTCATTGTTATTCCTGATGTTTCATCTTCCCAACGGTCGCAGTGAATCGCCTTCCTTTGTCTCAACTCCTTGAAGGCGTTTCCGGATTATGACGATGTCATCTCTCATAGCCTCGGTCATTGTTTTTTTTTTTTTGGTTGCTTTCTTCTGCTCGGGGGGTTTTTAAGCGGTCCGAAAGCCTTGATTGCTCCAGCTCGCAGCTGGGTACGTGTCATTATCACAATGCGCCGTGGTTGTCTCGGTGAACTTCTGAGGTCGAAAAGGCACGTCGGTATCGGGGGAAAAAAGGCAGTGGCAATTAAAAATGGAACACTTCATTTAACAGCGATGACGGCGAAGGAGCGTCAGAAGCTCCGCCGGTTACAACTTGGGGCTCCAGAACCACGCTGCGGACAAAAATAAATTGCAACTGGTTGGTGAAGTGATTATGCTGTAGTCTGCTTCCTCACTACGGTCTAGGGAGGGGGTCGGCGACCCGCAGCTCTTTAGCTCCGCCGAGAATTTAATTGAATTTGAGAGCACCCAGCATGAACGAATAGAACAGACAAGTCCTTGTTTTTTGTCTGCTCGCGGAAAAAAAACATCCTAATCTACGATTTGACTCCCTCGAACGGCCTTGACGCTGTGGAAAAAGGTCCAGGCTGTTCTGAAAACACCCCCGAGGACACCTCAATGATGTACGCTTTTGACCTCCCTCCCCTCCTCAACGACACCTGGAGTCGAACTTTTGCAGATCGGCATCGGACTAAAAAACATTACTGTGGAAGTGCGCTACTTCCGGGTTCTCGGGACCACCAAGGATTGACATGACAGGCGTTTCCAGGTTTACAACACGGTTTATTGACAGAGATGTACAAAGTCCTTCTGTGCTTTTTCAGCAATATGGAAAGTCTCTGACTGCTTTCCAGCAATTGTCTGTCCGTGTCTCGTTCTCCCGCTCGTGCGTGTGTTTTCACCATTCCAACCAATCACCCTTGTCCTTCCCGACTGCTGCCTTTTAACAGAGCGACAGGTGATTAGATGAACACTTTCAGCTGTGTCATCCACTCACCTGTCGCCAATCTCGATGCCGGTCCTGCCACACCCCGCTTCACTGCAGGCGCGCAGGCCACGCCCACCACAATTACATCATCACACCCAAGACAATTGGGCATACACGCACACACACCCCACCCCCACCCCACGCCTTCACCATCACTTTTTCCCCTCGGGTGGTGGTCCGGTGGCAGCGCTTCAAAGAACCGGTCGCCTTCCAGGGTCCCAACTCCCCGCCCTTCTGTTGCAAGTTTGTCATGATTAAATGTAACGTGTTTATGTGTGCATTGCACGGAAGTTTTTTCCCACTCCAGACTAGGCCCCCCTTAGGAGCCCAGTCTAGATTGTATTTTTTTACTCATCTTCTTCCCCTGCGTTTTACCTTTTCTCATCTTTTACTGGGCGCCTCGTGGCGACCCATCAGCCTTCCTGTTCTGTAACCCTGTGCACTGTTTATTTGTCTAATCTTGTTTGCGCTGTAAACAAAAATGTTGTTGTACTTGTGCAATTACAATAAAGACCTACCTAACTACCTACCTACCTACCTAGTGGCTCTCTGGAGCTTTTTCAAAAATATATGAAAAATGGAAAAAGATGAGGGAGAAAAAAAACATATTTTTTGTTTTAAATAAATAATAAATGGGTTGTTCTTGTATAGCGCTTTTCTACCTTCAAGGTACTCAAAGCTCTTTGACACTACTTCCACATTTACCTATTCACACACACATTCACACACACATTCACACACCGATGGAGGGAGCTGCCATGCAAGGCGCCAACCAGCACCCATCAGGAGCAAGGGTGAAGTGTCTTGCTCAGGACACAACGGACGTGACGAGGTTGGTACTAGGTGGGAATTGAACCCGGGACGCTCGGGTTGTGCACGGCCACTCTCCCCACTGCGCCACGCCGTCCCTTATTAGATATAAATGATATGGTTTCTGTCGGAGGACAAACACAACACAAACCTCCCAAATTGTTATAAAAATCACTGTTTATTTTAAACATGCTTCATTGATTCGGGTATTGGGCGAGCACCGTTTTGTCCTACTAATTTTGGCGGTCCTTGAACTCACCATAGTTTGTTTACATGTAGGATTTTCTCCGACTTTCTAAGACATGTTTTATGCCACTTCTTCTTCTGTCTCATTTTGTCCACCAAACGTTTAACGCTGTGCATGAATGCACAAAGGTGAGTTTTGTTGATGTTATTAACTTGTGTGGAGTGCTAATCAGACATATTTGGTCACTGCAAGCTAATTGATGCTAACATGCTATTTCGGCTAGCTGTATGTACATAATGCATCATTATGCCTCATTCGTAGATATATTTGAGCTCATTTAGTTTCCTTTAAGTCTTCTTAATTAAATAAATAAATAAATGGGTTGTACTTGTATAGCGCTTTTCTACCTTCAAGGTACTCAAAGCACTTTGACACTACTTCCACATTTACCCATTCACACACACATTCACACACTGATGGAGGGAGCTGCCATGCAAGGCGCCAACCAGCACCCATCAGGACCAAGGGTGAAGTGTCTTGCTCAGGACACGACGGACGTGACGAGGTTGGTACTTGGGGGAATTGAACCAGGGACCCTCGAGTTGCGCACGGCCACTCTTCACTGCGCCACGCCGTCCCTTATAATTTATATCTCATGACACACTATCTGTATGTAATATGGCTCTTTGATTTTGTGCGGCTCCATCGGATTTGTTTTTGTATTTTTGGTCCAATATGGCTCTTTCAACATTTTGGTTTTGCCGACCCCTGGTCTAGGACAGTGTTTTTTCAACCTTTTCTAAGCCATGGCACATTTTATTCATTGAAAAAATCTGGAGGCACAGCACCAGCATAAAAAAACAAAACTCAGGAGCCGATATTGACAATAGAAAGTCTTTCTCGCAATTGTTAGATATAAATTCAAACCATAACCGGCCATCCATATCCATTTTCTTCCGCTTATCCGAAGACGGATCGCGGGGGCAGCAGCCTAAGCAGAGAAGCCCAGACTTCCCTCTCCCCAGCCACTTCGTCCAGCTCCTCCCGGGGGGTCCCGAGGCGTTCCCAGGCCATCCGGGAGACATAGTCTTCCCAACCTGTCCTGGGTCTTCCTCGTGGTCTCCCGCCGGTCGGATATGCCCTAAACTCCTTCCTAGGGAGGCATTCTGACCAAATGCCCGAACCAACTCGTCTGGCTCCTCTCGATGTGGAAGAGCAGCGAGTTCCTCCCTTCTCACCTTATCTCTAAGGGAGAGCCCCGCCACCCGGCGGAGGAAACTCATTTCGGCCGCTTGTACCCGTGATCTTGTCCTTTTGGTCATATCCAAAGCTCATGACCATAGGTGAAAATGGGAACTTAGATCGACCGGTAAATTGCGAGTTCTGCCTTCCGGCTCAGCTCCTTCTTCACCACAACAGATCGATACAGCGTCCGCATTACTGAAGACGCCGCACCGATCCGCCTGTCGACCTCACGATCCACTCTTCCCTCACTTGTGAACAAGACTCAGAGGTACTTGAACTCCTCATCTTGGGGCAAGCTCTCCTCCCCAACTTGGAGATGGCACTCCACCCTTTCCCGGGCAAGAACCATGGACTCGGACTTGGAGGTGCTGATTCTCCTCCCAGTCGCTTCACACTCAGCTGCGAACCGATCCAGTGAGAGCTGAAGTCTTTGCTGTCGTCCAGCATTCTGTTTTTGTTTACTTTGCACCCAGTTCAGTTTTAGTTTTGCTTTGCACAGCCATCCCTAAGCTTTAATGCCTTTTGTTTATTTTTTGTTGAAGCATTAGTTACCTTTTTTACCTGCACACTGCCTCCCGCTGTCGTCTGCATATTGTGATCACGACAAACCACGTTCCTGACACCTACGAGGCAATTAGCTACCTGCTGCCACCTACTGATATGAAATAGGATTACTCCATATATATATATGTATATATATATATATATATATATATATATATATATATATATATATATACTTTTTTTTTAACTAGGAATTTAGTTTTTATTTTAGCACTGCTTATTTGTATGTAAATGTATTTTTCATCAGTTTTGATAAATGCCTTCTTTTGCAGTATATTTGATTAGTACTTATTTTGTAATCAGCCTGACCAAAGCCTCCATAATAATCTTTGTGACCAACACATGCTATCATATCGTTTGGTGAATAAGTTGAGCCAATGATGTCGAAAAGGTTAAGAAGGGTCCCTTGAGCAAGGCATAACCCAGTGGTGTTGACACTGTTTGATTGTCCACTCACTCTGACATCTTGTATTGCCTGCCTGGAAGTGTATTGTCTGGTTGTGCCTGGTGTGCAGCACAATATACCGTATTTCGGGGCTATAGAGCTAACCGGTATTTACATACATTAGCATGCCTTAATTTTTTCCAATTGGTGCCTGTCACACGGTAGTAAAACGGCTGATCAGACAAAACAGAAGTCATCTTCATGGTCCTACTAGCTGCGGAAGCTAACTCTCCAATCAGCTAAATAAACTCAATAACTCCATGGTCACGTTATGGTGAATGTGTGTAACTGAAACAGCACAAAAAGTATGTCATTTATAACTTAATGTTAGTAAAAAAAAAAAACTTGTGTAAAGATGTTATCATATTTGCTAATGCTAACGACACTAGCTTGATTATATTACGATAGCGTGTAAAGCTTTGCATGAAAACATTCCTACGGACATCACTGTGGAGGGGGGCGTGGTCTGCGGGCCTGCCGCGGGGCGGGGTGTTTATGGACCTTCCTCGAAGACAGCAGCAGGTGAGTCGATTGCCCAGCTGGGAATTGTTATGAGCAGCAGCCGGCACGAGACATGTGGTTGGAGTGGGAGGAGAAGACACATGCCCGAGAGACTAATATAGGGAGCATACACGAGCAAAAGCAGGCTAATCTCGGCCATGTGTGCTTGCAATAAAATACTTTGTTCAAACCTGACCACTGGGCTCCCAGAAGATCTGTCGGCACCAGGAAACCCACCATTGAGAGGGACGTTCACAATCACACATTGGACGGTTTATTCCATCCATCCATCCATTTTCTACCGCTTATTCCCTTTCGGGGTAGCGGGGGGCGCTGGCGCCTATCTCAGCTACAATCGGGCGGAAGTCAGTGTACACCCTGGACAAGTCGCCACCTCATCGCAGGGCCAACACAGATAGACAGACAACATTCACACTCACATTCACACACTAGGGCCAATTCAGTGTTGCCAATAAACCTATCCCCAGGTGCATGTCTTTGGAAGTGGGAGGAAGCCGGAGTACCCGGAGGGAACCCACGCATTCACGGGGAGAACATGCAAACTCCACACAGAAAGATCCCGAGCCTGGATTTGAACCCAGGACTGCAGGAACTTTGTATTGTGAGGCAGACGCACTAACCCCTCTTCCACCGTGAAGCCATTGGACGGTTTAGTAAGTCTGAATTTATTCATATTGTACAACTTACAAACATTGATTGGAGTAATCAATTAAGAAGTATTTCGAGCAGAAACCCTATCGATGGTTATAATTCCGGTTCAAGGCACAAAACAGGAATTACATTTTCAACCCGCAGCATCTACAGGGAGTGCCATCCATCCATCCAGTTTCTACCGCTTATTCCCTTTTGGGGTTGCGGGGGGTGCTGGCGCCTATCTCAGCTACAATCGGGCGGAAGGCGGGCTACACCCTGGACAAGTCGCCACCTCATCGCAGGGCCAACACAGATAGACAGACAAAATTCACACACTAGGGCCAATTTAGTGTTGCCAATCAATCTATCCCCAGGTGCATGTCTTTGGAAGTGGGAGGAAGCCGGAGTACCCGGAGGGAACCCACGCATTCACGGGGAGAACATGCAAACTCCACGCAGAAAGATTCCCAGCCTTGGATTGAACCCAGGACTGCAGGACCTTCGTATTGTGAGGCAGACGCACTAACCCCTCTAACACCGTGAAGCCCCTACAGGGAGTTACCATGTCCAAAAGATGGCGCCATAGCACAAACAATAACACACCTTTTCAGTGTCTGTTGGTGTTATATAAAAACGTTTAAATGAAACATTATGGCCGTTAGTGAAGAAATATCCACTAATTAGCTGCACCGTGTTATAAGCCGCACGATTCAAAGCGTGGGGGATAAATAGTAATGCCTTATGGTCCGTAAGTAACGGTATAGACTGAATGTCCCCTTGAGGAATTACAGTATAATTCAAATAATAGATGAACCATTTAAAAATGCGTGATGAGAACTAAGGATGCTACAGAATAGGTAGAGCTGCAGAAGAAAAGGTAATGACTGTCATTCCTAAAATAATGGATTTAATTCGCTGCATTATCGCAATATGAGGTCATTTGTTTTCATTAAGAATTGAAAAGATCAGCTCCCATATACATTACACTATTCCACCACCACAATGGCGATGTTTGCATTAATTTAATACTCTTTTGCTGTTGCGGGGTCCTAACGATCCTTCCTGGACCAATTGGAAGGATGAATGTGTTTCCAGGAGCAATGGCTAAAGGTCCGCACCAATTTCAGCTCCGTGGAAACAAACGCTGAAGACAAACTATATTTATTCCAAATCTCTCTACGCCCTTTTGGCCTCCACATCAATATGCAAACGAAGGACGAAGGACTGCAAAAGTTGACGGAGTGCCCAATAAATATTCAATTTACAAATGCATGAAGGCATAATCAGCATTTAACTGTGCTGGGAGTGTGGGAATGCAGGGAAGGGGAGGAAAGGGAATTGTATTGAAGTGTATATATAAACGCCATCACACATATAAGTCTTTGTGATCCCCCAACTCACTATGCATTCGGCAGCCCACTCATATTGTACCGATCTGAAATGAAGGCAGCTGAGCCTGTGAAGTAAAGTAATTAAGCATTTTTCTTGTTAGTTTTCCACAGACCAGTAGTGAAAAGGAATGTTGACCGAGACTGACATATTGCACTGCAAGCATATTCCCTCTTCAAATACAATTTGATACTGGAAGACAAAAAGGCGCTGACATCGGCGGGTAAATATTCAATTTTTCCTTAAACTATATCAGGGGTCGGCAACCCAAAACGTTGAAAGAGCCATTCTGTAATAAAAATACAATTAAAAAAAAAATCTGTCTGGAGCCGCATGAAATTAAAAACGTTATTAAAAAGAAGATTTACAGTCGTGGTCAAAAGTGTACATATGTCACAACGTGATTTTCGCGGCTTACTGCGAGGCTTGTTAGAGGCACCGACCTCTATTTAATAATACAACTCTAACATTTGACAACCAAACAATTAAACAAGGCGACACGGTAAAGAATCTCGGTATTATCTTCGACCCAACTCTCTCCTTTGAGGCACACCTTAAAAGCGTTACTAAAACGGCCTTCTTTCATCTCCGTAATATCGCTAAAATTCGCTCCATTTTGTCCACTAAAGACGCTGAGATCATTATCCATGCGTTTGTTACGTCTCGCCTCGATTACTGTAACGTATTATTTTCGGGTCTCCCCATGTCTAGCATTAAAAGATTACAGTTGGTACAAAATGCGGCTGCTCGACTTTTGACAAGAACAAGAAAGTTTGATCACATCACGCCTGTACTGGCTCACCTGCACTGGCTTCCTGTGCACTTAAGATGTGACTTTAAGGTTTTACTACTTACGTATAAAATACTACACGGTCTAGCTCCATCCTATCTTGCCGATTGTATTGTACCATATGTCCCGGCAAGAAATCTGCGTTCAAAGGACTCCGGCTTATTAGTGATTGCCAAAGCCCAAAAAAAGTCTGCGGGCTATGGAGCGTTTTCATTTCGGGCTCCAGTACTCTGGAATGCCCTCCCGGTAACAGTTTGAGATGCCACCACAGTAGAAACATTTAAGTCTCACCTTAAAACTCATTTGTACACTCTAGCCTTTAAATAGACTCCCTTTTTAGACCAGTTGATCTGCCGTTTCTTTTCTTTTTCTCCTATGTCCCACTCTCCCTTGTGGAGGGGGTCCGGTCCGATCCGGTGACCATGTACTGCTTGCCTGTGTATCGGCTGGGGACATCTCTGAGCTGCTGATCCGCCTCCGCTTGGGATGGTTTCCTGCTGGCTCAGCTGTGAACGGTACTCTTGCTGCTGTGTTGGTGTGTTGGATCCGCTTTGGACTGGACTCTCGCGACTGTGTTGGATCCATTATGGATTGAACTTTCACAGTATCATGTTAGACCCGCTCGACATCCATTGCTTTCCTCCTCTCCAAGGTTCTCATAGTCATCATTGTCACCGACGTCCCACTGGGTCATTATTGTCACCGATGTCCCACTGGGTGTGAGTTTTCCTTGCCCTTATGTGGGCCTACCGAGGATGTCGTAGTGGTTTGTGCAGCCCTTTGAGACACTAGTGATTTAGGGCTATATAAGCAAACATTGATTGATTGATTGATTGTTCTCCTGGGATGCAAAAAGACTAATCCGGACAAGGTTTGTAGGTAGTAACATATTTGATAATCTTCACTCAAAAAAAGTACAAAAATAGAAAACAAGGCTCATCGCACTTGGAGTGAGTAAATAATTAGCATAGAAATGTTGGGGATTTAACCCGGGGCCTTATCCTGTTCGTGACGCCAATTGTATGTAGTAGAAAAGTCGGGGATTTAATCCATGCCTTAACCTGTTCATGACGCCAATTTTATGTGGTAGAAATGCCGAATCTTAAACAGGAACAATAGAGAGTTTGTTACAACAGTTTCAATTACTCACAATCAGATAGTACAAAGTTGGATTGAATTTACCATGAATTGATTAACGTGGACCCCGACTTAAACAAGTTGAAAAACTTATTCGGGTGTTACCATTTAGTGGTCAATTGTACGGAATATGTACTGTACTGTGCAATCTACTAATACAAGTATCAATCAATTAATTAATCAAATCGATATGAATTACAGACAGTGTCTCATGAGACGAAATATGGGGTACCCTCCTGGAAGGAATTAGAAAGAGCGCACACCAGGCTTGGTCTTCCCTTCTTATTTATACGCTCCATGATAGCCTGATTTGTAACATAACCACTTATGTAACTGTCCAATGTTCAGGGTGACTTGACCTCTTATGTCGTGTCACCCCACCAACTTGGTCAGGGTGACTTTACATCTTAAGTCATGTTTCTCCCAATGCATTCAGTTTAGAGGTGACTGTTTTCATCGCATAAGTCCACAGTATTATGGACATCTGTGTTGCTGAATCTTTTGCAATGTGTTCTATGAATAATGGAGACGTCAAAGAAGAAAGCTGTAGGTGGGAAGCGGTGTATCAGGGCCGGCTTTAGCAACACAAACACAGCCGGTGTTTCATTGTTTACATTTTCGAAAGATGGCAGTGAAGCTTTACTATGGAACAGAGCGGTCAAGCGAACATAGGTGAAAATCCAATCTGCACTTTGTTAGAATATATAATAAATTGGACCAAGCTATATTTCTAACAGACAAATCATTATTTCTTCTAGATTTTACAGAACAAAAATTTTGAAAGAAATTCAAAAGACTTTGAAATAAGATTTAAATTTCTAGATTTGCCAGAATATTTTTATTTTATTTTAATCATGATAGTTTGAAGAAATATTTCACAAATATTCTTCGTCGAAAAAACAGAAACTAAAATGAAGAATATCATTCTTTACAATAAAAAAATAAATTTACTTGAGCATTGATTGAAATTGTCAGGAAAGAAGAGGAAGGAATTTAAAAGGTAAAAAGTTATATGTGTTTGAAAATCCTAAAATCCTTTTTAAGGTTGTATTTTTTTCTCTAAAATTGTTTTTCTGAAAGTTATAAGAAGCAAAGTAAAAAAATAAATTAATTTATTTAAACAAGTAAAGAGCAAGTCTTTAAAATATTTTCTTGAATTTTTTAATTCTATTTGAGTTTTGTCTCTCTTAGAATTAAAAATGTCGAGCAAAGCGAGACCAGCTTGCTAGTAAATAAATACAATTTAAAAAATAGAGGCAGCTCACTGGTAAGTGCTGCTATTTGAGCTATTTTTAAAACAGGCCAGCGGGCCACGCTATTGTTGGTGACCCCTGCTCTATACATTACAGTCTTTTTCAAAATATCGCTTTTGGGTTTAAGACGTGTGAGAGCACCTCTTAGGGCTAGCCTGGTACAATAGTTGTGACTGTCACTGGCAAACAGCAGCTGAGAATACAGATACAAAGGTTTATGGTATGTATAGATGTTTTTTTTAAAATAGATTCAAACTACACGCTAGTCTTTCACCAACTTTCATCCATAACAATTCATGATGCATGATCTCAATGCCGGACCTAAATGAACAATGGAGAGCTAGTCTGGCAGCTCTGCTTTAGGTAAACTAGATCTTATTTAGATCTTGTTTTTGAGTAAGCAGTGATGTTAGGCAGAATGTGACAAAATAGTCTGTCGACGTAACTTTGCAGTTCTAATGTTCACTGAGTGCTTCTTGCCAAACAGCGAAGAAGAAAAAAAGGTGAGACTCAAATGGAGCAGTTACAGTACCAATCCCTGAACAGTGACACTTTATGCAAGTTTGACTTTTTAATTGCTTGTTTACACGCATTTGGGTCTCGGGAGTGCTTGCTCAACCGTCAAGTGTGCATATACTCAGCCATGTTGTTTTATTTCATGATGCAAACATCCCAGCTTGTGTCTTCTCACCCACTCCATGTCTGATTATTTCACCAACCGGGGTGAATATATTGTCAGACTGGCAATAAGATAAAAACAAATAAACATGTATCTATAAAAGATGAACTGACTGCAAATACTTGAATATTGTGTTTCTTTGCGTGTTCTGTTTATTTGTGTGAAAGTTCCTTGCTGTCGTCGAGCGGGTTGCATGGACCGCTCAGGAAGGACATTGCTTTGAGCAGGTTTGACTCTTTTATTTTTCCAAATAAAGCTTGTCTGCGGCCGGGTCACTTTTCAGCTCCTTCTCTCCTGCTCGCTCCTGGCTCGCTTTCAGCCGGCCGCTTCGTAGCTGTCTTTGGCTCGCTTTGTGTCGCTCTCGGTCCTCAAGTGTGCATATACGCAGCCACGTTGTTTTACTTCGTGATGCAAACATCCCAGCTTGTGTCTTCTCACCCACTCCATGTCTGATTATCTCACCAACTGGGGTGAATATATTATCAGACTGGCAATAGGGTGAAAACAAATAAACATGAATCTATAAAAGATGAGGTGACTGCAAATACTTGAATATTGTGTTTCTTTGCGTGTTCTGTTTAGTTGTGTGAAAGTTCCTTGCTGTCGTCGTGCGGGTTGCATGGACCGCTCAGGAAGGACATTGCTTTGAGCAGGTTTGACTCTTTTATTTTTTCAAATAAAGCTTGTCTGCGGTCGGGTCACTTTTCAGCTCCTTCTCTCCTGCTCGCTCCTGGCTCGCTTTCAGCCGGCCGCTTCGTAGCTGTCTTTGGCTCGCTCTCTGTCGCTCTCGGTCCTCAAGTGTGCATATACGCAGCCACGTTGTTTTACTTCGTGATGCAAACATCCCAGCTTGTGTCTTCTCACCCACTCCATGTCTGATTATCTCACCAACTGGGGTGAATATATTGTCAGACTGGCAATAAGATAAAAACAAACAAACATGAATCTATAAAAGATGAAGTGACTGCAAATACTTAAATATTGTGTTTCTTTGCGTGTTCTGTTTATTTGTGTGAAAGTTCCTTGCTGTCGTCGTGCGGGTTCCATGGACCTCTCAGGAAGGACATTGCTTTGAGCAGGTTTGACTCTTTTATTTTTTCAAATAAAGCTTGTCTGCGGTCGGGTCGCTTTTCAGCTCCTTCTCTCCTGCTCGCTCCTGGCTCGCTTTCAGCCGGCCGTGTCGTCGCTGTCTTCGGCTCGCTCTCTGTCGCTCTCGGTCCTCAAGTGTGCATGTACGCAGCCACGTTGTTTTACCTCATGATGCAAACATCCCAGCTTGTGTCTTCTCACCCAGTCCATGTCTGATTATCTCACCAACCTGGGTGAATATATTTTCAGACTGGCAATAAGATAAAAACAAATAAACGTGTATCTATAAAAGATGAAGTGACTGCAAATACTTAAATATTGTGTTTATTTGCGTGTTCTGTTTAGTTGTGTGAAAGTTCCTTGCTGTCGTCGAGCGGGTTGCATGGACCGCTCAGGAAGGACATTGCTTTGAGCAGGTTTGACTCTTTTATTTTTTCAAATAAAGCTTGTCTGCGGTCGGGTCGCTTTTCAGCTCCTTCTCTCCTGCTCGCTCATGGCTCGCTTTCAGCCGGCCGCGTCGTAGCAGTCTTCGGCTCGCTCTCTGTCGCTCTCGGTCCTCAAGTGTGCATATACACAGCCACGTTGTTTTACTTCATGATGCAAACATCCCAGCTTGTGTCTTCTCACTTCTCCATGCCTGACTATCTCACCAACCGGGGTGAATATATTATCAGACTGGCAATAAGATAAAAACAAATAAACATGTATCTATTAAAGATGAAGTGACTGCAAATACTTAAATATTGTGTTTCTTTGCGTGTTCTGTTTAGTTGTGTGACAGTTCCTTGCTGTCGTTGAGCGGGTTGCATGGACCTCTCAGGAAGGACATTGCTTTGAGCAGGTTTGACTCTTTTATTTTTTCAAATAAAGCTTGTCTGCGGTCGGGTCGCTTTTCAGGACCTTCTCTCCTGCTCGCTCCTCGCTCGCTTTCAGCCGGCCGTGTCGTCGCTGTCTTCGGCTCGCTCTCTGTCGCTCTCGGTACTCATGCGCCGCATCTGCTGCGGACTCTCCTCCTCCTTCCGCGATCTCTCCTCCTTCTCCCCTTTTATACATCATGAGGAGATAAGTTAATTGTGTCCCGGTGTGCAAGCCACGCCCCTGATCTCGCTCATAGCGTCGCTCCCAGCACGTCCCGCCTCTCCGCTCAGCCGCATTCTCCGCCTCCTCGCCGCCATCTTGGGCCGGGCCTCAACGTGCCCCGCCCCGCTGCTCGTTCGCCGACTGCGCCTCCCCACAAGTTGATTTAACTTGACCAGAATTAACTAACTGCATTACTTTCCACTATATCTAACATATTGTGAACTTTAACACTCATAGTTTGTTGTGCCTATGTCTTTAAACTTTGATTGATTGATTGATTGATACTTTTATTAGTAGATTGCACAGTTCAGTACATATTCCGTACAATTGACCACTAAATGGTAACACCCGAATAAGTTTTTCAACTTGTTTTAGTCGGGGTCCATGTTAATCAATTCATGGTAAACATGGTAAACAACTGATGAGCTCTCTTTCATAGAAGGGACAAGCGGGTAGAAAATGGATGGATGGCTGGAATAAATGATGAAAACAGTGTAACGATACATTTTATTCACCATGTAATGCTGCTGTTTCAAAGTGTATTTTCTACATTTAGTTTATCTGCAGTTAACAGTGTATGACAGAACACGTGGCTTGGCGTTGTCTGGCTGAAATAAGCAGGGGCGTCCATGATAATGTTGCTCGGATGGCAACAATTGTTGCTCCAAAACCTAAATGTACCTTTCAGCATTAATGGCGCCTTCACAGATGTCTAAAGCAGACATTCAACTACCATATTTCCCGGACTATGTGAGGTAGACAAAATTAGTGTTCCATAGATTAGCCGCATCGGCCTATACACTGCATATATACTTGTATATATATATATATATATATATATATATATATATGTATATATATATATATACTGCATGTATATGTATATATGTATGTTGTGAAATTAGTTATTTACATACCTTAATTGTTTTCAAATGGTGTTTGTAACACAGCAGTAAAACGGCTTATCAAACAAAACAGAAGTCATTGTCATAGACCCACGAGCTGCGGAAGCTAGCTCGCCAATCAGCTAAACTGACTCAATAACTCCACGGTGACATCTTGGTTGTTAAAACAGAAAGTAAGCAGTTATCAACAGAAAATGAACAAGTACAAACCCCAAGACCAGTGAAGTTGGGACGTTGTGTAATTCATAAATAAAAACAGAATACAATGAATTACAAATCCTTTTCAAGTCATATTTAATTGAATAGACTGCAAAGATAAGATATTTAATGATCAAACTGAGAAAGTGCGTCAGTCCATCTCCGGCGGCTTTTCTGGGTGTTTCTACCGCTTTTCCCCCTCATAATTTTGACAAAATAACGGAATGAGAAATGACACAATATGTTACTGCATAAGTCGGCAGCCAAATTATGAGCCTTTGTTTTCTTACTTACTACTAAAACAGTTGTCCCGTTTGTTCACTTTCTTATTTAATGCTAATATGATTTATTGACTGCAATCAGAAACAAATGTTTAATGTATCATAAAATTTTGGGTTAAAATAAAGCCAATATTGACATTGTGTTAGTCATCCCCTTTATTTTGAAAAGTATCAACCATTTTGGGACTAATACCAAAATATTGGTATCGGGACAACCCTAGTGCGGCTATATATAAAGTTAAAGTATCCATTATAGTCGCAAACACACTAAGTGTGGCAAAAATATTGTCTGCATTTGACCTATCACTCTTGATCACCCCCTGGGAGGTGAGGGGAGCAGTGAGCAGCAACGATGGCTGCGCCCGGGGATAATTTTTGGTGATTCAACCCCCAATTCCAACCCTTGATGCTGAGTGCCAAGCAGGGAGGTAATGGGTCCCATTTTTTATAATCTTTGGTATGACTGGGTTGGGGTTTGAACTCACGACCCACTGATCTCAGGGCGGATGCACTCAATAACCCGGAAAATACAGTATTTTATCTGGGAAAAAATAGATTTTTTTTATGTACAATTCCTGTGACCCGGCATCTCTGACTCCCTCTGAGGTGACCCAAACATCTTGTTGATAATGTCAATGGGATCATGTTTTGTTTTGGTCAGGTTCGGGTTTTTTTTGGGACAATCAGGTCCTATTTTTGCACTTCCTGGTTTGTTTTGTCACCATAGCAACTCATTAGTTTTCACCTGTCCTCATGTCTCACACCTGTTTTCACCAATCACCACAGTATTATTTAAGCCTGTCTGTTTCTGTTGTTCATTCTGGCAACATCACCCTCGATCACCTGCTACGCACCTTGTAAACCCATGCCGATGATCCATGTCCCGTTCTCGTTCTGTTCCAAAGTAAGCTTTGTGCTAGTCTTTTATTTCATAGCCAAGTGTTTGTACCTCCTTGTGAGCGCCTTTTGTTTATTCCTTTTTTTGTAGTTAGTGTTAGAAAATAAAAGATGTCTTTACCTTCATGCCATCTCCGGTCCAAGTTCACTTGCATCTCGGGAAAACAACCACCTCATAGTCCAAGTATGGACGGATAAAGCTGCCATCATCGCATCAATAGGCTTGCAGATCCTAAGGTACTAATGCACAAGCCATACTGTATCTCATCAGCAGCGTATTTTAAACATTTAATTAGAGATGTCCGATAACGGCTTTTTTTGCCGATATCCGATATTCCGATGTTGTCCAACTCTTAATCACCGATACCGATATCAACCCATACCGATATATACAGTCGTGGAATTAACACATTTTTATGCCTAATTTTGTTGGGATGACAATGTAACAAGATTTTCCAAAACTTTAGGGTAAAGGGTAGCGGGGGGTGTATATTGTAGCGTTCTGGATGAGTCAGTGCTGCAAGGGGTTCTGGGTATTTGTTCTGTTGTGTTTATGTTGTGTTACAGTGCGGATGTTCTCCTGAAATGTGTTTGTCATTCTTGTTTGGTGTGGGTTCATAGTGTGGCACATATTTGTAACAGTGTTAAAGTTGTTTATACGTGTAACCGGTGGTCTTTTCCTCTACGTTGTGTGTTGTTTATGTAAGACGACCGACACCATGGGTTTCTCCACTGCACTTTACTGATAACACAGAATACAATTATCATCAAATACTTTGTGCCATCGTCGAGCCCCCCTCCCGTTATCGTAGACAAAAAAAGGGCAGCGTAGTTACATACAAAGTAAAATAAAAACATACCTGATAATACAGAATACAATTGTCATCAAATACTTTGTGCCATCGTCGAGCCCCTAAACAAATATGATAATGAACAAGAAATGAATTAAAGTTCTTGACAAGACAAAATATTTTCTGTCGTCGACAAAAAGGGAAGTTGGAGGGCGTGTCCAACGCATATAAAAAGACAGGTGTCACAGTAATTATTGCAGTAGGAGGGACAACAAGACAATGGTTCCACATTGACAAAACATCAAACAGTATTCAGGTATTTACATGTAACTTACTTATTTTGTGTAATTATAACAATAGGGAAACAATAGAAAATACATTATTTACAAGACGTTATTGACCCTGTTACATACGGCCACCCTCAGAGTGACCTGTATGGCTTGTATGCCTTGCATTCACTTGTGTGTGTGAAAAGCCGTGGGTATGACGTGATTGGACCGGCACGCAAAGGCAGTACCTTTAAGGTTTATTGGCGCTCTGTACCTCTCCCTACGTCCGTGTACCACTCCGTACAGCGGATACCGATAATTTCCATTATTACATTTTAAAGCATTTATCGGCCGATAATATCGATGGACAGAATTTCTAAGCGCAGTCAAGGCGTTGAGGGGTTCCGGTTTGGTGACCGCAGAATTAGGTCTCTGCTTTTTGCAGATGCTGTGGTCCTGATGGCTTCATCTGACCGGGATCTTCAGCTCTCACTGGATCGGTTTGCAGCAGAGTGTGAAGCGACCGGAATGAGAATCAGCACCTCCAAGTCCGAGTCCATGGTTCTCGCCCGGAAAAGGGTGGAGTGCCATCTCCGGGTTGGGGAGGAGACCCTGCCCCAAGTGGAGGAGTTCAAGTACCTAGGAGTCTTGTTCACGAGTGAGGGAAGAGTGGATCGTGAGATCGACAGGCGGATCGGTGCGGCGTCTTCAGTAATGCGGACGTTGTACCGATCCGTTGTGGTGAAGAAGGAGCTGAGCCGGAAGGCAAAGCTCTCAATTTACCGGTCGATCTACATTCCCACCCTCACCTATGGTCATGAGCTTTGGGTCATGACCGAAAGGATAAGATCACGGGTACAAGCGGCCGAAATGAGTTTCCTCCACCGGGTGGCGGGGCTCTCCCTTAGAGATAGGGTGAGAAGCTCTGCCATCCGGGAGAACCTCAAAGTAAAGCCGCTGCTCCTCCACATCGAGAGGAGCCAGATGAGGTGGTTCGGGCATCTGGTCAGGATGCCCCCCAAACGCCTCCCTAGGGAGGTGTTTAGGGCACGTCCAATCGGTAGGAGGCCACGGGGAAGACCCAGGACACGTTGGGAAGACTATGTCTCCCGGCTGGCCTGGGAACGCCTCGGGATCCCCCGGAAAGAGCTGGAAGAAGTGGCTGGGGAAAGGGAAGTCTGTGTTTCCCTGCTTAGGCTGTTGCCCCCGCGACCCGACCTCGGATAAGCGGAAGAAGATGGATGGATGGATGAATATCGGCAGCCCGATATTATCGGACATCTCCACTTTGAATGCAACGTGCAAAAAGGTACTCAACAGCGTCCGCGGGAATATCCCCACCATGTCCTGAAAAGACTTGTAATGAGACTGTTTTCTGAAGTAGAATCTCCCTATTGATCCGAACGCATAGAAGATGGCCGAGCTCCGTGATGAGCATTGGTGATGACAGGGTTTCCTATACATCTTCTTGATGCATTGAGCCACAAAAAGGTGAAAGACCAAGAGGCTAGAACTCAAATAAAATCCGACAACAGAGCCTGCAGATGCTGTACGTCAGTGCATACGGCAACTGCCACCACATAGGTCTGACCCGGGTAAATTAAGCTTTTTGCTGTGTTTGTTCAGGTACTCCGGCTTCCTTCCACCTCCAAAAACATGCACCTGGGCATAGGTTGATTAAACACTAAATTGGCCCCAGTGTGTGAATGTGAGTGTGAATGTTGTCTGTCTATCTTTGTTGGCCCTGTGATGAGGTGGCGACTTGTCCAGGATGTACCCCGCCTTCCGCCCGAATGCAGCTGAGATAGGCTCCAGCACCCCCGTGACCCCAAAAGGGACAAGCGGTAGGAAAGGAAGGCAAGGAAAAACTAACAACCCAGTGAGATTTTTTGTGTAACAGTCTTGAAGGGGTACTCAATATATAGTAGTATGTAGTATATATTATATATGTATACTACATATATATAGTATATGTAAATGTAAGACAGAAGTTTATGTAAATACACGGATATTACATTCATTGGAAGTTTGCTAATTTAAGGTCAATTTGAAGATATTTTTTTCCTATTACCGTATTTTCTCAGCCTCAGGGAGTACTGGTATTTAAGCCACACCTATGTAATTTTAGAAAAAAACATTTATTTTTACACATATTAGACCACAAGCCGCGGACACATTCTGGTGCAAATGATTTTGCAAATGTTTGTTTACATACCTTAATTGTTTCCAAACAGTGTTTGTAAAAATGGCTGATCAAACAAAACAAAACTCATCGTTATGGACCCAAAAGAAATGGAAGCTAGCTCTCCAATCGGACTCAATAACGCCACGCCGATGTTTTGGATGAATTTACGAAATATTGCTTTTACGACTATGACTTGATCGCAAGTATAATAATGCATGAAAATACACATCGCACACGGGATATCTTCAATAAATCAATCAATCAATCAATGTTTATTTATACAGCCCTAAATCCCAAGTGTCTCAAAGGGCTGCACAAGCCACAACGATATCCTCGGTTCAGATCCCAGATAAGGGCAAGGAAATACTCACAACCCAGTGTGGATGTCAATGTGACTGACTATGAGACACCTTGTAAGTATTCATACTTACTAAGTTGTTATGGTTTAAACAGGGGAGATGACGGCAGACTGACAGCAGGTAGCAGTGATGTCCAAAGATTTATTTTACATTTTACATATTTTACTGTAAACTCACTACACCGGTATGTTTTAGCGCTTTCATGGCCAGTTTAAGAACTTTACACTACTTTGTATTAGAAATGGCAACAGCGGAGGATGAACGTCCCATAAGAAAAAGATAGAGAAAAATAAGAAGCTTATCAACTACGGTGTCGACATGGACTACAAAGGCGGACGAGCGCAATTTTTCAGGATTTATGCAGATCCCAAATACAGATCAGCAGGTGCCAGAAGGTGAGAAAAGTTGCTTTTGCATAATATTGCGAAAGAAAAGTGAAGTGAAGTGAATTATATTTATATAGCGCTTTTCTCTAGTGACTCAAAGCGCTTTACATAGTGAAACCCAATATCTAAGTTACATTTTTAAACCAGTGTGGGTGGCACTGGGAGCAGGTGGGTAAAGTGTCTTGCCCAAGGACACAACGGCAGTGACTAGGATGACGGAAGCGGGAATTGAACCTGCAACCCTCAAGTTGCTGATACGGCCGCTCTACCAACAGAGCTATACCGCCCCATCAGATAATATGTCTTTCCTTACACACACACCATAATAATACTTGTATGTTGAAGTATATATATATATATATATATATATATATATATATATATATATATATATATATATACATATATATATATATATATATATATATAATAAAACAATAGAAAATAAACTAAGGAAATAAAGTGTGAACTAGATCCCAAAGGGAATGGGTGACAGACTATGTGAAGTATCTAGCTGAAGTTTGTGTTACCAAATGTTGTGAAGAGACGAAAGAACACGGAAGTCCATGGGGCAGGCAGAGGACCCAGGGCGAACGAGAGGCTTCGAGAAGAACGTGTCCAAGCGTGAAGCAAGGGGAACAACAGGGGTTCACAGGAGAAGACGTGGAGCAACAGGTACAGAAGACTATACTCCAGCGAGAGATGGCAGTTTGTCCAGGCTTAAGAAGGCAGAGGGCTCATCAAGGACAGGTGTGTTGATTGCTGGAAAATGATTGCACCTGGTGGCTGCTGCAGGGCGGAGACAGTCCTTGGATATACGTGGGCGTGTCCGAGGAGCGCACAGACGGATGAGCGGCGTTGGCAGGAGTCCGAGCCGTAACATAAGTCTTAGTAAGTATGAATTGTTTTAGTGGTATTGCAAAACTTATATATGTACGAAGAATCCCTTCGAGCAGGAACGCTATGGACAACTAATAGACAAAACACGACTTAACTTTACATTTTCAACCAGCAGTTCCTTCGAACTCGTCCAAAATATGGCGCCATAGCAAAAACAATAACACACCAGTTCAGTGTCTCCGTCGGTCTTATATTAACTAATTGTTGAATACAAAACATTACGGTGTCAGTGAAAAAAAAAAAAAAATCCATCGATTCGCTGCAGTTTTAGAGGCCGCAGGGTTCAAAGCGTGGTGTAAAATAGAAAAATACGGCAGGTACAGTCCATGTCAGTGTCGTCAAACAAGGCGAGATATTGCACTGATAACCCGACTCTCAGCTTCTCTTGGGTACATCAATGTCATTCAGGAAGGATTTTCCAACACATCTATTCATCTAAGATCTCCCCCTTTGTCTCTCGTGCGGCTTTGCGACACTTTCATGCGCAGGTGTGCCCATTGATCCTCCATGGCAGGTGGACTCGGAGCTGCATGGCCAGACACTGAGCTGCAGACAGGTCGAAATTGATTCCCGGGAGCTGTGACCGATGTAAGGTCAATGCTCGCAGTTTGTCTCCAAATAATTGTGAGTGAAAAATGGTCTCTTGCAGAGGTGCGTGTATTTTTCTGGGTTTTAAATAGATTGAAGATTAAGGAGATGCAGAAAACACACAGTTGAGGGAAAAAAAAAAGCAAAAAGGTGTGATCCAAGAAACAGATTCACAGTTTCTCCACCATCACACCAAATTAAATCAGACAGGTGTCATGACAGGATGACGTTGTTTTTTTAGTCTGTTGCATGTCTGCTTCCAACGCTGTCAACATCTTGTCAGGGACGATCCGAGAATTTTTTGGACCTTTCTGTGTTATTGGTGAAATACAGAGAAAAATACGGCGCTTTAATTAGAATGAATATCACACAAATGATTTGATGTTGTATATTATGACAAGAAGAGGAAAGTTTGATCATATTATGCTGTGACAGTCTCTTGCTGTCCTGCGGGTTCTCAGGACCACCAAGGAAGGACATTGTCAGGCAGGTTAGACTTTCTGTTATTTTTCAATAATAAAAGTCTCTACGGGTTGCTTTTCAGCCTTGCCGTGTCCTGCTTCCACTGCCGCTCCACCTTTTCAGTCGCGTGCCTCTTCATCTTCCTGTGGCCCTCTCGCTCTCATTCAGCATTCGCTTGCTTCTGGCTCCTTCTCTCTCCGTCTCTTCCCCCGGTGTTTACGGCCGCTGCGCTGTTATATAGTGCGAGAGGATATCTAAATTGTGCCCAGCTGGGCGGCCCACGCACCTGATAATATTTGCGGGGTTGATTCCGGCGCGCCCCGCCTCGCTGCTTGCTCGCAGTCCACGCCTCCTCACCGCCAGCTTGGGTTGGGCTACGGCGTGCCCTGCCTCGCTGTCGGACTGCCGGCCACGCCTCCTCGCCGCCATCTTGGGCTGGGCTATGGTGTGTCCTGCCTCGCTGTCGGGCTGCCAGCTCCGCCTCTCCACATATGCCTGTACTGGCTCACCTGCATTGGCTTCCTGTGCATTTAAGGTTTTACTACATACGTATAAAATACTACACGGTCTAGCTCCGTCCTATGTTGCCGATTGTATTGTACCATATGTCCCGGCAAGAAATCTGTGTTCAAAGAACTTCGGCTTATTAGTGATTCCCAGAGCCCCCCCAAAAAAGTCTGCGGGTTATAGAGGGTTTTCTATTGGGGCTCCAGTACTCCGGAATGCCCTCCCGGTAACAGTTAGAGATGCTACCTCAGTAGAAGCATTTAAGTCTCATCTTAAAACTCATTTGTATACTCTAGCCTTTAAATAGACTCCCTTTTTAGACCAGTTGATCTGCCGTTTCTTTTCTTTTCTCCTCTTCCCCCCTCTCCCTTGTGAAAAGTGTGTGTGGGGGGGGGGCACAGGTTCGATGGCCATGGATGAAGTGCTGGTTGTCCAGAGTCGGGACAACGGGGTGGACCGCTCGCCTGTGCATCGGTTTACGACATCTCTGCGCTGCTGACCCGTCTTCGTTCGGGATGGTCTCCTGCTGGCCCCACCATGGACTGGACTCTCACTATCATGTTAGATCCACTATGGAATTGACTTTCAGAATGTTATGCTGTACCCACATCTGTGGTCCTCTCCAAGGTTTCTCATAGTCTTTCACATTGACATCCCACTGGGTTGTGAGTTTTTCCTTGCCCTTATGTGGGATCTGAACCGAGCATGTCGTTGTGGCTTGTGCAGCCCTTTGAGACACTTGTGATTTAGGGCTATATAAATAAACATTGATTGATTGATTGATTGATTGATTGATAGGAAAACATTTACAGTATATGCCTAAATAGGGGGTCTAGTAGCATGAACAAAATAACATATTTAAAATGAAATTTCATGTGACTCTAATAGTAATTACTATGAAAGCACGATTTTGAGAGAAAGGAAGAGGATTCATAGGGCTCCCTACCTGACACATGAAACGTGGCGGATTGGGGAGGTTCACTATCCACTTTAGCCGCCAGATGGCAGTAGAGTGTTTTGTGAACGTCTCCTTGCTGTGGGGGTTCTCCTGGTGCTAACAAATCTTTAGGGGGCCCGGTAGAGAGGTTTGAGCAAGTCTTTTTAGTCTTATATACACAAGTAAGGATTGCTTGCACCCCTCTCTCTCTCTCTCTCTCTCTCTCTCTCTCTCTCTCTCTCTCTCTCTCTCCCTCTCTCTCTATGCGTGTCATTCGCTCCCAGTCGCCGCTGCTGTCCTGATCCCGGCTGGGGCAGATAACCATCCCCAGCTGGGGCAATCCACTCACCTGCCGCTGGCTTCGAAGCTGGGCCAGGCACACCCCATCCCTGCAAAAGGCGCGCTGACCACGCCCTGCCCCACATGTTGATTATCTTGAAATGTGTTTCGTGGCAATTCCAACTTTGGCTACAGTGTGAGTTGTTGTAAAGAATGGCGTTTTCCGTCGTTTTCAGCAGGCTGCATTGAAAAATGATCAACCCCGCCTCTTCTACTTACCCGAGATCCTTCCAGAAATGGGCCCAAATAAATCCTTTCCCTACTGTAATTGTGACTTTTCTCTCCAAAATTGCGATAGTGATTAGATGTTTGCGATTTTTATATTTTTTACCTAAAAATACATAAAATTGCCCCAAAAAATAAATTGCAGTGGTGTAGCGTGCAAGGACGGGAGTGGAAGAAGTGTCCAAAGATGGAGTTAACTGTTTTAAGGACATTCAGATTTTACTTAAATCAATAACGGAGTAGCATCTCTTCATCCGGAAACAACAACAACAAATGTGTCCTGTGAAAAAAACGTGTAACCGGAACTCTCTAATAATTAATGTTCCTTGGGTGAATAATGTAAACTCACAACACCGGTATGTTTTAGCGCTTTCATGGCCAGTTTACTGAGAGATATAAGTAAGAACTTTACACTACTTTATATTAGAAATCGCAACAGCGGAGGATAAATGTCCCATAACAAGAAGATGGAGAAAAATAAGAAGCTTATCAACTACGTGTCGCAAGGGACTACAAAGGCGGATGCGCGCAATTTTTCAGGATTTATGCAGATCCCAAATACAGATCAGCAGGTGCCAGAAGGTGAGAAAAGTTGCTTTTTCATAATATTGCGAAACAAAATGTCAGATAATATGTTTTACCGTATACACACACCATAATAATACTCGTATGTTGAAGCACATCAAGCAGTGCGGCTTTGTAGCTTACCAAATTTGTACTAAAACATTTTGATAGATTAATGAGTTCCATGTGTAATGTTGTATATTTTCAAAGGAACATTGTAGATGTTGCCCTCTAGTGGGTTTTTCGGACCACCACACACTGCTAGGAGAGCCAGGAATTTCAGGGTATAACACTGTTTTATTTTCATTCCATCGCAAGGCGCTTGCTTTTCAGCAAAGTGTCCACTTCCATCCTCCCGGCTGCTGCTACTAAAGGGCGACAGGTGATCCCTGATGTGGGGGATGAACGGCGGATGTTGTCGTGGCTTGTACAGCCCTTTGAGACACTTGTGATTTAGGGCTATATAAGTAAACATTGATTGATTGATTGATTAGATAATAAGGCCCACCTGGGCCATCTACGCACTTATCGCTGTCTTCGAAGCCGGTCCTGGCACACCCCATTCCGCGGCAGGCCCGCAGGCCACGCCCACCACCACGAACATATTAAATGTTGGTGTTGCTTACTTGAGTCATATTGTCATCATATTGCAGTCTACATGTATCTCTTATGTTTGACTGCCATCTACTGGTCATACTTATCATTACACCATGTACCAAATAAAATTGCTTCGAGGTCGGTAAGCAAGACTGAGTTTACACCAAAATAAATACATAGATGATACAGCAGAGGATTGGGAGAATGTCATGTGGTCAGATGAAACCAAAACAGAACTTGTTGGTATAAACTCAACTCGTCGTGTTTGGAGGAAGAAGAATACTGAGTTGCATCCCAAGAACACCATACCTACTGTGAAGCATGGGGGTGGAAACATCATGCTTTGGGGCTGTTTTTCTGCTAAGCGGACAGGACGATATATCCGTGTTAAGGAAAGAATGAATGGGGCCATGTATCGTGAGATTTTGAGCCAAAACCTCCTTCCATCAGTGAGAGCTTTGAATGGTTGACCAAATACTTATTTTCCACCATAATTTACAAATAAATTCTTTAAAATTCCTACAATGTGAATTCCTGGATTTTTTTTTCAGATTCTGTCTCTCACAGTTGAAGTGTACCTATGATGAAAATTACAGACCTCTGTCATCATTTTAAGTGGGAGAACTTGCACAATCGGTGGCTGACTAAATTCTTTTTTGCCCCACTGTACGTAATTGATTGTATCATTTTGTGAGACATTTGACCAAGATTTGTTAGGTTTTGACGGTTCAAATTTGGCATAAATGTGGATTTTTTTTTGTTTTGTTTCCAATGTTTGTGTCTTATTTGCCTGTGTGGACAGTTTTGACACCGCGAGCCGAGTTTTGCAAAACGTGTTCAAGCAAGGGGCAAAAAACTGTAATAAACTGTCCAGTGAGGAGCTTTTAAATTCAGATTATGTAGGAAGGTTCTCGGAAAAGTCTCTATCTCTAAGTAAAAGCATAAAATATAGCTTCCGTTTACCTGTGACCCTAACGAGGACAAGCTGGAAAGTAAATGAACGGATACTTGTCAGACCTTACAGTACTTTTGTAGCCGATACATTATACTTAATATCATATCAGCCTCTAATTCAACATCATCAAAGATGCTTTGCTTGTAATTTATGGTAGGACGACAGCATCATTCAAATCCTACAGCTAACATATAGACACTGAAAAGGTCATTAGGATAAAAGCAGTGGCGATCGCTGCAAGACTGCAAGGGAAGCTCAGCTTCCCCTAAAATGTCAAAAAATTAAATGGTCAAATATGTACTTCGGTGTTTACATTTCATTGACTAAATATGCGCTGGAATGCGACCAACTTTCATACAGAATGAGCTACTTATCATAGGTCACTGACACGACCTTCTCATTCTATGTGCTAGTGTCACAGTGCATTAAACGGTGTTGAAGCCCGAGCCTCCATTGACTTCAATGGGGGAGCACAGGGCGGGTTGTTCCTGTGCAGCCAAACTACGAATTTACATACAAACGGACACATTTTATGACGTTGGCTGAAAATGAGCTCTCTTTGACAGACGAGCAGCTGCCGCTGGATAGAGGTCGCTGCACTATTGCAGCGTCAAACTTCATTTATTGGAACTGGTGGAACCGGTTTTAGTTGGAATATTGTTTTCAAATCAATTGAATGGACTGCAAATACAAGATTTTCAGTGTTCAAACTGAGAAACTTGTTTTCTTTTGCAAATAATCCTTAACTTAGAATTTAATGAGAGCAACACATTGCAAAAAAGTTGAGACATGGGCATTTTTATCACTGTGTTACATGGCCTTTCCTTTTAACAACACTCAGTAAACGTTTGGGAACTGAGGAAACCAATCTTTGAAGCTTTTCCGGTGGAATTCTTTCAAATTCTTGCTTGATGTACAGCTTAAGTTGTTCAACAGTTGTCATATTTTGCGCTTCATAAGGCGCCACACATTTTTAATGGGAGACAGGTTTGAACTACAGGCAGGCCAGTCTAGTAGCCGCACTCTTTTACTATGAAGCCACGCTGTTGTAACACATGGCTTGGCATTGTCTTGCTGCAATAAGCAGGGGCGTCCAATATAACGTTGCTTGGATTGCAACATATGTTGCTCCGAAACCTTTACGTACCTTTCAGCATTAATGGTGCCTTCACAGATGTGTTAGTTATCATCAATCGATCAATCAATCAATCAATCAATCAATGATTATTTATATAGCCCTAAATCACTAGTGTCTCAAAGGGCTGCATAAACCACAACACAAACAACAACGACATCAAGGAAAACTCACACCCAGTGGGACTCACACCCAGTGGGACGCCGGTGACAATGATGACTAGGTGAAACCTTGGAGAGGACTAATACACCCCTATACCATTACAGATGCTGGCTTTTGAACTTTGCGCCTATAACAATCCGGATGGTTCTTTTCCTCTTTATGCCGGAGGACAGTTTACAAAAATAATTTGAAATGTGGCCTTGTCAGAACCACAGAACACTTTTCCACTTTGCATCAGTCCATCTTAGATGAGCTCAGGCCCAGGGAAGCCGGAGGCGTTTCTGGGTGTTGATGGTAAATGGCTTTCGCTTTCCATAGTAGAATTTTAATTTGCACTTACAGATGAAGCGACCTGCAATGAGGTGGCGACTTGTCCAGGGTGTACTCCGCCTTCCGCCCGAATGCAGTTGAGATAGTCTGCAGCGACCCTCCGCGATCCCAAAAGGGACAAGCTTTAGAAAAAGGATGGATGTAGCGACGAACTGTAGTTACTGACAGTGGCTTTCTAAAGTGTGGTGATATCCTTTACACACTGCTGTCGGTTTTTGATGCAGTACCAAATGAGGGATCGAAGCTCCGTAATATCATCGCTTACATTCGGTGACTTCTCGTTACTCTCTGAAATTTTTGATTATATTTGGTAGACAGTAGATGGTGAAATCCCTAAATTCCTTGCAATAGGTAGTCGAGAAATGTTGTTCTTAAACAGTTCGACAATTTGCTCACGCATTTGTTCACAAAGTGGCGACCCTCGCCCCATCTTTGTTTGTGAAGGGCTGAGCATTTCATGGAAGCGCGTTTGATGAGCATTCCTCAACTTTCTCCGTCTTTTTTGCCACTCGTGCCAACTTTTTCGAAACACGTTGCAGGCATCAAATTCCAAATGAGCTAATATTGGCAAAAAGTAATGACGTTTTCCAGTTCGAACTTTTAAGTATATTTCTTTGCAGTCTATTCAATTGAATATAGGTTGAAAATGATTTGCAAATCATTGTATTTTGTTTTTATTCACGATTTACTCAACTGGTTTTGGGGTTTTTGGGCCTGGAATCACATATGTAAAGCTGTCCTCACTTGTTCTTATGGACGCAGTGCAGGAATCGTGGTGTTTGATTAAAGGGGAGCGCGACAAAAAGCTTCTTTAACACGCAACACTTCCCCTTGATCGTCCTTATCCACGGAAGACATATTCAGATGCAGAATTAATCTCTATACACAGATTACCGTGACATGTTGTGACAGCACTCTTGACAACTGAAAGCTTGGTTGAGGTTATCTGGTAAAACCACGACATCAAGAACACCAATGCATCAAGGCGTGTTTACCCAGTGATGAAAAGGCGGATTGCTTAAAGGGCGCCTACATCAGCGTCCCTGACGGCAAACACACATCAGACGAATCAAAGGAGGGGAAAAAAAGTGATGGACATGGTGATATGACGGTTGCTTCCGTGTGTAAATTGAAATGTACGTGAATGTGAGCACGGAGCAAAATTCCGATGCATGTGTTCATTTGGAGCCTTGTCAAGTCGGACTTTTATTGCTTTTTTTTTTTAGCATAAAATAACTGGATAATTTGGAAAAAAACACTGCACGTAAGCGATGATATTATGGACCTTCGATCCCTCAGGTGGTACTGCATCAAAAACCGACATCAGGAACACTTCAGCAAACCACTGTCAGTAACTACAGTTGGTCTCTACATCTGTAAGTGCAAGTTAAAACTCTACCGTGCAAAGTGAAAGCCATTTATCAACAACACCCGGAAACTTAAATCATTGTATTCTGTTTTTATTTACGAATTACACAATGTGCCAAAGCTACAAGCTACATGGGAGTAAAGGGGAACATCACAATTTCAAAAGGGTTAAAAACAATAAAAATCAGTTCCCAGTGGCTTGTTGTATTTTTTGAAGTTTTTTTCAAAATTTTACCCATCTCAGAATATCCCTAAATAAAGCTTTGAAGTGCCTTATTTTCACTATCTTCGAAACCACTATCCATTTCCCCGTGACGTCATATAGTGCTGCCAATGTAAACAAACAATGGGAATACCACAGCAAGATATAGTGACATTAGCTCGGATTCAAACTCGGATTTCAGCAACTTAAGCGATTCAACAGATTACGCATGTATTGAAACAGATGGTTGGAGTAAGAAAGAATTGAAGAAGAAACTGAAGCTATTGACGCTATTCATAGCCATAGCATGGCCGAAAAGCTGCGTTAGCATCGCCGGTAAAATGTGCGGACCAAACAATCAGGACTTTCGCATCTTTTGACACTGGAGCAACTTAAATCCGTCGATTGGTAAGTGTTTTTTTTCGCATTAAATGTGGGTGGAAGGAAACGTAATATAGTTGCAAATGCATCTACAGGTTATCCATACATCTCTGTGCCATGTCTGCTTTAGCACCGCCGGTAAATAGCATGTTAGCATCGATTAGCGTAGCATGTTAGCATTGATTAGCTGGCAGTCAACATCAACAAAACTCACCTTTGTGATTTAGTTGACTATCGTTGCAAATGCATCTGCAGGTTATCCATACATCTCTGTGCCATGTCTGTCATCGCCGGTAAAATGTGGAGACACTTCGGCACAGTAAATGTGGGTCTGGCGGCAGATTTCTTGCCTCTTTCGCATCTTCGGGCCAGTGGTGCAACTTGAATCCCTCCCTGTTAGTGTTGTTACACCCTCCGACAACACACCGACGAGGCAAGGTTCCAAAAAATAGTCAAAAAAACGGAAAATAACAGAGCTGAGACCCGGTGTTTGTAATGTGTTGAAAATGAAAATGCCGAGTGTGTTACCTCGGCGACGTCACATTCTGACGTCATCGCCTCCAGCGCGATAAACAGAAAGGCGTTTAATTCGCCAAAATTCACCCATTTAGAGTTCGGAAATCGGTTGAAAAAATATATGGTCTTTTTTCTGCACCATCAAGGTATATATTGACGCTTACATAGGTCTGGTGATAATGTTCCCCTTTAAAAATTGCCAAGTTATGGGAATCGCCACTTATTCAAAAAGTAGCAATGTCTCTGTTACGCTACTAGGAAATATAGTTAAGCTATGCGGCGAGCCACTGCAAAACACTGCTATTTATGTTTGTATTGGTTAATCAGTTTATTTTTTTCTTTTGGACAACAGGATTAGTCCTCGGTTCTTGGACCAAATGTTCTTGGAGCATTTAGGTCAAATGCCGACTTGTTGGATGAGCAAATCGTTGGTATTCCATGGGGTGTGGGACCATGCAAGTCTGTCACCTGCATCTAGTCTTTGGATATGACCGTGCATGTACTGTACGCATAATTACCATTTGAATGGTTTGATTTGCTCATAGCTGGTGTAACTAAAACCTCCTGGCAAAGAAAGTGAAGAATCAGCATCCCATGATGGTGTGTGGCAGCCAGCGTTTTCATGCATCGCCCTAGTGCAAGGCTGTTAAATTACAAACTCAGTAGGGCCCGATTTTCAAAACAATAACGCTGGCTGAGCCAGATATTTCCAGTAGTCAGCAAAGAAAAAGTAAGAGCGAATATTATATAAAAACAATCCAATGTAATAATAAAGCCATTATGATTTTTTTTTTCCGTCTGGTCTACAGCAGTGGTTCACCACTTCAGAAAACACTTGGCTCTCCAAGTACCAGTATAATGACCTACATTGAAATAGCATAGTAGGCCTAAGTATTTATTAAAAACAAGGTAGATGTTTTATTTAACGAGTATGTTTAATACTTCTGGCCACTGTAGCATTACACACAGTTTTAAAGGCCTACTGAAACCCACTACTACCGAGCACGCAGTCTGATAGTTTATATATCAATGATGAAATATTAACATCGCAACACATGCCAATTCGGCCGGTTTAGTTTACTAAATGGCAATTTTAAATTTCGCGCGGAAGTAAAACGCAGCTATAAGTTGCCTGTTTTCTTCTCATAATTCCACAGTATTATGGACATCTGTGTTGCTGAATCTTTTGCAATTTGTTCAATGAATAATGGAGACGTCAAAGAAGAAAGCTGTAGGTGGGAAACGATGTATTGCGGCCACCTTTAGCGACACAAACACAGCCGGTGTTTCATTGTTTACATTCCCGAAAGAGGACGGTGAAGATTTACTATGGAACAGAGCGGTCAAGCGAACACGGTTGGATTAGACCGCACACACAAAGTACAGTGTATTATGCAGCGATCATTTCAAAAGATCGTGTTTTGAAGAGGGTCCCTTGCAAAGGGCAGAGATGGGCATCGCCACCACCCGTCGACTGGTGCTGAAGAAAGGTGCGGGGCCGACCTTCAGGTTGTACAGGTACGACTATATAATCTCACTAAAACACCAGTAACACAATAAGCAGATAAGGGATTTTCCTGAATTATCCTAGTCAATTTGTCTAATAACATCTGAATCACTCCCACTGTATAGTCTATTTTTTTATTTGATTTTTTTTCTAGTGCTTCACTCTCACTTTCCTCATCCACGATTATTTCATTCTCGCTCAAATTAATGGGGAAATCGTCGCTTTCTCAGTCCGAATCGCTCTCGCTGCTGGTGGCCATGATTGTAAACAATGTTCAGATGTGAGGAGCTCCACAACCCGTGACGTCACGCGCACATCGTCTGCTACTTCCGGTACAGGCAAGGCTTTTTTTATCAGCACCAAAAGTTGCGAACTTTATCGTCGATGTTCTCTACTAAATCCTTTCAGCAAAAATATGGCAATATCGCAAAATGATCAAGTTTGACACATAGAATGGACCTGCTATCCCCGTTTAAATAAGAAAATCGCATTTCAGCTTCCTGCAGGAGCTGAGGTCACCGCCTCTGTCCATGGTGCTGAGGACAGAGCACCATCAGACGGCGGCGAGGCAGTTCCGACAGCGAGACACAGCTGAACAGGTGATTAGATCTCCCAGGTGGTACGAGTTATCTAATCACCTGTTGTCTTTAACAGTAGCGGGAAAAGTGGAGGAGAAAGTGACTGCAAAGCATTTTTGAATGATCTTGTCAAAAACATTAAAACTTTGTCAACTTTGCACGCCTGTCTGTGATGACGTGAATGTCAGTGGAACCGCTAGGCAGCGACTTCTACAATGACCATTATAATACAGTAGCGTAGTAGTCCTACGTATTTATTAAAAACAAGGCAGAGGTTTTATTCAACAAGTATGTTTGATATTTTTGGCCACTGTAACATTGTGCACAGTTTGAACAGTAACACTGTGTTTAAATATAGGAAAATAAAACCCTGTACTTAAATTAAGTGATTATTTGGCTAGATTGTGCAAGTTTTTAGTATTACTGGTCTACATATCATAAAATGGTGGTTCTTTCCATAGATGTTGTCTTGCATCTTCAAGCCACTTCCTGGCTGTCTCTTCAGAATGCGCCCGTTTTTGTGGGCGGTCTTATCTACCTGCCAAAGCCCGCCTCCAGGCCAAACCCACTTCGACTGTGTCCCAACCCCGTCAGCCATGTTGTACTTTTTACAGTTTTCATCTGGAGTCTATTGACAGATATACAGTAGGTTAGAACTATACGCAACGTTGTATTAGAAATGGCAACTGCGGGGGAATTCTAGTATTCATGTGCATGTACGAGCCAGTCTGCCCCACAACAAAAATGGAGATGGATTTATGGCTCTTTGAAAGGAGTTTGATGTTTAGGAACAATTCCTTTTAAAGGGCTGTTCAAATGACCGGCTCGTTTTTTTATATATTTTTTAGAAATAACTAGTTTATTTCAAAGAAACTATCGCAGTTAGCGGTTGCAAAATAGATTAGCTCAAAACCAATGAAGTATGCATGTTGTGTAAATGATACATAAAAAAAAGAATACAGTAATTTGCAAATCTTTTTCAAGATATATTAGATTGATTAGACTGCAAAGACAAGATAGTTAAGGTTCGAACTGGAAAACTGATAGATAGATAGATAGATAGATAGATAGATAGATAGATAGATAGATAGATAGATAGATAGATAGATAGATAGATAGATAGATAGATAGATAGATAGATAGATAGATAGATAGATACTACTTTATTGATTCCTTCAGGAGATTTCCTTCAGGAAAATAAAAATTCCAGCAGCAGTGTACAGAATTGAGATCAATTTAAAGAAAGTAAAAAGTAAATAATGGGGGTTTGAATGGAAACAAATTTGAGAAATATTACAATAAGAATAAAAAATAAAAAGCAACAATGGGAATAAAATAACTGTGTTATTTTTTTGGAAGCGATGATCCCCTCAGGCGATACTGCATCAAAAACCGTCATCAGTGTGTAAAGGATATCACCACATGGGCTCAAGAACACTTCAGAGGTCTCAAGGTCGGCAAGTATGCCAACCGGTAGGAGGCCACAGGGAAGAAGACCCAGGGCACGTTGGGAAGACTATGTCTCCCGGCTGGCCTGGGAACGCCTCGGGATCCCCCGGGAGAAGCTGGATGAAGTTGGCTGGGGAGAGGGAAGTCTGGGCTTCTCAATCAATGTCAATCAATGTTTATTTATATAGCCCCAAATCACAAATGTCTCAAAAGACTGCACAAATCATTACGACTACAACATCCTCGGAAGAACCCACTTAGGGGCAAGGAAAACTCACACCCAGTGGGCAGGGGGAATTCACATCCAGTGGGACGCCAGTGACAATGCTGACTATGAGAAACCTTGGAGAGGACCTCAGATGTGGGCAACCCCCCCCCCCCCCCTTCTAGGAGACCGAAAGCAATGGATGTCGAGCGGGTCTAACATGATACTGTGAAAGTTCAATCCATAGTGGCTCCAACACAGCCGCGAGAGTTCAGTTCAAGCGGATCCAAGATAGCAGCGAGACCATCTCAAGCGGAGGCGGATCAGCAGCGTAGAGATGTTCCCAACTGATACAGGCGAGCGGTCCATCCTGGGTCCCGACGAGCGGTCCATCCTGGGTCTCGACTCTGGACAGCCAGTACTTCATCCATGGTCATCGGACCGGACCCCCTCCAAAAGCGAGGGGGGGACATAGGAGAAAGAAAAGAAGCGGCAGATCAACTGGTCTAAAAAGGAGGTCTATTCAAAGGCTAGAGTATACAGATGAGTTTTAAGGTGAGACTTAAATGCTTCTACTGAGGTAGCATCTCAAACTTTTACCGGGAGGGCATTCCAGAGTACTGGAGCCCGAACGGAAAACGCTCTATAGCCCGCAGACTTTTTTTGGGCTCTAGGAATCACTAATAAGCCGGAGTCTTTTGAACGCAGATTTCTTGCCGGCACATATGGTACAATACAATCGGCAAGATAGGCTGGAGCTAGACCGTGTCGTATTTTATACGTAAGTAGTAAAACCTTAAAGTCACATCTTAAGTGCACAGGAAGCCAGTGCAGGTGAGCCAGTACAGGCGTAATGTGATCAAACTTTCTTGTTCTTGTCAAAAGTCTAGCAGCCGCATGTTGTACCAACTGTAATCTTTTAATGCTAGACATGGGAAGACCCGAAAATAATACGTTACAGTAATCGAGACGAGACGTAACAAACGCATGGATAATGATCTCGGCGTCTTTAGTGGACAAAATGGAGCGAATTTTAGCGATATTACGGAGATGAAAGAAGGCCGTTTTAGTAACGCTTTTAATGTGTGACTCAAAGGAGAGAGTTGGGTCGAAGATAATACCCAGATTTTTTACAGAGTCACCTTGTTTTATTATTTGGTTGTCAAATGTTAAAGTTGTATTATTAAATAGAGGTCGGTGTCTAGCAGGACCGATAATCAGCATTTCCGTTTTTTTGGCATTAAGTTGCAAAAAGTTAGCGGACATCCATTGTTTAATTTCATTAAGACACGCTTCCAACTGACTACAGTCTCTGCTTAGGTTGCTGCCCCCGCGACCCGACCTTGGATAATCAGAAAAAGATGGATGGATGGAAGACGGTTGGACGGATGGATGGACAATAAGATGTGGGTTAGGAAAACATAAGCTTGCGGTCTAAAAATCACCCTTGGCCCTGGCTTTGGACAACAGGGGTTTACCGTTTTGTTTAAGAAAAGTGGCAAGTGCAACAGGAAGCGTTTAAAAGTGTATGAAGGATGATTTTATGTTAAGTAAAGTTATAAAAGTAAAGCTGTGCTGCTCTCCATACTTACTCCATCTCAGGGCCACTCCTAATCAATAATAAGTAGACATCATAAAAACTATGGAAGTGGAATTAAAGGACCGTACCGAGTCAGAGTGAGTTCAATGTTTAGTTTGTGACAGGTGACAAAATACTAAAAGAACAAAGTCAGCATGTGATGCTGACACCATCCTAGATGACAGGCCAAAAACTTCTTAGTGAAATAATCCTGAACTAATCCCACATTGGCTTTCTACCAAACGCCTAACACAAAAAAACGCAAGTTCCCGTCCTCTGTGAATTAACTGACAAACAAATAAACAAAAACGGGGACAAGTTATTCCCCTCGCCTCGTCATCTTGTAATGCACTTTGGCGTGAAGGTCTGCACTCGCTAATCTTACGGAACAGTTTTTTGGACTACCACAAAGTCAATGTAAAGACAGCCTGCAGAATTATTTTTATTTAAGGGTATTGTAGCTGCTGACGGGAGCAACACGTATATTTGATATATGATTTCATAGTTGGTGAGAATAAATAAATGCAATGCATTGATATGAGTTTATTTTTGTACACATAATATGATTGAAAAGGTATTTTCTTGGGTTGATTAATGAATATTTATCCATCCATCCATTTTCTACCGCTTATGTCAGGCTTCTCCCTGACAGTTTGTCTGTTTTAGTTTTTTTCCTCTGCATTTGTCTGTTTCCTGTGTTTAGTATTTCCTGTCTTTTAGTCCCTGTCAAGTGCTCTTAATTTGTCAGCTTCCTGTCTTGTTCCCTGAGTGCTGTGTTCCTCCTCAGTGTGTTTAGCATTTCCTGTCTAGTGCTCTTATTTTGTCAGCTTCCTGTCTGGTTCCCTGAGTGCTGTGTTCCCCCTCAGCTGCGGCTGATTGGCACCTGGCCACACCTGTTGCCAATCTCCTATTTGTACCTCCTTTGTCCTGTGTCAGTTGCTGGATCATTGTATTGTCATTTGTATCGTCGTTGCGTCGTCACTCTTGTGTCTTCGCTACCTGCCGTGTCCGGCATCATTTCAGCCATTACCTGTCGTGCTGCATATTGTCCTTGTTGCCGTAGCGGTAAGCTGTTTTTGTTAGCCATTAGCTATTTCCAGTTTTTCTGTTTGTTATCCTCTAGCTTCCATGCTAAAGTTACTTTTTGTTTTTCTAGCTTCCAGTGCTAGCTCCCTTAGTTTGTTATTCCGCCCACGTGCGTGCTTTTTGTTTGTAACCTTCGTTTGTTCTAGTTGTAGTATTTTAAATTAAAACCATGTTTTCCCAGTTAATGCCTGCCTCCTTCTCTGCATCCTGGGGTTCGACAACAAATAACCCTTACAGCTTATTCCCTATGAGGTCGCGGGGGGGGGGGGCGCTGGTGCCTATCTCAGCTACAATCGGGCGGAATTAATGTTAACTTTATTTTAGTTACCAAGCCCATGTAAAAAAACCAAAATTTGTGAAGTTTTCACGTTGTATAAAGGGTAAATAAAAACAGAATACAATGATTTGCAAATCCTTTTCAACTTATATTCAACTGAATAGACTGCAAAGACAAGATACTTAACGTTCGAACTGAGAAATTTGATTATTTATTTTGCAAATAATCAAAACATTTGAATTTAATGGCAGCAACACATTGGAAAAAAAAGTCGGCACAGGGACATTTTTTTACCACTGTGTTACATTTTAACAACATTGAGTTATAGGTTGGGAACTGAGAAGACCAATTTTTTAAGCTATTCAGGTGGAATTCTTTCCCAATCTTGCTTGTTGTAACGTTTAAGTTGTTCAACAGTCCGGGGTCTCCGTTGTGGTATTTTACGCTTCATGATATACCACACAATTTCAATGGGAGACAGGTCTGGACTACAGGCAGGCCAGTCTAGTACCCGCACTCTTTTACTACAAAGCCATGCTGTTGTAACGTGCAGAATGTGGCTTGATATTGCTTGCTGAAATAAGCAGGGGCGTCCATGAAAAAGACATTGCCTTGGATGGCAACATATGTTGCTCCAAAACCTGTGTGTACATTTCAGCATTAAAGGTGCCATCACAGATGTGTAAGTTAGCCATGTTTTGGGCACTAATACACCTCCATACAATCACAGATGCTGGCTTTTGAACTTCACGCCTCTAACAATGTGGACGGTTCTTTTCCTCTTTGGTTTGAAGGACACAACGTCCGATAGTTTCCAAAAAAAATTTCAAATGTGTACTCGTCAGACCACAGAACACCTTTTCCACTTTGCATTAGTCCATCTTAGATGAGTTTGGGACCAGCGAAACCGGCTGCATTTCTGTGTTTTGGTAATAAATCGCTTTCGCTTTTTCATAGTAGAGTTTTAACTTCAACTTACAGATGTAGCGACGAGCTGCAGTTACCGACAGAGGTTTTCTGAACTGTTCCTGAGCCCATGTGGTGATATCCTTTACGCACCAATGTCGATTTTTATTTATTTATTTATTTTAATGCAGTGCCGCCTCAGGGATCGAATGTCACGGGCATTCAATGTTACGTGCAGTGATTTCTCCAGATTCTCTGAACCTTTTGATGATCAGTAGACCCATGATATATATATTTATATATATATATATATATATATATATATATATGTAGACCCATGATATATATATATATATATATATATATATATATATATATATATATATATATATATATATATATATATATCCAGTCTGCTTTTGGCCTGTCACGTCTATGGAATCATGTTTTGTTTTGGTCATGTTCAGTTTTGTTTTTTGGACTATCAGTTCCTGTTTTCACACTTCCTGGTTTGTTTTGTTACCATAGCAACTCATTAGTTTTCACCTTGTCCTCCTGTCACGCCCCTATCCTCATGTTTCACACCTGTTTGCACTAATCACCTGTATTATTTAAACCTGTAGTTGCCAGGTGGTCAGCCTGGCGACTTTACCCGGACTCCCTTCATGCCATGCCATGCCTGCTAATCACTCTGCCTGCTCGTTCCACGTAAGTTTTTGGTTTTTTTATGACACAGTTGTTGAGTTTTGTTTTTTCCTCTATAGTCATGCCATAGTGCTAGTTTTGTTTTCCAGTCAAGTTTGTTCTCCGCCCTCGTGCGCGCCTTTTGTTTGCTTCCTTTGTTTGTAGTTCGTTAGTAAAGAAATAAATATGTACATATATTCACGTCTTGCTTGTGCCAACTTTCCTTTGCATCAGAAAAACAAACCGTCTCATAGTCCAAGTCCTGACATGGCCAAATTGTTCTAGTCTAATGCAGCCCCCAAGTCAAAAAGTTTGGACACCCCTGTACTAAATCAAAGTCATTGGATTTGAAAACTTTTATAGACACACACAAACACCGTATCATATCAAATAGGAGCCGATCGTTGGCTTCGAAAGCCCTTCACACCTCGGTCACACCCCATTATTGGGACGACATTGAGCCCCGGAGGAGTCAAAGAGTTGCAGACGGGGTTGATAGACCGTTCACATTAGGTATTCATACACAAGTAGTACACAACTTCAAATGTTTTCCAGAGAATGTTTGCTATTCAGGTTTCAGTGACTAATTCAGGGGCATAGCTGACACGGTTGTGCATGCAAAAAATGAGACACGGGAGAGGAAAAAGCCGCTGCTACTTTTGGAACCAAACGGCAGTCAATAGCATTTTCTCATATCTCTCTGCAGTGTGAAGAAAAATAAGGAAATTCACAGTCCCCGGATTTAACCTATTGAAGTGTTCTGAGCACATGACTGAGCTAAGCTGACTGAGCCGAGCTCAAGGCACCTTCTACTTTGGCGACGAGTGTGTAGGCATGGGAACAAGCATGACTGCAACTGCACGACTGGATCACTCCCACTTGGCACATCGCTTCGCTCTTCCCGCTTTCTTCCCTCGCACTTAGGGATGGGTGTTGTTTACATTATAACCGCCACATGCAAATTTTTGTTAAAGGGGACCCATGAGAAATGATGTATTTTGTAACGTATAAATGTTGTTGCAATGTTGATACTAAGCAACGCCAAAGCATCATAGGGTTCATGCATTTTGGCGTGAGCTTGCATGCAGTTTTGGATGGCTCGATCGTACCTAATGTTGTGGCCAGGTGAATCAATCAATCAATCAAAGTTTATTTATATAGCCCTAAATCACAAGTGTCAAAAAAGGGTTGCTGTCAGGTTCAAACACTGATGAGATCTATTAATAGACAAGAAGCAAGGAACCAAGCAGAGACAGAGTTCAATTTAGCTCATGAGGAGAACGCATGGAGCTGCACACTTAGTCACAGTCTCACCCTACTCTCTCAGGTTCAGATCCGGCATCCCTCTATCTATTCAGGAGTTCCATAGTCAACATCACTGAGGCCGCCTCTAAAAGGAGTGGTCACATATATTATGCAAAGCAGGTCCAGCTCGCACAATACGTGACGGAACGTGCTGGGGGCCTTCTTTTCTCCGCTTCGTCTGCGTGCTGTCGTCTTATCTGCGTTGAGGTCCTTGAAATCCTCGGCTGTTAGCGGCCTTGTGATTTTGCCTTGTCTCTGCTTCGTCTGCGTGCTATAGTCTTATTTTCACTGGCTGTTAACGGGTTGAAACAACGATAACCTCTGCAGCTGAGGCCACCCCTCAGACAAGAAGTTTCGTCCTTGCACAGATAGAAAAGTCTAACTTGAGCACAATAGCTAATAACTATAGTAAGTTTGTGTGATAATATATACATGATTATTCTAACAGCTGCACAAGCCACAACGACATCCTCGGTTCAGAGCCCACATAAGGGCAAGGAAAAACTCACAACCCAGTGGGATGTCAATGAGAATGACTATGAGAAACATTGGGGAGGACCACAGGGGGGAACGAATGCAATGGACGTAGAGTGGGTCTAGCATAATATTGTGAAAGTCCAGTTCATTGTGGATCCAAACAAAATAGTGAGAGTCCAGTCCATAGTGGGGCTAGCAGAAGACCATCCCGAGTGGAGACGGGTCAGCAGTGCAGAGATGTCCCCAAACGATGCACAAGCGAGCATATCTATGTAATGTTTATGAAGTTTATTTTTGACTGTGTTTTAAAAATGTTTTTTTAATTAATTTAAACCCACTCAAGATCTATTGCAGCTAACCACCCTAGAGGGGGGTTCCTTACATGTGACCAGCTGGGGTCTTTTGATTCAAACCAAAATGTGGGTTTGTTAACCCGTTTGAGATAACCAAATATGTTTTACGTGCAGTGATTTCCCCAGATTCTCTGAACCTTTTGATTTGTTGTGGTATTTTACGCTTCATAATGTGCCACAAATTTTCACTGGGAGACAGGTCTGGACTCCTGGCAGGCCAGTCTAGTACCTGCACTCTTTTACTACAAAGCCATACTGTTGTAACGCGTGCAGAATGTGGCTTGACATCGCTTGCTGAAATAAGCAGGGGCGTCCATGAAAAAGACATTGCTTGGATAGCAACATATGTTGCTCCGAAACCTTTACATACCTTTCAGCATTAATAGTGCCTTCACAGATGTGTAAGTTACCCATGTCTTTGGCACTAATACACCCCCATAATATAAGAGTAATCTGTTAAACTTTTCTAGTTTGTTGTGAGGTCGTTCTATTCCTTTATGGCTTTATATGAAAAGGCTGATTGTGCAAAAGATGTTTTACATCCGGGCACGCTACACTGCCCCCTGGTGGAGGCTCGTGTGTTTCTTGTTGTCACAGCAGATGTAAACTGGACAAAGTGCTTAAGTGGCGCTGGTGCAGTGTTATTTAGGATTTGATGGGCCATTTCCTATTGACACTAATCTTTGAATGTTAGCTAAGTTTAACTATATTTTTGGAGAACTAAACAGTGATGGTGGTACTGTGGTTTTCGGTCAAAAATTTTGAGCGATTGTTCGTGCAAAGTTTCCAATGGCCTCAGTTTCTGCCCCATCGCCCTTAGCTATCCCTTTTTGTTTAATTCAGGGGACTCTAACTCAATTTAGCTGGGGGCCACTGAATGCAGAGTCTGGGTGGGGTGGGGGCCGCAAGAAAAGATTTCTTAAAAAATATATTTTTAAATGTCTTTGTTTTTATTTTCAACACAAAATAAAATCAAAATATAGAGGAGAATTATGTAATGTGAGGCAATGCAAATTAAACAATTAAAAAAAAAATTATTGGTTTGAATTGGTCCAAGTTATCGGGGATTGTTATTACTGACGGACAGGTGTCGCGGTGTGACTGCAGCCAGGCACGTAAGAAACCCTCGTCTCCATGGCAACATTTCTGTCGCTTTCACTCATTTGCCGCTTTTCCACTAACGCAGGTGTAGGCAACTCAGAATGTTGAAAGAGCCATTTTGGAACCAAATAACAAAAATTGTCGGGGGGCAAAACGTTTTTCTGCTTGCATCACGCAAGTGATGTCAATGTTTGGCCTTCGAGTGCCACATACCACATCGTGATTGGTAGATTTCTTCAGCTCCGCACACAACGCTTTCAAGCGCCATTCATGTAGAACTCGCGAGCCGAACTAACATTATACTTTCATATAAAGGTGGGGGCCTCAAATAACATCTCGCGGGCCGCGTGTCTGAGACCCCTGGTCTAAGGAAATGTTTAAATTTTTGTAATTCCACCCCGTCTCCCATCTCTGCATCCTGGGGTCACCCCCACTCTTGACCAAGACCCTAACAACTCTGTGATTGTGTGCTACCGAACATGCTTGTCTGCTCGTAAACCAGCAATGATTCGACATGACTTAGACACAGGCTTTGGTATGGCGGATCGGTCGGTACGTTTCAGGGGCGGTATTGTACCGAAAATGATTCATTAGCATCGGTACTACCGTATTTCCTTGAACTGCCGCCGGGTATATAGTATGCACTTGCCTTGAATTACTGCCGAGTCAAACTCGTTTCGCAAAATATAATTTTTATTAGCGCATGTCTAGAATTTCCGCCGGGTCAAACTCGTTTCGCAAAATAATTAGCATATGCCTAGAATTTCCACCGGGTCAAACTCGTCACGTCACGAGTGACACTTCACCTGTCATCATTTTCAAAATGGAGGAAGCTGATTTCAATAATTGGAAATCGCACAAAGGTAAGAAGATTAAGAGCTATTCAGTAGGATTTAATGTCCAAGCTATTAAATATGCTAAAAAGAACAGTAAGCAGCTATGTTTTATTAATATACCGTAGCTGCTTGTGTCAAATATGGATCATTAAGGGACGGCGTGGCGCAGTGGGAGAGTGGCCGTGCTTAACCCGAGGGTCCCTGGTTCAAATCCCACCTAGTACCAACCTCGTCACGTCCGTTGTGTCCTGAGCAAGACACTTCACCCTTGCTCCTGATGGGTGCTGGTTGGCGCCTTGCATGGCAGCTCCCTCCATCAGTGTGTGAATGTGTGTGTGAATGGGTAAATGTGGAAGTAGTGTCAAAGCGCTTTGAGTACCTTGAAGGTAGAAAAGCGTTATACAAGTACAACCCATTTATCATTTATCATTTAATAAATGACTCCTGCCTCCTGGTGGTAGTGATCTTTCTTGCGACTACTCGGCTGCAGAAGAAGTGACAACAAGCAGCAAGAGTGAGCGGGGATCATTTATTTTTTTCCTCTCGTTTGCACTTTTAACATGGAGGATTACATATCTAAAATAAAACTGTTTTTAAACTGGACTTTCAATCGAAACAGGTGGGTAATAAAGGAAGATCTCCATCGAGACAGAGAGACTTTTAAATCTGAAGAAAGATAAGGAAGACTTCTATAAAAAAAAGTTATCGATGCTTTTGATCAGAAGGAGCTGCGCATGGACTTCATTTATAAGTAAAGGTAAGACCATAATAACGTTTTTTTTATGAAACGTGCTTTTCAAGATGGTATCCTTACATTACACTCAAATTTATAAGCGCAGGCCTAAATTTACCGCATGCTTTTGGTAAACGCCGGAGTGAGAAGAGGTTTCAAATTAATTAGCGCCCCGGCTGCAATTCAAGAAAATACGTTTTGTGTACAAAGAAAGAGTTCACAGGTCAATGAAACATACCGAATGCCGGTCATTCCTTTTACAGCAGGCTTCTTAAATAAGAAATCGGACAAACAATTGGAAAAGTACTCCCAAAGCCGTGCATATTAAAATTGAAACAGAATACATATTATAGAAAACCAGAAACAACACCATTTTCTACTGCTTCGGGTACTGAGACCAACATGTCCTTGTTCCAAATACCCTTGTCTTATTAAAGCTTTAATTTAACGCTTTGAAGTTACTCTTTCAACAAACCGCTACAAAGCCTCGATTCCGCTAATAAGAATCACTGGAGCATGGTGGGCTGACAAAAAAAAAAAAGGCGTCCTCTAGATGCCCCCGGCCCTTCTCTTACGCTTCCATCCACTGACCATCAGAGCCAAAGTCACCCGGGGGTTCGAAAAAGCCACAATTCAGTAGCCACTTATGACCCGCACTAGACTCACAGCGATCAACAAGGGGACGGACAGAGCCGCCCGACCATAGCGACTTCATTAACATCGGTACATTAACTGCAAATCCTGAGAACCCCCCCTTACCCACCTCCCGGGTCTCCATCCAGACTATCAGGAGAGAGGCCTTCAGCTACAGTTTGCCGAGGGTCAATGTGCAATAAAAGCCATCCGTTTTCACGGGCCGCGGCCAAAAGATTGGAGACCTCCCACTCCTCTCTAAGCTATTAACGCCCCCCCCCCCCCCCCCCCTCACAGTCGACAGAAAGACTACTCACTGAGCTCCCATAATCCCTTGCGTTGCCTTCACCTGACCTTGATGCGCCCGTGGATTAATTGGAAGATGTATAAAAGGGATCGCAAAAAAACTCACGATAAAGACACGGCCTGGATTCCAAATTCCCGGCACATTTTCAGCAATTAAGATATCCACGCCTGGATGAGTTTAGAACCCAGAACCAAGGGCGGAAGCCTCAGCATTGACAGGGGAGCAACCCACCCTCAAGCTGCGTGTGCAGTCAGACAGTAGAGGTTAGGGAGTTAGTCAATGGAAAGACTGACAGCTCTGATAAGTTACTCTTGTCAGCTCACTAATCAGCTCCCCGCCGCCTCCACATCTGGGACTAAAAGTGACATTAAAGGGACTTAATGAGTTTCCGCCAAGGTTTACAGTCGCGACAGTTTTACTTTTAATTCAAAGGTGATCCGACGTCCATTGCATCCGGTCTCCCCATTTGCGGTCTTCTCCAAGGATTCTCATTGTCATTCTCATTGACATCTCACTGTGTTGTGAGTTTTTCCTTGTCCTGATGTGGGCTCTGAACCGAGGATGTCGTAGTGGCTTGTGCAGCTGTTAGAATAATCATGTACATACAATCACACAAACTTTAGTATACTTAAAGTCCGGTGCTATAGTCATTAGCTATTGTGCTCAAGTTAGACTTTTCTATCTGTGCAAGGACAAAACTTCTTTTCTGAGGGGTGGCCTCAGCCGCGGATGTTATCGTTGTTTTAGCCCGCTAACAGCCAACGCAGATAAGACGAGAGCACGGAGACAAGGCAAATCGCAAGGCCTCCAACACGTTCCGTCACGTATTGTGCGTACTGGACCTGCTTTGCATAATATATGAGACCACTCCTTTTAGAGGCGGCCTCAGTGATGTTGACTATGGAACTCCTGAATAAATAGAGGGACGGCATGGCGCAGTGGGAAAGTGGCCGTGCGCAACCCGAGGGTCCCTGGTTCAATCCCCACCTAGTACCAACCTCGTCATGTCCGTTGTGTCCTGAGCAAGACACCTCACCCTTGCTCCTGATGGGTGCTGGTTAGCGCCTTGCATGGCTGCTCCCTCCATCAGTGTGTGAATGGGTAAATGTGGAAGTAGTGTCAAAGCGCTTTGAGTACCTTGAAGTTAGAAAAGCGCTATACAAGTACAACTCATTCATCATTTATCTGAACCTTAGAGCGTAGGGCAAGACTGTGACTAAGTGTACAGCTCCATGCGTTCTCCTCGTGAGCTAAATTGAACTCTGTCTCTGCCTGGTTCCTTGCTTCTTGTCTGTTTAATAGATGTCATCAGTGTTTGAACCTGACAGCAGCCCTTTGAGACACTTGTGTTTGAGGGCTATATAA